>NW_012114944.1:1709428-1711013 GCF_000951035.1 Colobus angolensis palliatus
CTCCAGCCTGGGCAACAGAATGAGACTTCGTCTCAAAAAAAAAAAAAAAGGATTTTTAAAGTTGCACTTTCAGCATGATCTCTCACCTATGCAAAAATGCATTGAAAACGCCCTTCAATAAGCGGATGGGTAAGTAAGTTCTGATGTATTCACAAAACAGAATCCCACACCACCTGCAACAACATGGAGGAATCTCGCAAACATTGAGCTGCAGGGAAAAGACGTCAGACACAAAAGATTCCATTTCCCTAAAATTCAGAACAGCCAAAACTAATCTGTGCTATTAGTAGTCAAGATAGCAGTTCCCTTGGGGAGACCAGAACAGGGTACAGGGGAACCTTCTGGGGTGCTGAAAATGTTCTATATCTTCATCTAGGAGATAAAGACCCTCATCCTGAGACCTCCTAACCCCATAACAGGACACTGAGTATGTGTCTACTTTCTTTACCCCCATTGTCTAGGTTACCTATAGGTAGTCCCGCCTCCCCAACACATATGGGACAACCACAGAGAGTCTTTAGCTTCACAGTTTGTGCCTTGACCTACCCGTCTGTATCCTAAACCCATACAAGCATGTATAAATATAGAAAAATGTATTGTGTTGTAACTGTACTTTATATAGGTTATTGTCAGTTTTAAGTGTTTTAAAATGCAGTATAAAAGAGCTGGAAGTTAATATGTACACAGATGGCCATGGCATTCAGCTGGGGCTGGTACAGGGTCTGTGGGACTGGTTAGGGGTGGGGCAGGCGGCTGAGTTCTGACTTGGGTTGGAAGAGTGGAAACTGGGCAGGCTTCTCCTAAGGAAGTGGCTCTTAGATGAAAGCAGAATGAATAGGGGGGAAAGCATCTCAAACAGGCTTGTTCAAAGGCTATAGGCAGGCCAGTGGAGGAGTCATCCAGGCAGAGAGCACTGGTCTGGGTCGGAGCTTGGTTGTGGTGGGAGAGGAGATGGATAGGACAGAGACAGGGACACCCAACTGCAGATGAAGTTGTCTGATTCCAGGAATGATCCCAGCATGGCTGACCAAGGGTGGCCTGTGCTGTTGATGATCTCAAAGGTGGGTCAGGTAGCCATGCCAGCTTGGGGCACAAGGGAGAAGATATGATGTACCACAGTCTAGATGATGTAGTTGAGGTCCCAAGTCACTTCACATGAGAATATGGATGGGTAAACCAAGGCACAAGCTGGAGAGCTCAAGACTCTTTGGATCTGTGTGTGTATGTGTGTGTGTGTGTGTGTATGTGTGTGTGTGTGTAGGAGAGAAGGTAAAATACACAGGTAGGTAGACACAGTGTACTGGGATAGGGTGAGGGGATATCAGGACAAGGTCATGAGTTGAGGCTTGGAACCTAGGGCAGCTTAGGGGTTCTTAGCTGATCTGCTTTCCCCTTGGGTTTTGTTTCATTTTGTTTTGTGAGTGCATGTGTTTAGAAATGGGGTCTTGAGGCTGGGCGTGGTGGCTCATGCCGGTAATCCCAGCACTTTGGGAGGCTGAGGCGGGTGGATCACCTGAGGTCAGGAGCTCCAGAACAGCCTGCCCAACATGGCAAAACCCCGTCTGTACTAAAAACACAAAAAATT
>NW_012114944.1:1712883-1717868 GCF_000951035.1 Colobus angolensis palliatus
GCTGGTCTCAAACTCCTGACCTCAAGCAATCTGCTTGCCTCAGCCTCCCAAAGTGCTGGGATTACAGGTGTGAGCCACTGCACCCGGCCTATATTTACATATTCTATATTATATAATATAAATTTATAAATGTTTATATAAAGAAATATGTCTTTGCATATTCATAGGAAGAAATCTGAAAGAATACACATCAAACTGTTCCTCTTGCTTATCTCTGGCAAGTTAGTTTTGCTTTCATACAAAGTAGCGTTTGAATTTGTTACAGGAATGTATGAAGTTTTTAAGCTCTTAGCCAGTATTTCTGAAGAAGAAAAGTGGGTCCTGGATATTCATCTGTCTTCTCTCTTGCTGGACAGAGTGAACCTGTGTCTGTCCTCTAGGCTGGGGCACAGAGCAGAGTGGCCAGATGTTTGCGAGATGAATTACAGAGAGTGCAAGGATGAGGCCCAGCTGCCTCCAGTGAGGCCCGGGAGTGATGGCTTCTCACTGCTGCCCTGCAGTGCCTGGACTGGTGCTTAAGGAGTGCTCCCTAAAGGTTTATTGAATGAAGAAGGAAGGAAGGAGCGAGGGAGGGCAGGAGGGCAGGGAAAGAAGGAAGGGAGGAAGGAAGGGAGGGAGGAAAAGAGGGAGAGAAGGAAAGCATAAAGGGAGGCAGGGAAGGAGGGAGGGAGGGAGAAAGAGAAGAAGAGAGGGAAGAAGGGGTATGAGTGATCATAAACCCTGAACTTGTGTGTCTGAATTAATGATTGTTTAATGTATAAATGTGGGAATCTAATGAAACACTGAAATAGAGGGTACCAACTGGATGGATCATGCAAATATTTTATTACTGGGTGTACAATTACTTTCATTATAAAGTAACAGAACTGTATTCCAAAAGTATGAAAAATAGGCCGGGCACAGTAGCTCATGGCTGTAATCCCAGCACTTTGGGACGCCGAGGCAGGTGGATCACCTAAGGTCAGGAGTTCGAGACCAGCCTGGCCAACATGGTGAAATCCCACCTCTACTAAAAATATGAAAAAAGTTAGCCAGGAGTGGTGGTGGGCACCTGTATTCTCAGCCACTCGGGAGTCTGAGGCAGGAGAATCGCTTGAACCCGGGAGGCAGAGGTTGCAGTGAGCCGAGATGGCACCACTGCACTCCAGCCTGGGCAACAGAGCAAGACTCTGTCTCAAATTAAAAAAAAAATAGAAAAGAAAACTTCATCGTTACATCACTCTAACAAATCCCCTATTTGTATTTTCATGCATTTCCTTCCAAGTATGTAAATGTGAGCACATATATCTTCTCTACATGTTACACAGGGGGCTGCTAACACCATTTTATATCATGCTTCTGTTGTAACTTCCTGTCATATCCTAAGCCTTTTCTCATCCCGTTATAAAGTCCCCAACCTCTTATAAGTGCTGTCAACTACATTAAGAGGATGTATATAGGCCGGGCGCGGTGGCTCAAGCCTGTAATCCCAGCACTTTGGGAGGCCGAGACGGGCGAATCACGAGGTCAGGAGATCGAGACCATCCTGGCTAACACGGTGAAACCCCGTCTCTACTAAAAATACAAAAAAATAGCCGGGCGAGGTGGCGGGCGCCTGTAGTCCCAGCTACTCGGGAGGCTGAGGCAGGAGAATGGCGTAAACCCGGGAGGCGGAGCTTGCAGTGAGCTGAGATCCGGCCACTGCACTCCAGCCCGGGCGACAGAGCAAGACTCCGTCTCAAAAAAAAAAAGAGGATGTATATAACTTATTTAACCAATTTTCTCTTTTTATATTGAGGTAACCTCTCATTTTTTGTTATTATAGCATTTATGATTCTTTAAACTACTAGCTTTTGCCTAATGCCTTCATAATTTTCCCTGGGTACCACTCAGAGATGCTTGGACACCTCAGGTTAGTGTCCCCAGAAGCAGCCTGAAAGTAGCTGGGCCACAAACTTTGTTACCAGGAGTTAAGCAGCTTTTGCCCCAGAGAGTAAATCAGTGTAAACTGAGAAAGTCTTGCTACGGAAAAAGTCAGCAGGACTAAATAGCCTGCTGAGTGACAGTAATGTACATCCCGGTGCGAGCTTCTTATTCCTCTTCATGGACATCTAACCAAGAGTTTGCAGAGCAGCACAGGTCTGCAGGTGACATTTTGAGCAGCACTTGTCTACAGAGCTTCCGTAGGCACAACTGATTCACTGTGGAAGGTTTACACCTGGGTGGATTCATGGTTGGAGTTTGGAAGAGAATAAAGTACTTGCCATGAGCCTGGCACTGTACCATGGCCTTCCCGTGTTCAGCGCTCAAAGGGTGCCCCTCCCACAGCTGGGGCGTGCTGCTCTCGCGTTCTTGAGCACTTGCCTCATGTCCTTCCCAGGTGCTCCAGCTCCTGTCCAGACTGCAGATCTCTCGTGCATTGCCTTGTGTCAGTACACACGGCCAGAGCTTCCCCTAGAAACAAGGAGAACCAGAGCCGCTCAATTAGAGGGGCCACCATGATAATTGTACTGTTTGCATCTTTCGTAGGCTCCTTAAGGTATTGCTAAAAAGAGTAATTTTACAATTGAATTTCAATTATTCTCAGAAAACAGGAATAAGACCCCTCCATGAAAGAAGGATTGTAAGGATTTTTAAGCTGAAATGGAATGTGCTCAGGTCTGCATTTTAGAAGGAGCAAACTAACTGCTCTATGGAGAATAGATCAGAGAGTTTGAGACAAGAGGTGAGGACTCCAGTGGGGACGTCAGGACTGGAGGTCCCAGGAAGGTCAGTGGTGGCAGTAGTAGGTGTGAATTTTAGCCCCAATTCTTCTACCTCCCTGCATCCACACTCTGGCTGTACGAGACTTTGGGCTTGGTCTTGTGACTTACTTTGATCAATGGAATGGCAAACGAGTCTTGATATCAGGTCTGAGAGTTGACGGTAAGAGACCTCACATATTATTTCTACTTTTCCTCTCATGCATCTACCATCACCATAAGAAGAACCTGTCCAGCTTGCCCGTGGACCCTAGGAGGATGAGGGATATGTACAGCAGAGATGCCCACCAGCTTGCCAACCCCTGAGTGAGCCCAGCCAAGGTCAGTAGAGCCACAGGCCCTGAGAAGGAATGCCTGTGGTTGCAGACCGCTGAGATTCTGGGGCTGTTTGTTATGCAGTATTGCTGGGGCAATGGGCAACTGATATAGCGGGCGTGGAAAGAAATTAACAAAGCCAAGAAATACTTAAGAAAGCAAATGGAGTTGGTGGCCAGTCGAATGAGTGGGTGAGACTGAGAAAACCTCAGAGAACTTGGTTTGGCTCAGGTACCTGGGTGGTTGAGGGACACCGTGCCTGTGGTAAAGGACACAGAGGAGGAGACGTGGCCGCCCACATCAGACCTACATTAAGAGCACTCTCTCCTTCCCCCTACCCTTTCTTCTTTTTTCTGGAGGAGGCCAGGGTCTGTGTCTGTTGAGATAAGCTCCGCAGGGACAGAACCACTGTGTGGGACCATAGGCACCCCTGCCACAGTCAGCCACCCCCACAGCCTCCGGCTCTGTCAGAGCTTCTCCTCCAGTACAGACTCATTAGAGCAACCCCTGATGTGGACAAGGGGGTGAGCCAGACTTCCCGGCCACAGGGGCCAACTCAAGAAAGGCCCCCAGATTTCCCAGGGCCTCCTGCAGAAAACGCAGCCTGCATCTCGTTACTTTCATTTGCTTAAAATACCTGCCTTTGCAGCAGTGAAACCACCCAAAATACTCACTTCTTTATTTCCAGCTAGATAAGTTGAACTCAATTTGCATTGGATAATTATTTTCAATTAAGTGATAACAATCCTGTTTGGTGCAAAAATAATCTTGTCCAAAGGCCAAACAGTTTATCCCATCCAAGAAACAGGAGGCAGTGATAGGAGGAGGCCTATTATCATGCTTGCCATGAGGATGGAGGGGCCAATCCCCACCCCTGGAAGGATGCCCCAGCCAAGTCGTTCGTGGGGGACCTCTGACACTGTGGGCCAGGTGGGACCATTGACCTGGTTTGCCCTTTGACAGCCCCTGAGCCGTGCAGCCACTCTTTCTTCTTTCTGGACAAAGAAGGAGGAAACTCCTGACAGCTGCAAGGTAGTGGAAAAGGCAGCTGGTCAGAGAAGGGCCCAAGACAGAGGCCGGGACCCGAGTTCTGGGCCAGCTGTGTGTCCCTGGACAAGTCATCCCTCTCTGGGCCTCAGTGTCCCCTCTGTATGGAGAGCAGTGAGGTTAGATGTAGACAGTTCCAGCTCAGATGTGATTCTGTCCTGGTCATCCAGAGCTACCTAAGTCTGAAGCCAGGTTTTCTGTAGGGAAAAGCCCCACTTCCTGTGTGATATGTGCGTTGTCGGGGCAGGGATTCTCCTCCACCAGGAAGAGGGAGCAGGCGCTGAGTTCTGGAGCCTCACAGGGGCCCTGCCACTCTCCTGGTCTTATGGCAATGTCACATTCTCTGCAGGCAGCTGGAGTTCCTTACTTTCCTCCACAACCTTCCCTACTGTTGCACATCTGGGCAAACACCCTCCCCACCAATCAAGCTGCCGTGAACATCTTGTTCAAGGCTGCTGGTGTATTCAAGAGCAGACCCTGTCTCAAAAACACAAAAAAGAGAAAAACAACCTGCCTGCCAATCTTTCTATTGTTATTTACATTGAAAAACATGAGGATCGAGGTGGTCCAAACAAATAACTCTTGTGAATTTTTGCAGCCAATACTTCAAATATTTGATACTTGAGTACCCTGTGCTGTGTGCTCTCTGTGTATTCACTGATGTGCAGTCCTCTGCCAGCACGAGAACTAAAACTCTTGTCACTTATAGACAAGAAAACTGAGGCTCAGACAGGCTAAATAATGTGCTCAAGTCACACAGAGTGGAATTCTGACTTTTTGTTGGTTTCAATTGACTTCCACACTGCATTTTTTCCTTCCTTCCTTCCTTCCTTCCTTCCTTCCTTCCTTCCTTCCTTCCTTCCTTCCTTCCTTCCTTCCTTC
>NW_012114944.1:1717944-1736021 GCF_000951035.1 Colobus angolensis palliatus
CTTCCTTCCTTCCTTCCCTCCCCCCTCCCTCCCTCCTTCCCTCCCTCCCTTGTTTACTTCTTTCCATTTTTTTTGGTCTTGACCTCCTGGCCTCAAGCGATCCTCACCTGGGCCTCCCACAGTGCTGGGATAACAGGTGTAAGCCACCATGCCCTGTTGTTCTGCATTCTTTTCTCTACTCAATGATGGCAGCGGCCCTTATACTTCTCTGGCACACACTGTACCCTCAGCCAAGCCGAACTGAGAAGCTGGACAGGAGGAGGGAAAGAAGAAACCATCTGAGCTGCCATATCTCTTAAGTACAGTTTTCTGTATTCAAATTAGGCGACACAATCTCCATGAATAACATTACAGTTCCCAAAGGATCACACCCAATTTAAATGTATAAGAGGCCATTAACGGGCAGGGCTAGCTATTAGAATTTAGCTCCAGTGTCATTGTGGTGTGGTTCTGCTATTAGGCGGGCACAATGGGGATAATAGAAGCACGAGGCACACTCGCCCCTGGTCTCCAAGGCTCTGGGTCCTCAGACTGGCTGAGTGCTGGGGACCAGGGTCACCCAAGAAGCCCTGACTGGCCCTCTTGAGGGTTAGCAGAGCTTCTCTCTGTCCAAGACAGGTCAGGCCCTCTTCCCTGGTCCCAGCTCCACCTCCACTCAGAGGAGTGACCTAAGCTGCAGGTGAGGCTCCTGAGCCCCTGACAGGGATGTTTATGGAAGAGGATTGGGATCAGCACCTGGGCAAGGTGGGTAGAGGCAGGAGCAGACAAATGGGAAAGGCTAGCTGCCATGCGGGCTGAACAACAACGGGGCCAACCTCAGGGGGACCCCTGGAAGCCAGAATGTCCTTTCAAAAGTTTTGAATGTGGGCTGGGTGTGGTGGCTGATGCCTGTAATAATCCCAATACTTTGGGAGGCCAAGGCAGGTGGAACCACTTGAGGTCAAGAGTTCGAGACCAGCCTGGCCAACATGGTGAAATCCCGCCTCTACCAAAAAATACGAAAATTAGCCGGGCATGGTGGCATGCACCTGTAATCCCAGCTACTCGGGAGGCTGAGGTGGGAGAATCACTTGAACCGGGAGGCAGAGGTTGTAGTGAGCCAAGATTGCACCACTACACTCCAGCCTGGGTGACAGGGCAAGGCCTTGTCTCAAAAAAAAAACAAAAACAAAAAGAAAGTTCTGAACGTGGAGTTTCATGCAGAGATGGCCAGGCCTTTGTACCCCCATGCAGATCAGTGGCTGGATGTGGGCTGCCCTGGGAAGGGTATGACCTCCGGCTGGGTGAATCTCTGCAGCTGAGGCTGTCCTGCAGGGCTAGTCACTTAAGGCCATATGCTGACTGCCTGCCCAGCTGCTGGGCAGCACGTCCTTCTTGGAAGGGGACCTGGGCAGGCGGCAATGACTTTTGCCCACCAGGGCTGTGGCCTTGTCAGTCCTTGGGATAGCATAGACCATGCCTCAGTGGCTTCAGGGGAGAAAGAGACCATCTACTTGAATCGTTTAGCTCAGGGCACAGCACACAAATAAGAGCTCAAAAAATGTCAACCACTCTTGTTATCCCCATCCTGACCCAAATCACAGGATGACCCTCTCCACTCTTCTCCCTCATCCTTGCACCCCTCCCTAGCGTCCAGCAGCTGTCCAAGCCTCACTTGCACTCCTCCACTAATGGACAGGCCACTACGTCCCAAGGCAGCCCAAGTCACTGTTGAAGAGCTTTTTTTTTTTTTTCCTACTATGGTAAAATGTATATAACCTACATTTTACCACTTTAATCATTTTTAAGTGTACAGTTCAGTGGCATTAAGCACATTCACATTGTTGTACAACTATCAGCACCATCCATATCCAGAACTTTTTTCCCAGACTGACACTGTTTACCCATTAAACAATATTCCCTCATTCCTCCTCTCCCCTGAACCCCTGGCAACCACCACTCCCATTTCTGTCTCTATGAATTGGACTGCTATCAGCATCTCATATGAGTAGAATCGTATTTTTTTTTTCCTTGTGTCTGGCTTATTTCACTTAGCATGATGTCCTCAAGTTTCATCCCTGTGACAGCATATGTCTGGATTCCCATCTTTCTTTAAGGCTGAATAATATTCCATTGCTTGTATACACCACATTTTGCTTATCCATTTATCTGGCCGTGGATGGATACTTGGGTGGCTTCCACCTTGTGGCTATTGTGAGTGATGCTGCTGTGAACACTGGTGTACAATTGCCTATGTAAAACCTGCTTTCAGCAGGGCGCGGTGGCTCATGCCTGTAATCCCAGCACTCTGGGAGGCTGAGGTAGGCGGATCACTAGAGGTCAGGATTTTGAGACCAGCCTGGCCAATATAGTGAAACCCTATCTCTACTAAAAATACAAAAATTAGCCGGGCGTGGTGGCGCGCTCCTGTAATCCCAGCTACGCGGGAGGCTAAGGCAGGAGAGTCGCTCGAACCTGGGAGACGTAGGCTGCAGGGAGCCAAGATCATCATGCCACTGCATACCAGCCTGGGTGACAGAGTGAGACTCTGTATATAAATAAATAAATAAATAAATAAATAAATAAATAAATAAATAAATAAACCCTGCTTTCATTTTTTCTTTTTTTTGATAAGGTCTCACGCTGTCACCCAGGTTGGAGAAAGTGCGATCATAGCTCACTGCAGCCTCGATCTCCTGGGCTCAAGCGATCTTCCCACCTCAGCTTCCTGACTAGCTGGGACTACAGGTGGGCACCACTACACCCAGCTAATCTTTTTATTTCTTGTAGAGACAAGCTATGTTGCCCAGGCTTGTCTCGAACTCCTGGCTTTAAGTGATTCTCCCACCTCAGCCTCCCAAAAATGTTGGGATTACAGGAATGAGCCATGCCAGCCACTGCTTTCAATAATTTTGGGTATGCAGAAGTGGAGCCACTGGATCATATGGTAGTTATACATTGAATTTTTTGAGGAACTGCCATCTGGTTTCCCACACTGGCTGCACCATGTTTGTTGAGCAGCTCCGAGAGAAAACGTGCTCTTCCATCATGCTGCATTCCCATGACTTCCTCACTGGCCCTCGGCTTTGCCCCAGGGACAGCCCTGCTGAGTCTTTTTTTGTTTTGTTTTGTTTTTGAGACAAGGTCTAACTCTGTTGCCCAGGCTGGAGTGCAGTGGTGCGATCACAGCTCACAGCAGCCTCAAACGCCTAGGCTCAAGCAGTCCTCCCACCTCAGCCTCCTGAGTAGCTGAGACCACAGCTGAGTGCCACCACACCCAGCTATGGTTTTTTTTGTAGAGATGGGGTCTCACTATGTTGTTCCTGCTGGTCTTGAACTCCTGCACTCAGGCAATCTGAACACTTTGGCCTCCCAAAATTCTGGGATTACAGGTGTGAGCCCCATGCCCTGCCTCTGTTGAGTCTTGATGCCAACACAGGAGCCCCGCTGAGCCCTCTGCTCTGGGCAGGTTCGCCCACTCCAGTGCCCTGTGCGCCACTCTCACTGCCCACTTCACATAAGTGCAGTGGCGTTTTCTCTTGAGGAACCCCACCAGGGGGAGCAGTAAAGGGGTCTCAGAGTCAGGAACAAGCTCACCTGGCACTTGGAAGGAAACCCAGGCCCCCTGCCCACACTCCTCTCCAGCGGGGCCCTCCCCTGCCACCTCTTCCCACTTCCCCCAGCCTTCCTGCTCCTCTCCTCTCCTCAGGGCATCACCCCACCAACAGGAGAAAGTAATCTGTGACCAGGGGTACTCTCCTCAGAAACTCTGAAGGCACTTGACACGCTTGAAGAAGTGACACAGATTTAAAGTTGTCACTTTGCTCAGTTTACCAGATCAGACCAAAAGTTGCTTTGATATTCAAAAATCTTTAAAAGTGTCTAACTTCAATTCTTTTTTTATTGGTTTTTGTTTGTTTTTGTTTTTGAGTCTCACTCTGCTGCCCAGGAGTACAGTGGTGGGATCTCAGCTCACTGCAGCCTCTGCCTTTCTTCTGCCTCAGCCTCCAGAGTAGCTGGGATTACAGGTGCACACCACCACACCCAGCTAATTTTTGTATTTTTAGTAGAGACAGGGTTTCACTGTGTTGGCCAGGCTAGTCTCGAACTCCTGACCTCAATGATCCTCCTGCTTCAGCCTCCCAAAGTGCTGGGATTACAGGTGTGAGCCACCATGCCCAGCCCAAACTCAGTTCTTAAAGGGATTAAGACTGTGTCTCTTCACCATTTCTGAAGGCTCCTGATTTTACTGTCCTGAGACGTTTCTACCTTTATTAAATCCTCCCCATGGGATGGTGGTGGTGGGAGGAGGGACATCACCACTAACAACAAAGAAAATAAGACGCCCAGGTGTGGTGGCTTACACCTATAATCCCAGCACTTTGGGAGGCCAAGGTGGGTGGATCATGAGGTCAAGAGTTCAAGACCAGCCTGGCCAACATGGTGAACCTCTATCTCTACTAAAAATACAAAAATTCGCCGGGCGTGGTGGCGCATGCCTATAGTCCCAGCTGCTTAGGAGGCTGAGACAGGAGAATCACTTGAACCCCAGAGGCAGAGGTTGCAGTGAGCCGAGATCAGGCCATTGCACTCCAGCCTGGGGGACGGAGCGAAACTGTGACTCAAAAAAAAAAAGAAAAGAAGACAAAAATCACATTTTAGTGGAAAACAAGTGGCCACTCTGCACAGCTCTTCAGCTCCTCAATGCCCCCCAAGGCAGCTGTGCCAGGTGCTGAGTCCACATATTTTTCACCCCATGCTTCTCACACTGGGACAGTGCACTTCTAGCAGCACTGGCAACCACACAAAACGCTCTGCCCACAGCAGGCTGCAAGGCACCAGCTCTCCTGGCTGAGTGCAGGTTGGGCCCTGGGAGCAAGTGCCTCCTGAAACTTCTCACCCTGATGGCAGCGTGCCTCACCCTAGCCCCAGCCCAGAGCCTCAACCTTGCTGGAAAGGTTTAGCATCTGCTAGGAGGAATATTAGACCCAACTCAAGAGAAGTAAGTTCTAGTTCTGGCTTTGCCACCAAATGTGGACTCTCATCCTCACTCTCCCCATTTAGAAACCCACAGGTTAGAAGTGATTATTTCCAAGGCCGGGTGCAGAGGCTCACGCTTGTAATCCCAGCACTTTGGGAGGCTGAGGCAGGTGGATCACTTGAGATCAGGAGTTTGACACCAGCGTGGCCAACATGGTGAAACCCCATCTCTACTAAAAATACAAAAAGTAGCCAGACATGGTAGCAGGCACCTGTAGTACCAGCTACTCGGGAGGCTGAGGTTAGAGACTTAAGCCCAAGAAGTTGAAGCTGTGATTAGCCATGATCACACCACTGCACTCCAACCTGGGCGACAGAGTGAGACCCTGTCTAAAAAAAAAAAAAAAAAAACAACCCAAACCAAAAAACAGACAAAAAAAGAACATCACAGGAAATATGGAAAAGAGAAAAATGAAAAACATAATTACCCCCATTCATCCCTTAATACCATCCCTGAGCTATTTGGTATGTTTCCCTCCAGAATTTTCCCTGGTGTGAGGGGCACGGGCTACTGCTGTGCATCTCCTCTCCGTGGTGCATGGTGAAAGTCATGCTGTTCATGGACACGTCTGCCCTGCTATCTCCACATGCTTCCCTCTCTAGGCTCAATAGTACCTCCGTCTCCATCAGCTATTGCTACATAACAGTCCAACAGTCAACATTCAGCAGGTTAAAATACCAAGATTTGGCCAGGTGCAGTGGCTCACGCCTGTAATCCCAACACTTTGGGAGGCCAAGGCAAGCGGATCACTTGAGGTCAGGAGTTCGACTCCAGCCTGGACAACATGGTGAAACCCCACCTCTACTACAAATATAAAAAGTTAGCCAGGCATGGTGGCAGTTACCTGTAATCCCAGATACTCAGGAGGCTGAGGCAGGAGAATCGCTTGAACCTGGGAGGCGGACGTTGCAGTGAGCTGAGATTGAGCCACTGCACTCCAGCCTGGGCAACAGAGCAGTCTCTATCTCAAAAAATTAATTAATTAGTTAAAAATTTTAAAAAAAGATTTATTATTGCCCAAGAGTCTATGGTCAGGGGAACAGCTCTGTTGGTCTGAGCCTGGCTCAGCTAGTCTTGTTTATGCATCTGTGATCAGTTGCTGGGTCCCCTGGCTGGTCTAAGGGGGCGATGTTCACATGTCTTGGCTGGCTGGTCATGGCCTGGGCAACTAGGGTGAAACAGTGTCTCACCCTCCGTCACATTCTACTGGTCAAAGTAAGTCGCAAGACTGGCCCAGAGTCACAGTGGCAGGGACTACAAATTTCAGGGTCAAGGGCATGCATACATGGAAGCCAGTAATCTTAGTGTCAACCACTGCTCTTAATCTACCATAATCCCTAATTTTCATAGCTGCCATTTTTGGTAGCAATACAATTTTTCATAGATGTGCATTTCATAGATTACCATTAAATAGGATGTACCACATTTTAATTTGTTTAAGTTTTCTCTTATAACACTTGTGTGAACAACTTTGGTGGAGCCTTCACCTTTGAGATCAGGAAAAGCAGCATTTCCCACTCTAAATCAGAAACCCAAGGTTAAGTGAGAAAATTGAGCCCAAGTGTCCTGAAGGCCCTTTAGAAGCAGCGCCACCTGCAGACCTTCCCAAGTTCCTCACCTGACCAAATTCAAAGGTGTCTCAGACCAACTTGAGTCTAGCTATTGAAATCACTTTCAGTGTCACTTTCCCTCTCTAAGCTTCAGTTTCTCCACTATAAAATTGCAGGGTTGGACTAGAACAGTCTTTCTCAAATGATGTCACTCTGGTCTAAAAGCCAAAAAGATGCCAGTGACTGCCTTCTTGAAAGTATTTTTATTGATTGTTTGATTCATTGATTGAGACAGAGTCTTGCTCTGTCGCCCAGGCTGGAGTCCAGTGGTGAGAACTCAGCTCACCGCAACCTCTGCCTCCCAGGTTTAAGCGATCCTCGTGCCTCAGCCTCCCAAGTAACTGGGATTACAGGCACGCGCCACCACACCCGGCTAATTTTTTGTATTTTTAGTGGAGATGGGGTTGCACCGTGTTGGCCAGGCTGGTCTTGAATTTCCGACCTCAAGTGATTCTCCACCTCAGCCTCCCAAAGCGCTGGGATTACAGGTATAAGCCCTCCCACCTGGCCTATTTATTTTGAGACAGGGTCTCACTCTGTCACCCAGGCTGGAGTGCAGTGGTGCAATCAGGGTTTACTGTAGTCTTGACCTCCTGGGGCTCAAGCAATCCTTCCACCTCAGCCTTTCAAATAGCTGGGGCTATAGACAAGCACTACCATACCTGGCTAATTTTTTTTTATTCTTTCTGTATTTGTGGAGACGGGTTTTCACCATGTTGCCCAGTCTTGAACTACTTGGCTCAAGAAATCCTTCTGCCTTGGCCTCCCAAAGTGTTAAGATTACAGGTGTGAGCTATCATGCCTGGCCTGAAAGTATTTTTAAATGCATAAGAAAAACACAAAGCAGTTCCCTGTCATTCCAACTGCTCAGCAGTGATCCACCTTTTAGAAATGGTGTCGTGCTAGGAGCAGGGGGCGCAGCACGAGAGGCTGCCCATCTGGCACCTATGAGGGTGATGTCAGATTGGGGAATCCGGGCACAGGCAGCACATGACAAGGCTAAGGATGATGGCTGGTCTCTGTTCAGTGTTTTGTCTTGTAATCCCAACATGTATTTGTGACCTTGCTCAATGTTCATTGTCTGTTAAATGCACTACACAAATTTAATTCCCATGGTTTGTGACTGAACAAAGGAGGTTTCAAAAGAAAGTTGTGTGCATTTCAGTTCATGAGCTCTTGCTGTTATTTTTAAAGAGCTCCATGGAATAAATGGGTGGACTCCAAGCACCCTTTGAGCTCTAACAGCCTAGAGAAGAGGTGGGGAGGGGGTGCCTCTTTTCTCTTCCCCAGCTGAGTTCAGAGGTCAACAGTCCTCACAGTTGGACATGGGCAGGGTTGCCCAGTAGCTTAGGGGCCACTGGTCATAGTGGCATCCTGCATGGCAGAGACCCTGGGAGTAGCATTTTTGGCAATGTTTTGGTTACAGACCTCCTTCCGAATCGCCTGGAGAGGTCTTTCCCGCTCTTTGTAGTGGATGTATGATTTTGTTTGCAAGTGTCCTTAGAAGAACCACTCCTCCCACAGCATGAGGCTGTCAATCCTGGTGGCTTCTCCCTCCAACCCAGGCCCTCTGAGGATCACTCTGCCCCACCCCTCAGCACGTGACTGGTTCAGAGGCAGGCATGTGACTCAAGAAGCCAACAAGAATTCTTTTCTGGGATTGTTACTTCAGTCCCTGGGTGAAAGGAGGATTCCCCTGGATAGAGTTGTCTTGCTGGGAGGTTCTGTATCTGGCTGCCCACCACCATCTTTACTAACTCATAGAAGAAAGCGAAGCAGAGAGGCAAGAGATCGGGGGTGTGGGGGAGAGAGAGAGAGAGAACCTGTATCCTCTCTCTCTCTCCCCCACGCCCCTGCATCCAGCTATGCCTGCTTCCCCCCAGACTTCCACACTTCGGGAGACAATGAATTCCTTGGTTGCCTAAACTACAATGAGTTAGGTATCTCTCACTTGCAACCAAGAATCCTTTAAGGCCCATTCAACAGAGCTGCCATATACAGTGACACCCCTTCACTTACACAGTACACTGTCTTTTCAGATGAATGAAGTAAATTGCTCAGTCATCACCTCCTCTCAGAAGCCTTCCTTGATTTCCCTATGCAGAACAAGTCACTCCCTACTTTATGCTTCCAGGAATCTTGTAAAAATATACACTGTGGGCCAAGTCCCTCTATGTATTTATGAGTATATAAATTGAATATAAGAATATAAATTGAAGCACCCAACCAAGGAAGTGCTTAGGTGTTTGTTGAGTGAATTATAATTAAATCTCACTACAACAAACAATTGGGATGTCTCATCTAATTTGTTACTAAGAAAATTCTCATCTGGGTGGGTGGCTCACACTTGTAATCCCAAAACTTTGGGAGGCCAATGTGGGAGGATCACTTGAGCTCAGGAATTTGAGACCATACTGGCAACACAGGGAGACCCTGTCTCTACCAAAAATAATAAAATAAAATAATTAGCCGGTCATGGTGGCACGCACCTGTGGCCCCAGCTACTCTAGAGGCTGAGGTGAGAAGATTGCTTGAGCCCAGGAGGTCAAGGCTGCAGTGAGCCATGATCACATCACTGCACTCCAGCCTGGACAACAGACTGAGACCCTGTCTCAAAAATAAAAAGAGAGGAAAGAAAAGAAAATTCTCAGCTGACCACTGTGGTTCATGCCTGTAATCTCACTACTTTGGCAGGCCAGGGAACTGAGGCTGCTGAAGTCCACGGACTGGCCCAGATCACACACAGTGAGTCTGGGTCCCACAGGGACCAGACGTGCTGACCTCTGTGGAGTTTTGCACCCAATCACCCAGAGGCAGCAGGAGGAGTTTCTTTCTTGTTTTATTTTGTTTGAGACAGGGTCTCACTCTGTTGCTGAGTCCAGAGTGCAGTGGCACCATCGTAGGTCACTGCAGCCTCAATCTCCTGGGCACAAGAGATCCTCCCACCTCAGCCTTCCAAGTAGCTGGCACTACAGTTGTGTACCGCTATGCCTGGCTAGTTTTTTTTTAATTAGAGATAGGGTCTTACTATATTGCCCAGGCTGGTCTTGAACTCCTGGGCTCAAGAGATCCTCCCACTTTGGCCTCCCGAAGTGCTGGGGTTACACATGTAAGCCACCATGCCCACCTCAATCGAGATTTGTTTCTTTTCTTTTTTTTTATTGAGATAGGATCTCACTCTGTTGCCCAAGCTGAAGTGCAGTGTACAGTGGCACGATCTTGGCTCACTGCAGCCTCTATCTCCTGGGCTCAAGGGATCCTCCCACCTCAGCCTCCTGTGTAACTTGGACTACAGGTGTGCACCATCAGGCCTGGCTAATTTTTGTTTGTTTGTTTTATTTTGTTTTGTTTTGTTTTGCAGAGACAGGGTCTCACTATGTTGCCCAGCTTGATCTCAAACTTCTGGCCTCAAGTGATCCTCCCACCTTGGCCCCCAAATCTGTAGATTACAGATGTGAACCACTGCACCCAGCCTCGAGGTTTGTTTCTTCAACTATTACCCTCCAGGGGCTGCTCCACATTCATGCACCTTCATGCATTTGGCTCTGGGCTGTACCCACTTCCCCTTACCCCAGATTCTGCCAAGCTGGTCCTTAGGACAGTGGCCCTCCCACTTACCCTGAGGCTGACATCTCTGACATGTTTGTGGGCCTCACTTCCCAGGTGCCTCCCAGCCCCACATGAGCCGTCTCGTAGGGCCAAGAGAGCACTTTTGTATGGGGGTCTGTTTCAGAGGCACAGATGGCTCCAAACATGGCTCCAAACATGTCTTCTGCATCTGTAAAAGATAACAGATGTGCATTTAAAGAAAGGAATACATACATATTTAATGATTTAGCTTAAGCAACTGGGCAAATATTCATTTTCTTAAGATGGTAATACATAATTAACTGATAATAAAATTAATTGGGTAAAACAGTCTAAAAATAATGCAGTCCTTATTACATGAGGGAATATAACTGCATTGAAAGAGGTTTAATTGTTCCAGAGATTGACAAGTCCCCACAAGCAGCAAAGGAAAGAGGTTTCTCCACCTTTGGAATAAGGGCTCTGGGTGGGCGCTTCCTGTTCACGCTGTGGGAATGGGGTGGGAATGGAGGGTGGAGAGGAAGATGGTTTCTTGCAATTTAATAACTTAACAGCGGGTTTAGAGAGCATCCCAGCGTCTGCTCCCAACCATAACCACACATCTTCATCCCCGCCAGGTCAAAAAGTACAGAAAAGAAAGAATCTACCACAGATACCCTTTTATTAGATCATAAGAGAGAAAGCTTGTAGACGCCTCGTGAACTCACCCCTTCCACTGCTAAGTGCCAGAGCCTGGGCTGGACACTGTGGGAGAGGCTGGCCGGGCAAGTCTGTCTTCCAGGGAGGTCTCGGGTGTTTGGAGAAGGGAGATAGGGACACAATCCTCACAACAACTGCAAAAAGAAGCGTGAGCACGTGGGGCAGAGGGAGCTTCAGTCACAGGGGAGGTGATTGGGACTGGAGAGAGATGTCCTGGAGGAGGTGGCTTGGGCAGGTGGGTTCTGACTGGTGCCTACGGGAGGGGAGCCCATAGGAAGAGGAGAAAGCAGGACAGCTGGGGTTGAGTTGGGCTGAAGCTGGACCAGGAAGGGTGTGGCGAGAGATGAGGCTGAACCGGTGGGCAGGAGGAGGGGGGTCCCAGGTGTGAGGGAAAAGCAGCTCTGGTCCCACCGTCGGCCCTGCCTTTTATTGTTAATCTTTCTTGTGAATTCAGGTGGGAAAAGTCCTGCTGAGAGTAGTGCCAGAATTCACAGGAGAAAGATTCTGTAATTTCTTTGAGCTCTGTGACTCTGGACAAAGTATTCAGTATTAATGCAGTTGACCATGACGTCTTCTGTGTGCGCGACTGACAGACCAAATTACCTTTCCTTATCTCCTGGCCAGAAAAAAAGGACCATTTACTTGACATATTTCATAATCATTTCACCTGCTTGCCCCCTACGGACAGCGTTGGTGACCCGGCCCCCTCCTCTCCCATACAATGCAGGAAGTATGTCGTCTAATAAGCCCAGTTTCTAAAGAATGTTTTTAATCTTGGAATAGTGAGTGTGATTTTCGATTGCATTTTTAATTCTCTATCTACTCTTTTAAAAGCACACGCTTTTGTTCTAATTCTCATCTTAGCTCATCAGGGTCAGGAGGAAGCGTGGACATTTTCCATTCCAGGGATCTGTTTAGCATTTGGACAGGTGAGGCCCAAAGAGAAGGCATGGGCCAGAACACCACAGGGCAGCTTGGGGCAGACCAGGAATTCTAGATTCAGGGCTGTATGCCCTCCATGCCCAGTGGGCACCATTCTGTAGGTGGTGCCCTAGCCTGGTAACTACAAAACCTCAGAGCATTTTTTCTAATTGTGGTAAAATACACATAACAAAAAATCTACCATCTTAACTTTTTTTTTTTTTTTTTTGAGACGAAATTTCTCTCTTGTTGCCCAGGCTGGAGTGCAATGGTGCGATCTCGGTTCACTGCAACCTCCACCTCCCGGGTTCAAGAGATTCTCCTGCCTCAGCCTCCCAAGTAGCTGGGATTACAGGCACTCACCACCGCTCCTGGCTAATTTTTTGTATTTTTAGTAGAGATGGGGTTTCACCATCTTGGCCAGGCTGGTCGCAAATTCCTGACCTCAGGTGATCCACCCACCTTGGCCTCCCAAAGTGCTGGGATTACAGGCGTAAACCACCTCACCTGGCCACGTGGGAAATATTTATGATATTAAGTATAAAAAGCAGATTGCAGCCAGGCGCAGTGGCTCACACCTGTAATCCCAGCACTTTGGGAGGCCATGGCGGGTGAATCACAAGGTTAGGAGTTCGAGACCAGCCTGGCCAACATGGTGAAACCCTGCCTCTACCAAAGATACAAAAAAATTAACTGGGTGTCGTGGCGCATGCCTGTAATCCCAGCTATTTGGGAGGCTGAGGCAGGAGAATTACTTGAACCCAGGAGGCGGAAGTTGCAGTGAGCCGAGATCACGCCACTGCACTCCAGCCTGGGTGACAGAGCGAGACTCTGTCTCAAAAAAAAAAAAAAAAAAAGCAGATTGCATAGCCAGGTACCGTAGCACACACCTGTAATCCCAGCACTTTGAGAGGCCAAGGTGGGACGATCACTTGAGGCCAGGAGTTCGAGACCGGCCTGGACAACTGGGCAACATAGTAAGACTTGGTATCTACAAAAAATTTAAAAATTAGCCAGGCATTATGGCACATGTCTACAGTCCCAGCTACTCTGGAGACTGAGGCAAGAGGATCACTTGAGCCCAGAAGTCCTACGCTGCAGTGAGCCGTGATCGCACTACTGCACTCCAGCCCAGGTGACAGAGTAAGACCTTCTTTCTAAAAAAAAAATAATAATAATTAATTACATTTTGTAAAAAGCAGGTTGTAAATTGGTATCTAAAGAGAATGGTCCCTACTTACATAAGTAAATATGTAAACGTCAGTGCGTATTTGCCAGGATATTTACCACAATTTGACCAATGGTTCTTCCTGAGTAGTAGAATTACGGATGGCTTTCTTTTTCTATTTTCTTTTTTTTTTAATGAAAAATGAATAAAATAAAAGTTGTCCTGCTAGGGCTACTATAACAAAATACCACAGACTGGAATGGGTAGCTTAAACAATAGAAGTTTATTTTCTCACAGTTCTGGAGGCTGGAAATCCAAGTTCAAGGTGCTGGCAGGCTTGG
The DNA here is from genome assembly GCF_000951035.1 of Colobus angolensis palliatus. Classification (NCBI taxonomy): domain Eukaryota; kingdom Metazoa; phylum Chordata; class Mammalia; order Primates; family Cercopithecidae; genus Colobus; species Colobus angolensis. Next base: position 1,731,292 of record NW_012114944.1, read on the forward strand.
TTCTCCTGAGGCCTCTCTCCTTGGCTTGCCAACAGCTGCCTTCTTGCTGTGTCTTCCCAAGGCCTTTGCCCTGTGCACATGCATCCCTGGTGTCTTTCTTCTTTTAAGGACACCAGCTATATTCCATGAGGGCCCCATCCTTGTGACCTCATTTTACCTTAATTACCTCCTTAAAGACCCTGTTCCCATATACAGTCACATTGGGGTTTAGGGCTTCAACCTGTGAATTTTGGGGAAACACAATTTAGTCTATAAGTTTGTTTGAAAAGAAAAAGAAAGTAGGCCGGGCATGGTGGTTCATGCCTGTAATCCCAGGACTTTGGGAGGCCAAGGCAGGGTGATCACTTGAGGTCAGAAGTTCAAGACCAGCCTGGCCAACATAGTGAAACCCCGTCTCTACTAAAAATGCAAAAAAAAAAAAAATTAACCGGGCATGGTGGTGAGCACCTGTAGTCCCAGCTACTCAAGAGGCTGAGGCAGGAGAATTGCTTGAACCCAGGGGATGGAGGTTGTTGTGAGCTGAGATGGTACCACTGTACTCCAGCTTGGGTGACAGATCAAGACTCTGTCTGAAGGAAGGAAGGAAGGAAGGAAGGGAGGGAAGAAAGAAAGAGAAAGAAAGAGAGAGAGAGAGAGGGAGGGAGGGAGGGAGGGAGGGAGGAAGGAAGGAAGGAAGGAAGACTTGTTAAAGCAGTGCTTTTACAAAAGGACACAGACAGTTCTTAGGATGAATTTTGTCAGTTTCACCCAACAATTAATTTCTATGCTATGCAACCTTTCCCAGAGCTTAGAAAAAAGTTAAAAATTTTCCAGTTAATTTTACACACTTTGCATAACTCCAATACTAAGACTTGATTTTAAAAAGAGCACAGGTTAAAGTATATCTATCTAAAATCAAGAATCAACATCATACTAGTGATAAAACAGTAAATCTAGTCTAGAGAAATTTGGATTAGAGTCAGAATGAAGACAAGGGCATCAGTTAGGTATCAGCAATGCTAGCTGCTGTGAGGAACATAACTCTAAACCTCAATGGCTGAACACAATGGAAGTGCATTACTTATTTACACAAAGAGCAGTGAGAATCTCTGGTTAACCAGCTGCCTCCCATGTGGCCACTCAGGGACCTCAGCTGCTTCTGCCATCCCCCAGAGCCACTGCCAGCTCCTCTGACATTAAACAGGAAGAAAGACAGTAGAGGATCTTATGGGAGGTTTTATGGACCATCTGGGAAGACACCTATATCACCTCTGCCCACAGTCCAGTGGCTCGAACCTGGTTGCGCAGCCAGTCCTAACTGCAAGGGAGGCCGAGAAATGTTCCCTCCTTCCATGCCCAGCAGGAAGAAGAAACAGGTGATGTTGCAGCTTTCCTTGCAGAATACCCCACTGTTGTCTCTGGGACTTTTGTTGACAAGTCACTGATGTTTTCTGCACCTCCTGATTTGCAGCAGGCAGTGACTACTACCTGAGCACCATCCCAGTTTCAGAGATTAAAAATGTGAAAAACTTGGAATTGATGAAATACTCAATAGGAATAGTAGATGAAGTTGTAGGAGATGCTGCGCTTGTAAAAAGCCCACAGATGAGCCAGGGCTTTCCGGGCACAACCACAAGGCCAAAAACATAAATGATAGACTTAACTATATAGAAACAAAAAAATCCCTTATATCAGAAAAGAACATTGAAAGGAGAAGGGCCCACTGTGGGGGAAATATTTGCGATGTGTGACAGACAGAGAATGAGCAGGGTTGCTATTTAAAGAGCCCTTACAAATCAAGAGTGAAAAAGGTGAAGAAAATGGACAAAGAATAGTAACAGGAAATCAATAAAAGAAGAACTAAAAATGGTTAAATATGTTAACTATGTAAAACTAGTAGTCAAAGAAGCACAAATTAAAACTACCATGTAATACCATGTTTTACCATCAGATTGGCAGAGATGTGAAAATTGATAATGGTGTTTGCAAAGACTGGCAAGTAAAGGCAATTAGCCCTCTGGAAAGGGAAATATGGGTGCCCTGTTTACCACTGTGGGTGATAAGGTCTTGAAAACACTTATGCCTATTGACCCAGCAGTCCCACCTCTGGAATTTATCCTAAGGAAACAAATGAAGAGATCTAAAAGACATATGCACAAGGCTGCTAATCTCAGGGGACCTTTTAAATTTAACTTTAATTTGTATCAAGTTATACATGCACATGATTTCAAAGGTCAAAAAATTCTACAAGATTTGTTATAAAAATCAGCAATTCCCTGAAGTCGCTCCCCCAGTCATGGCCCTGCTCTGCTTTTTCAGTCCCAGAGATACTTTTTTTTTTTTTCTTTTTTGAGACAGCGTCTCACTCTGTCTCCCAGGCTGGAGTGCAGTGGCACCATCTCAGCTCACTGCAGCCTCGACCTCCAGGGTACAAGTGATTTTCCCTTCTCAGCCTCCTGAGTAGCGGGAACCACAGGCATGTGCCACCATGCCCAGCTAACTTTTATCGTGTATTGTAGACGGGTCTCCCTGTGTTGCCCAAGCTGGTCTCGAACTCCTAGGAGCTCAAGCAGTCCTCCTGCCTTGGCCTCCCAAAGTGTTGGGATTACAGGCATGAGCCACTGTGCACAGCCTCAGAGATACTAATTCAATCCTTTAAGTGTTTACTGTATTTTCTCTAAATACCATGCTTATATTGCTACTTCTTGATTTTTCAGGTTTATACATTATATAGTGATTTGTCATTATGGAAGGGGAGACTTTGGCTCTCATCAACCACTCACTCACAATACCCCCCACCCTGGAACGAAACACATATTAATACATGTATTCCCACCCCTCACAGCCTCCCAATATAGTTTTTTATCATTCTGATCAGATCAATATTTGTTATTTGCTTTATTCTGAATACAAATCTATTTTCAACATTTTTAAAGTTAATAATCGTCCTGCTTTTTTTTTTTTTTTTTGAGACAGAGTCTCTCTCTGTCCCCCAGGCAGGAGTTTAATGGCACAATCTTGGCTCACTGAAGTCTCCACCTCCCGAGTTCAAGTGATTCTCCTACCTCAGCCTCCTGAGTAGCTGGGACTACAGGCACATGCCACCATGCCCAGCTGATTTTTATACTTTTAGTAGAGATGGGGTTTCGCCATGTTGGCCACACTGGTCTCAAACTCCTGACGTCAGGTGATCCACCACCTCAGCCTCCCAGAGTGCTGGAATTACAGGTGTGAGCCACTGTGCCTGGCCCAGTTGTCTCGCTTTCACCATTGGCTTGGTTTACTAATTTTCATCACTAATTTAACTACAAACTCTTTCTTTCAGAATTTTGAACATATTGCTCCATCATGTTCTGGTTCCCACTGATGCTGTTAAAGAATCTAATGTCGTTCAGATCCACGATCCTTTGTATGAAATCCACTTTTTCTCTGCAAACTTATAGGATATTTTCTTCATGCCAGATACTTGTGTTCTTTAATTCTAGGTTTTTGAAAACAAAATATCTTAAAAATTACTTTCTTCTTTCATTTTTTTTAGGACAGAGTCTCACTCCGTCACCCAGGCTAGAGTGCAGTGGTGTGACCCTAGCTCACTACAGCCTTGAACCCCTAGGCTCAAGTGATTCTCCCACCTCAGCCCCCCAGGTAGCTAGGACTACAGGTGTGTGCCACTAGTCCTGGCTAATTTTTTTAATTTTTTTTTTTTTGAAAACACTTATGCCTATTGACCCAGCAGGTGTATGCCACCATGCCTGGCTAATTATTTTATTTTATTTTATTTATTTTTGCAGAAGCCATTGGTACCATGTAGCTAAGCTAGGTTGAAGATACTCTGGACTCAACAATTCTATATTAGGATACATGCTCTAGTATATCTCTCCCATGCGTGCACAAAAAGATATTGATGCCCATAATCCCAGTGTATTGGGAGGCTGAGGCAGAAAGATCACTTGAGGTAAGAAGTTTGAGACCAGCCTGGGCAACATAACAAGACACTGTTTTTACAAAAAGTTTAAAAATGGGCCAGGCACGGTGGCTCACGCCTGTAATCCCAGCACTTTGGGAGGCCGAGGCGGGTGGATCACGAGGTCAGGAAATCGAGACCATCCTGGCTAACATGGTGAAACCCCGTCTCTACTAAAAATACAAAAAATTAGCCGGGCATGATAGCAGGCGCCTGTAGTCCCAGCTATTTGGGAGGCTGAGGCAAGGGAATGGTGTGAACCCCAGAGGCAGAGCTTGCAGTGAGCCAGATCTCGCCACTGCACTCCAGCCTGGGCAACAGAGCGAGATTCCGTCTCAAAAAAAAAAAAAAAAAAAATTTAAAAATGAGCCAGGCATGGAGGCATGCACCTGTAGTCTTGGCACTCAGGAGGCTGAGGTGGGAGGATCCCTTGAGCCCAAGAGTTTGAGGTTACAGTGAACTATGATCGTGCTACTGTATTCCAGCCTGGGTGACAGAACAAGACCCTGACTTCAAAAAAAAAAAAAAAAAGACATTTACAGGAATGCTTATGGCAACGTTTTTTATAAGGACAAATAAAAGAGAAAGATATAATAAATACTTATTGACAGGAATGAATAAAGATGGCACGGTTATACAAAACATATACAATATTGAGTAAATACACAACATATACAAGGATGCAGTCTAGCTGGGTGTGGTGGCTCATGCCTGTAATCTTTGGAAGGCTGAGGCAAGAGGATCACTTGAGTTCAGGAGTTCGAGACCAGCCTGAGCAACATTGTGA
>NW_012114944.1:1736418-1747203 GCF_000951035.1 Colobus angolensis palliatus
AAAAAAATTAACTAGGCGTGCTGGCGTGCGCCTGTAGTCCTGGCCACTCAGGAGGCTGAGATGGCAGGGTTGCTTGAGCCCAGGGAATTTGAGGCTGCAGCGAGCAATGATTGCACCACTGCACTCTAGCCTGGGGGACAGAGAAACACCCTGTCTCAAAAAAGAAAAAAGGGAAAAAAAATTGCATTCCTACTTAAAATTGCAATATTCCACCCCTGCCTCTCCAACTTCCCTTATTTTTTCCCTCTGTCCTTCTCACGTTCTAACATATTAATAATGTATCTCAATTTCATACCTTTTGTTTATGGTTTGGCTCACCCCACCAGAACGTGTGTCCCACGACAGCAGTGATCCTGTCTGCTGTTTATGGATGTTCCCAGGGCTTAGGATGGTGCCTGACATATGGTAGGTTCTCAATAAGTTTATGTTTGTGAATTTATGAATGAATAAAATACAGAAACCACTACTGAAAGTTTAAAACCATGCAAAGCAATACCACTCATCATTTATGGATGAACACACAGTTCAGGCTTGGGTTACCCCTGGTGACAGAGGTGGGGAACAGGATCAGGAAGGGGCACCCAAGAGTCTTAGGCCAGGCGCGGTGGCTCAAGCCTGTAATCCCAGCACTTTGGGAGGCCGAGACGGGCGGATCACGAGGTCAGCAGATCGAGACCATCCTGGCTAACACGGTGAAACCCCGTCTCTACTAAAAAATACAAAACACTAGCCGGGTGAGGTGGCGGGCGCCTGTAGTCCCAGCCACTCAGGAGGCTGAGGCAGGAGAATGGTGTGAACCCGGGAGGCGGAGCTTGCAGTGAGTGGAGATCCGGCCACTGCATTCCAGCCTGGGCAACAGAGCCAGACTCCGTCTCAAAAAAAAAAAAAAAAAAAAAAAAAGTTTTCCCTGTAAGATTTTATTTCCTAAGCAGGGCAATAGAGATGGAAATGTTTGCTATATTATTATCGACAAGTTTTGCATGGTAGAGAAATTTTGCAGCTTGAAAAAAAAAAAAAGGAACAGCAAGCACCTGCAGCAGGTGTTAGAGTTTCCCAGGGTTTTTCCACATGACCTCATGAGACAAGGGGGCTTCCTGTAAGCCCAGCTCAGAGCAAGGTGGGGCCTGGGATTGGGGGTTCTTCCAGAGCTCCCTAACCGGGGGGAAATTCCAGTCAGGCCAAGAGAGGAAAGGGCAGCCTAGGACGCCACCTCTTCTGGGTGAGATGGGGAGAGTGGGTCAGAATAAAGCCTGATCTTACACTGTCTTAGTAACAGTTCAACAAGTTCTAGCCCGTTGCCCAGGTAGAGCCGATTCATCACGACAGGGGAATTGCAGTAGAAAGAGTTTGATACATGTAGAGCCGGCTAAACAGGAGACTGGAACTTGATCATAACTTAAATCAGCCCCTCGAAAATTCAAAACTGAGCCTTTTAAGGATAATTCAGCGGGTGTGGGACCAGGGAGTGAGGAGTGTATATTGGTCGGGTTGAAGATGAAATCATATGGGGGTTGAAGTAGATTCTTTTTCTTTTATTTGGAGACAGAGTCTCCCTCTGTCACCCAGGCTGGAGTGTGGTGGCGCAATCTTGGCTCACTGCAGCCTCTGCCTCCCGGGTTCAAGCAATTCTCCTGCCTCAGCCTCCCAAGTAGCTGGGATTACAGACATGCACTACCACGCCCGCCTAATTTTTGTATTTTTATTAGAGATGGGTTTCACCATGTTGGCCAGGCTGGTCTCGAACTCCTAACCTCAAATGATCTCCCACCTCGGCCTCCCAAAGTGCTGGGATTACAGGTGTGAGCCACCGCGCCCGCCTGAAGTGGATTCTTGCTGTCTTCTGTTCCTGGGTGGGATTGCAGAACTAGTTGAGCCAGATTACAGGCCAGGGTGGCACCAGCTGGTGCATCAGAGTGCACTGCCAGTGCAGGGTCTAAGAAATACCCCAAGTGCCCATCTTAGGTTTTACAATCACAGTATTATCCCTAGGAGCAATTCGGAAGGTTCAAAATACTGTAGCCAGCTGCATGACTCCTAAACCATAATTTCTAATCTTACGGCTAGCTTGTTAGTCTTACAAAGGCAGTCTGGTCCCCAGACAAGAAGGGGTTTGTTTAGCGGAAGGGCTGTTAGCATCTTTGTTTCAAAGTTAAGCTATAAACTAAGTTCAGCTTACGCCCAGGAATGAACAGGGCAGCTTGGAGGTTAAAGGCAAGATGGAGTTGGTTAGGTCAGATCTCTTTCTCTGTCATAATTTTTTTTTTGAGATGGAGTTTCCATCTTGTTGCCCAGGCTGGAGTGCAGTGTTGCGATCTTGGCTCACTGCAACCTTCACCTCCCAGGTTCAAGCGATTCTCCTGCCTCAGCTTCCCAAGTAGCTAGGATTACAGACACCTGCCACCACACCCAGCTAACTTTTTCATGTTTTTAGTAGAGATGAGGTTTCACCATATTGGCCAGGCTGATGTCGAACTCCTGACCTCAGGTGATCTGCCCGCCTTGGCCTCCCAAAGTGCTGGAATTACAGGTGTGAGCCATCACGCCCGGCCGCTGTCATAATTTTCAAAAAGGTGGTTTCATCTTCACCCAGGAGTGGGGACTTGCCGCTGGCTCCCCCTGTCAGACACGCTGCTGTGAGTCAGCTCTGGGTTCCGCTTTAGGACACCTGGGAGGTGTCCCCGTTCAGAATCTGATTTCCTGTTGGAAGCTCTCCCCAGAATTTCTCGCGACTCCAGTCTGCATCGTGGCCCCTACCCCCGTGAATAATGGGGAGAATAAATATGGACCCAGTTTTGTCTACATCACAGGGCTGCTGTGAGAATCAAAAAGGGTGGAAAAAAACCTCCCTAACAGTAGAGACCAGAGTCTAACTGCAATTTTGCATTTTTTCTTAACCATCCCCCGTTGTTTGATTGTGTTTGCCATTTTCTCTGCTATAAAGAGCACTGCAATGAACATCTTTACATGACTGCATGTGGGCGAAGGGAAGACTTCCCTTTTCCCTCTGAAGGTTCACTGAAAATCAACTGGCAAAAGGCAGATTAGTAGGAGAAAAAGCATACACATTTACTAACATTCATGGGAGAGAATTACAGTGTGATTACCCCAATCTCCCAATGGGGTACGGAAGCTTATGTACTCTTTTTCCTAGAGGAGCCAGGAGATGGGGAATACAGAGCATTCTTTGGAGGAGCAGTAAATGATTATTAAGGAGAATGAATGGACCAGGGAGACAGAAATTAACTTGTAAATGGAATGAGTCTGAGAGGCAGACCTTATCTTGTGGAAAAGTCCATCCAGGTGTGGTTGGACTTCTGACTTCTTTTCTTCCAGCTTGTTTTCTGCAGTGGATAATGGGGTAACAGAGGGATAGAAAGCAAATGTGTTTGTTTTCGGCAAGACGCTTTCTAGGTCAGATAAGGCAATTCCAGATAGTCCCTCCGAACACTTGAGGGGTGAGAGGGAGAGAACAAGACAAGGTTAGAGAGACCTTGATGCTCAGGCTTATTTCTGAGGCCTTTCGATTTTCAAAAGCACTCAGCATGCCCAAGCGCCATATTCTGAGGAATCATTTTCTGCACCCCAACACTTACATTTTTGGTTTGCTTTAAAAAAAATTATTTTTCTGGGATAAATCCCAGAGGAAATAATTGGTTAAAGTATGTAAATAGTTTCTATGGCTTTTCAACCTGATAATTGAATGGATCAGAATCCTGTTCTAAAGAGTTCACGCGGCCAGTCACAGTGGCTAACGGCTGTAATCCCAACACTTTGAGAAGCTGAGTAGGGGAAGTGGAGCACCTGAGGTCAGGAGTTCGAGACCAGCCCAGCCAACATGGTGAAACTCTGTCTCTACTAAAAATACAAAAATTAGCCAGGCATGGTGGCACGTGCCTGTAATGCCAGCTATTCAAGAGGCTGAGGCAGGAGAATCGGTTGAACCTGGGAGGTGGAGGTTGCAGTGAGCTGAGATTGCGCCACTGCATTCCAGCCTGGGCAACAGAGCAATACTCCATCTCAAAAAAACAAAACAAAAACACGAGTTAATGCAAGTGCAAAGTTTAAGGATGACTGTCTAGGGAAACACAGACTTCAGAGGAATGGAACCAGTGCTCTGAAATGGAGAAGTTAAGGTTTTACTTCTATAGGTAGAAACAAAGAAGTTTAGCAGGATGACTAAAGTTTAACAGCCCTTTCCATACAAGGCTGGTTTATGAATTATAGCAATCCGACTGGTTGCAGCTTGTTCTTTTTCAGGAATGGTATAGTCAACAATCTATCTTGAGTAAATTGTCACAGAGCCTTTGGTGCTTTCTGGTCGGAGTCAGGTGCAAGAGAGGAAAGAAGGAAGTTAACCTACAAGGAGAGTCAGTAATTAGGAAAAAGGGTCTTTCCTCCAGTGCTGTTTAGTCTTTTACAACATTTTACAAAAGAATGTAGGTGGGGAAAAGTTGATCTACAATCAGAGAAACAGGCTGTGGCTGCCTGTTATGTGACTCAGGCCCCACTTTTCTTCCAAGTCTCCAAATAAAATCCCAACAGGTTTGTAAGCAGACAGAGAGGGTCTTCAGGGACTATAGGCGTTTCGTCAACTGGAGCAATAAGCCTGTTTGACAGCCACCTGCTTTGCAGCTTGTTTATTCCCAAACCCTGTGTTGAATGTGGTCACCTCGTTGCTGGCACCAGCTCCTGACAGACCCAGACAACTTCTGGATCAAGCTTGTCCAACCAGCGGCCCAGGACAGCTTTAAATGTGACCCAACACAAATTCATAAACCTTCTTTGAACATGATGAGATTTTTTTTGCAATTTTTTTTTAGCTCATTAGATACAGTTAGTATTAGTGTATTTTACGTGTGGCCCAAGACAATTCTTCTTCTTCCAGTGTGGCCCAGGGAAGCCAAAAGATTGGACACCCCTGTTCTAGATGAACATGTGTGCACATTCCTCATGACCACGCTGACCATGAGCTCCACCTTGGGAGGAGCCACACCTTCATCACCATCACAGGCAACCTGTGGGCTGGCACGATGATGCCCTGCGTCTGCAGCCGCGGGCCCCTCGTCCCCTGCGTCACTGCATAAAACCCTCCTGTCACTTTCCCTCAGGGAGACACTGCTTTGGAGAATCCTCGCGGGGCTCCTCTTACCTGTGACAAGTCATAAAACTCCTACTGATCCAAACCTGCATTCTCGTGGAGAGCCGTTTGAGATTCACCAGGTGAATGAACCCCAGTTTCTTTCTGGGTATCAGGTTGAATGTGAATTACTTGTTTTCACAAGCTCTTGACGTGTTCTGTCAAATTGCTGTTTCCCAGAGAGTAGACTCTGGTGACATACAAGTGTGTGGGACCATTGCATCTTATCCCAGGAGATCCACTCCTGATCTGGCATTATTCAAAATCTGCTGAATTCAAAACGGTCGTCTGCTTCCTGCTCACCAGGTCTGAAAAGAAAAAAGAAGAAGGAAAGACTACACCTGACAAAAGAGAGGGGGAGACATTTGTATTAGTTTGCCAGTTTGAGGAAATGCCTTACTTGGCAATATTGTAAATCCAGTTTACAGCTCACATGACAGCTTTGAAATGACTTATTTTTTGGCATACATTTTAAAAGTCAGGAGAGCTGAGACAAAATGAGAGTTGATTAGTATTTAACATTTGATAAAATACCTTGAATATTTTAAATACTCATAAAATGCTATTATGCTGTGCTTTATTTTATTTTATTTATTTTATATTTTGACATGGGGTGTCGTTCTGTTGCTTAGGCTGGAGTGCAGTGGCATGATCACAGCCTACTGCAGCCTCAACCTCCTGGGCTCAAGCAATCCTCCCATCTCAGCCTCCAGAGTAACTGGGACTATAGGCACCCGCCACCACACCCGGCTAATTTTTGTATTGTTAGTAGAGATGGAATTTTGCCATGTTGCCCAGGCTGGTCTCAAACTCCTGACCTCAGGTGATCCACCCACCTTGGCTTCCCAAAGTGCTGGGATTACAGGCGTGAGCTACCATGCCCAGCTGACACTATACTATTTCTGCACGGCATTCTCCAGCATTGGGCACTATTATTTTGTTTTGTTTTTCACCCTAAACAAATAGGATGTTTAACTACCAAGTTTGTAGCTCCAGGCCTTGAGATCCATTTGTAAGAGTGGGGAAGAAGGAGGCAAAGTAATATATGTGCTAGCTAATAATTACATGTTCTGCTTATTAAGAATGTACTTCCTTTTTGGCCGGGCACAGTGGCTCACACCTGTAATCCTAGCACTTTGGGAAGCTGAGGTGGGTGGATCACCTGAGGAGTTCAAGACCAGCCTGGTCCAACATGGTGAAACCCCGTCTCTACTAAAAATACAAAAATTAGCCAGGCATGGTGGTGGGCACCTGTAATCCCAGCTACTCAAGAGGCTGAGGCAGGAGAATCGCTTGAACCCGGGAGGCAGAGGTTGCAGTGAGCTGAGATCGTGCCATTGCACTCCGGTCTGGGCAACAGCAAAAAAAAAAAAAAAATTTACTTTCTTCCAGGTCCTGTGCCAAGCACTTGTGTTATCTCATGTATCCTTGGATCCTTTTCTGTAAGTTCAGTTACCCCCGTATTACAGACAAGGAAACAGGTGCAGATCCCAGAGAGGGAGAGAAAGAGCACCATTCTGGTATGTAGCAGGGGGAGTCAGAGAACAAAAATCGGACTGACTGATAAGAGGCAGAGGCACTGATGCAGGCTCTGTCCCCAGCTTCCAGCTCATCATTCAACCTTCTGGGCCTCGACTCTGCCCTAAGGAGAGGCTGAGGACCAGGTGATGGGCACCAATGTTTGGCTTCTTCACATCCCACAGGCCAGACCCCCTGGGCCTCACCTTCCAGTGAGGGAAGGGAGAGGTGACTGCCTTTTCTTTTTCTGCACAGAGCAGCAGGGGAGTCGTGACCTCCAGGGCTCAGCAGAGCATGAGCCTGGTCATTGCCAAGCGGCCCGCCCATCCGTGCTGTGGTTACACCGTCTTCATGCTGGTTGGGGAGCCCCGAGAACTCGGGTTTGGTTCATCCTCCAAACACGTGAACACGTGTTGAGCACTAACTGTGAATGCAGCAGCTGTGATGGGGGCTGAACTTAGGGCCAAGGAGCCAGGCTCCACTCCACTGTGACACCAGGTGTGGGGCTCGGGTAAGTCACCTCTGTGGCCTCAGACCGCAATTTCCTTATCTGTAAAATGGGGATGGTGATGACTACCTCGCAGGGTTGTTGTGAGGCTTAAATGAGAAGATGGGCGTGGCTGAGGCCAGCACAGGGGCCCTGTAAAGTGTGAGCAGAAAGGGGCTCTCCAGGTGCACTCCGGGGATGACTCAGGCGCCCGCTGGGGATGCTCACTGGCCCGGCACTGACATCCAGAATGGACCACAGGGGAGAAAGTGGCAGGCTAGCAGGAGGGAGGCACTTTCACTAGGGGCCGGGAAGGGTCCTGGGAGGGCTTCCTGGAGGAAGTAGTGTTTGCACCAAATGAAAACTGGTTCTATTCAGTGATGAGACTTGCTGCCTGCAACCAGAACTTCCATTTAAAAACTGGACAGAAGACTTCCCCCAGGAGGTAACTTCAGACTGACTCCTGCACCCAGAGAGGGCATCCTTAGAGCATCTTGGGGGAAATCCACCCATCCCTATGTATTTTATTTATTAGACTCCCTACCCCTGAATGCCCTCGCAGGACCACCAGGTTCCTGGTGCTGTCACCAAATACCATCTGGAAGCCTCCTCATTCCACAGGTGATTGTGAAAATAAGACCTTAAATATTTCATTTTGGTTTTTTCCCCTGAAATAAAACCAAATGTAATGACTAAGAAAAGCTCCACTTCTACCCCCAGGGCGCCACTCCCTCTGGTGGAGGGTTGGCTCCTGACTTAGATACTTTCTATATATGAATTACAGGGAAAGGGAGGCCTGGGAGCAGGTCCGGGGCAGCTCCTCCTGGCCAGCTGGGCGGCTGCCTGGGATGCCCTGCAGGCTCTCAGGGGCTGCCAGGACGCCTGGCTTCTGCCTGAAGTGAGTAGCTCTCAGTCCCTATAGGCCACACCTCTGCAGCATCAGGAGAGGGCTTGGGAGCACACAGTGGCTTTGGTCTTTCTCCTGAGAGCAATGAGGAGCCATGGAATGTTGCAGGCAGGGGAAGGACAGGACTAGATTTCCTTTTTAAAGGAGACCCTTGGGCGATCCCAGGAGATCAGGTTGGAGGAGGCAAGGCTGGAGGCCAAGAGGTCTGGGCAGGGCCTTCAGGGAGGGGAGGAGGGAAAGGAAGAGGGGCCCACTAAAGGGTGTGGAGTAGCTCCCTGGGCTGCCCCTTGTTGGTCATGGCTCTGCCCTGGAGCCCAGGCCTGATGTCCACCTTGGGCCTGAGTTCCTGCAGGTGCAGCTACATGGGGTCTGAGCTGGCACACCTATGTGGGGCCTGTTCTGGGCTAGTGATTTACCTCTGAATAGCTTTGGCAGAATGAGGCAGTTTTCCCTTTCACAAAATTCATCACAGTTCAAGCCTTTGGCCCCAAACAGTGGCAGATGCCAGAGGGATTTCCTGAGGTGGTTGATGGGACTTTTGCTGAAATGGTAGCACGAACTTCACCTGGGCCTGCAGGGAGCCATCCCCTGCCTCCATCCCCTTGCTCCTCCTTGGCCTGTCCTAAGGCAGGGATGGGACCTTGGTCCTTATCCAGGGCAACCTTGGCCTTCAAGCAGCATGCCTGAGCTCCTCCCTCAGGTTCTGCTCAAACGCTTCTTCCTCAGAACCTGCACGCCCCACCGGGTCATCACGTAGCAAGGCCCATGCCTCCTCCTCCAGGATGCTGCACTCTGCCCAGATCTCCTTGGATGATGCTAGCTCATGGGATGTGGGGAGTATGGAAGCCCAGCTTCCTTGCTTGGAGTGGGGTTTCGATTACCCTGAGATGTAACTTACATTCCAGAGCGGCCCTTGGGATCGCAATGAAGCATCTCCCTGCTGGACTTGGCCAGACATGGACTGTTAGTCTTCCTTCCCTCCCCTCTCCTGCTTCCCACTCCTTTCCTGGTTTATTCTGGGGGCACTTCCTTAATAAATCACTTGCTCACAAATCCTCTGCAGAGAGCCTGCTTCTGGGGACCTGACCAAAGACACAGCTTCCAGGGGTCACTCCTGCTGTTTCTCAGCTTGGACAGATCCTCCTTGACTGCACCCCTGTAAAACAGAATGCAACGCAGAGCTCCTGGGGGGAGCTCTCCTGGGGGGAAGCTTCCTGAGGTCCCATGACGCCTTGGCAGGCCCTGTTCCTGGGGCCTCAGTCCTGGGAGGTAGCCCTCCCCTTGGCTCCACCCACAGTTGAGTCTTTGCACACAAAGTTGTTCTGCCCACCTTGGCTCTTGACTCCACCCCCACCTCACAGCCTCTCTGGGCCTCCGTGGCTCCATCTGTACAATGGGGGCACAGGCTCTGCCCCATGAGTGGTGGTGTGACTCTGGTTCTGGATTCCTGCTCCCAACCTCACCCTGCGGTAGCTGAGCCAGCACATCTGGAAAAGAGGAGCCCAGCTTGTTCAAGAACGAACAGTTGGGTCCCGGGTCAGAGAATCAACCTTTCTGGCTGTTACAACTCATTACTAAATCCCAGCTATGCCCTGAGAAGGATTAAGGAAACTGCTCCGGTAAAAAATCCCCAGCAGAAAGAATGCACTCCCTCCCAGGGAGCCCTAGAAATCTGACCACGGTAATCTTCTCCTGGCCATCTCCAACCAATGCACATTCCGGGTATTTGCATGCCAGAGGGCCAGCTGGGCATCTGCGCGATCGGCCAATGCCTGGCAGAAAAGCGGCCTGAGGTGCTAGCTTTCGGATTCACCGGCAGGACTTCAGGTAGTGCCAGCTGCTGAGGGAGCTTTGTTAGGCTGCGTCGCCCCACGGAGGAAACCTGAGGCTGGATGGCAAGAAGCCTGGACAGGGTGCTGCTCTGCCTTGAACCTGCTGGCGACCCAGGCAGGACACTGTTCCCTGTTAACCCTCAGCTTTCCCACTTAAAAACTGGGAATGGTATCCCCATTTACAGGGATTTACTCACTTACACAGAATATGTCTATGGAGTGTTCGCCGTGTGGGGACCCAAGCTGGGCACTGGAACCATGAAAAGGCTTGAACCCTACCCTGTCCTTGCCCTGTGTCGCTCCCAGGCTTGAAGCTGAGAAGGTAAAAGGAGAGGGTCAGAGGGAGAAGTGGGGTATGTATGTGGGGTCACATTAGCACAAAGCCAGAGGCCTGCCGCCGTGATGCCTTGAGGCTATGGGTGAATAAGCAGATGTAGCTGAAGGAACCACTGGGGTTGGCTGGCAGGTCCCAGGACAGGGCAGCCATCAGGGTTGTGGTCACATGCTTCAGTGTTACTGTCTTAATCTATTTTCTGCTGTTATCACAGAATACCGCAGACTAGGTAACTTGTACAGAAAAGAACTGTATTTGGTACATGGTTCTGGAGGATGGGAAGTCCAGAAAAATAGTGCCAGCAACTGCAGACAGTCCTCCCGTGGCAGAAGGCATCACATGGCCAGCATGCACACAAGACAGAGCGAGAAATGGGGCCAAACTTATCCTTTTATCAGGAGCTCACTCTTACTGTAAGTAACCCACTCCTACAATAGCTGCATGAATATCTTCATGAGGGCTGAGCCCCTTATGACCCAATCACCCTAAAGGACCCATTTCTCAACACTGTTGTCACAATAGCAGTCACATTTCTTCCTTCCTTCCTTCCTTCCTTCCTTCCTTCCTTCC
>NW_012114944.1:1747365-1754033 GCF_000951035.1 Colobus angolensis palliatus
TTTCTTTCTTTCTTTCTTTCTTTCTTTCTTTCTTTCTTTCTTTCTTTCTTTCTTTCTTTCTTTCTTTCTTTATGAAGTTTCATTCTTGTTGCCCAGCCTGGAGTGCATTGGCACCATCTTGGCTCACCGCAACCTCACCTCCCAGGTCCAAGCGATTCTCCTGCCTCAGCCTCCTGAGTACCTGGGATTACAGCTGTGAGCCACCATGCCCAGCCTCATGAGTTTGGGAGAGGACATTTCAACATGAGTTTTGGAGAGGACATTCAAACCACAGCAGTTACCTTCACCTGGATTTGAGTCCAGCTCAAGCATGGTGACCTTGGGCAGGTCCTTCAGGCGGAAGGACTTGAGGCTCTCTGAGCCACAGTTGTTTTGACTTGAAAGTGGGAATCCTGGCCGGGCTCGGTGGCTCACTTTGGGAGGCCAAGACGGGCAGATCATGAGGTCAGGAGATCAAGACCATCCTGGCTAACACGGTGAAACCTCATCTCCACTAAAAATGCAAAAAAATTATCCAGGCGTGGTGGTGGGTGCTGTGGTCCCAGCTACTCGGGAGGCTGAGAATGGCCTGAACCCAGGAGGTGGAGCTTGCAGTGAGCCGAGTGCACCACTGCACTCCAGCCTGGGTGACAGATGCGTCTCAAAAAAAAAAGAAAGTGGGAATCCTAACAGTGCCCACTTGAAGGCTTGTTGTAGAGTGAACATCACATAGTTTGAAGCCTGAAACTGTCTGAGTAGCGGTGGTTCCCTTGCCCCTCTGAATCTTCCAGGCTGGGGCCCTCTGCTCCTCAGAAGAGCAGACTGAGCAGCTGAGAAAGGGGCAGGTGGCTTCCTTTGTGAGATGCAAGGCTGCAGCAGGCTGAGTCTGGGGGCAACCCAGGTCTGCTGATGAGCTGGGAGAACTGGGTGGCCTTCTTCCCCACCCCCGCTGCCCTGGGAGGCTGGCCTCTGGACAGCCTGGGAGTAGGTCCTGCTGTGCCTCCCTTCCTTCCTCAGGGAGGCCTAGCCCCCTCAGCCTGCGGCTCTGCACACTCACCCTGCCCCCAGGGCCACACCTCACTGGAAGCCAAAGTCTGAGCACATTTCTCAGGGGTCTGGGCTGGCCAATGGGTCCCGACTGGGCTCTCTGCTACCCTCTGTGGCCAGCTGCTCATATCCTTTGTATGGGAGCATCAGCTTCCAGTCATCAGACAAAAGCCCAGGCAGGGCCTGGTGAAAGCCACACTGGGCCTTGCTTGCTGTGCGTCATCAGAAAATGTTCTCCCTGTCTGGGCTTCAGTTTCTATATCTGTATAATGGGCTTCCAGCATGTGCCCTGCCCCACCCCTCACCAAGCACAGACCAGAGGTAGGGCCCCCTCAAAGAGGAGAGAGTCGGTCAGATGATCTCTATTCAAACCCAGTTCTTCTGCTCCTTACCAGCTGTGTGACCGTGGGCAAGTCCCTCCACTGCTCTGAGCCTCAGTTTCTTCATCTGTAAATTGGGAGTCCTAAAATCAACTTCACTGGCCTTTGTGGGGATTAAACAAACTCTTGTGTGTGGAGTGCCTGGCACGGATCACTCACTCACTCAGCGCAGGTTCCCTTCCCTTGGGGTCGCTCTCCACCTCCTTACGCCCTGATCTGGCCTCATCTTCCACTGTGCATCTCAGCTGCTGTGGCTTCTCCTCCCTTTAGCGATGCCCATGCCCTCCAGCCTCTAGGCCTTTGCTCACCGTTTGTTCTGCCAGGAATGCCTTTTCTACCTCTCGCATTCCTACCATTCCAAAGCATATTGTCTTCATTGCTCAGCTCAAATGCTGCCTTCTCCAGGAAGGCTCTCTGAGAAGCTCTGTGCCAGCAGACAAAAACACTGATACAGGGGCATCAGAAGGGGCATCTCTCTGCCCACATCTCTCTACCTTCTGCCAGGATCAGACTCAAACATGGACATTTTTCTCCCCCACCTCGCAGTACACAAAAGTGCCCACTAGGTGGTGATAGAATGACGAAGTCCCCGTGGGGATGGGCGATAAGGGAGGCCAACAAGGCAACCCCTGCACCACTCGTTCGTTTATTTAAAGAGCATTGACTGAGCACCTGCGTGGTGCCAGACTGTGGGGCAACCCAGCAGCAAGGCCCGACTCTCAAGGAGCTTATGTTCTAGTTTGGGGAGGCTGCCCTGGCGGAGACACAAAAACAAGGAAATAAAGAAAGCAGGAAAAACGCGGGACAGAGATGAAGGTTACACAGAAAATGCTGGCCTGGCATCACTTGAGGCCAGGAGTTCGAGACCAGCCTGGCCAACATGGTGAAACCCCATCTCTACAAAAAGTACAAAAATTAGCCAGGCCTGGTGGTGTGCACTGGTAGTCCCAGCTATTTGGGAGGCTGAGGTGGGAGGATCCCTTGAGACTGGGAGGCAGGGGTTGCAGTGAGCTGAGATTTCACCACAGCACTCCAGCCTGGGTGACAGAGTGAGACCCCTGTCCAAAAGAAAAAAGAAAAAAAGGAAGGAAAGGAAAGGAAAGGAGGAAGGGAGGAAGGGAGGAAGGAAGGAAGGGGGAAGGAAGGAAGGAAGGAAGGAAGGAAGGAAGGAAGGAAGGAAGGAAGGAAGGAAGGAAAAAAAAAAAAAATTCCGGGCCCCTGAGTGCATCCAGCCTTCTGACTGAGCATTTTTTCAGTGCAGAGCCACACTTTGAACCTGAGAGACCGACTAAGCTGGATGATTCTCAAAGTGCGGTCTGTGGACCAGCAACAGTAGCAGCACCCAGGAACTCAAAGGAAATGCAGGTTCTCTGGCCTCTGCCGAACGCACTGAATCAGAATCTGCATTTCAACAAGATCCCCAGGTAATTCCTTTTCAAGTTAAAGTGAGAAGCTCTGCCCAAGTCCAGAGGCTTAGGGACAAATGACACCCACAAGCCAAATCTGGCCACCTAGTTTTGTATGAATCCCATGCTAAGAATGAGTCCTGCTCAGAAAAAAGAAAGAAAGAAAGAAAGAAAAATCTAGAGAATATTTTGTGATAAATAAAAGACATGCAAATTCAAATTTTAATGGCCATAAACAAAGTTTTATTGGAACCCGGCTGCACCCTTTGTTTTTGTATTGTCTATGGCTGCTCTTGTGCCAGAATGGTGGCGTTAAGGAGTGGCAACAAAGCCAGTATGGGCCACAGTGTTAAAATATTGACTCCCCGGCCCTTTGAAGAAAAAGTCTGCTAGTCCCTGCTCTAGTGCATCTTCCTTACACTTTATGAATGAAGAATCAGGGCCCCGGGGGAGAGGGACAGTATCTTGTTCAAGGCATCATGGGAGCTCGGCATTCTGTACATGCTCAGCGTCCTGTTTCCACAGGCTCAGGCCTTAAGAGACTGAAACCCCCACTTTTTCTGTGTCTTGGGTTGGCCCAGGGTGGAAACCCAGGTTCCAGGCTGTGAGGAAGTCCAGGACACACAGAGAGGTCAGGTGTAGGTGTTCAGGCTAACAGCACAGCCGGGGGCCCAGCTGACAGCCAGCGTCAGTGACCAGAGGTATGAGTGAGGAAGCCTTCCGATGACTCCAGGCCAACTCCTATGTGACTACAGCTACAACTGCACAAAAGAGCCTGAACGAGAACCACTGGCTGAGCCCAGTCAACCCTGGAACCGGAAGAGATGATAATGCCATCCAGCCTTGAGACTTGTTTGGAGGGTGACGGGGCCAAGAATGACACCCACCGCCCCAGAGGCTGGGGGACTGGCAGGTATGTCTTAGGGTTCGGGGGGGGGATTGAAGGTCATCCCGAGGAGGGTCCTTTTTGAGTGTGTTAAGATGTCTGTGTCCGTGTGGACGAGCTGTCAGAATGGGCTGGGGGATGTAGTCAGGGACCACTCCCATTCCCAGGGCCTGGGCGTCCTGACCATCCATGCTAGGTCTGTTCCATGTTGGCCACACTGTTCCAGGCAGGTGCCTTTGGTCACACAGACTGGTCTCTGAGCCTGGTCTGATGTGTGTACTCTCAGGAGCCTGGACGGGGCAGTCTCAATCCAAAAATGACCTCTTCAATACTTGGTGCGGTTCCTATACGAAATGCCCAATATTATGAGCCACCCAGGCCTGGGTCAGCTGCTGACTGGCTAGAGGAAGTGCATGGGACCATGTGAGGCCACGGCAGCCCCAGGGTTTGCAGTCAGAGGGACCTGCGTCTGAATCCTGGCTCCCCCGCTTACAAGCTGTTTCACCTTGGTGAGGTCAGATCATCTTTCTAAGCTTCAGTTTCTTTAGCCACACGATGGGTATAACACTTACCCTTGAGGGTTATTGCAACTGTCAAACAAGGCAGCGTTTGCCTGGGCTCTGGGCCATGCTAGACATTCATCAGGCACTTAAGCTATGGGGGAGAGAAGTGAGGGGCTCAGGCTCTGGAGCCAGTGGGTTTAAACTCCACTCTACCACTAACAAGATGTTATTAAAACCTACTGCGTGCCTCAGTTTCCTCATCTGTAACATGGGGATAATAATAGTACCTGCCTCCTGGCTTGTGGAGAGGAAGTGCTATATATAGTGCTTACAACAGCACAACACATATATATGGGTACTTCACAAACACAAATCCATTCAAGGAAACCAACCCTGGGTGCCCTGGGATGGCCGTTGGTCAGAGACACAGAAGCTGAAGCCAGCTTAGGAGAAGCGGAGGGGCCCAGGCCTGCCCTTGGCTCTGCTGACCTCACTTCTGTTCCAGGGCTGTTCAGTTACCTGCTCCTAGGCCTGGGAGGCCCAGTGGACAACAGAGTGACTTCTTCTTCACTGATTTGATCTGAATCCATTCTGCTCCGTGAGGGCCCAGATGAGGGAACTGGCATGATATTCACAGAGAGGCGACATCACCCGCTGAAGATCACACAGCAAGTCCCTGGGCCACCTGAATCCTGGCCCCAGCTCCACCCTGCTACCCCCTCTCTTAAGTAACACATTAATAAGCATCTTACCCTCAGACCATGATCTGTGCTGCCTGGCTGGGGAGCATTTCTGAAACACATCAAACATTGACAAAAGGAGGTGTTTTCCTGTCCTCAGGCCAGGCCCTTTGGCCTCTGTTAACCAGTGAGTGTCCTCTGTTAATCCTGAGCCCAGCTGCTCCCACACATAAGGACAAACAAGGGCACTGGGCACAGGAGAAACCTGTCCACCAGGGCCAGGAGGGGACACGGAAGGTTAGTGGGTCCCCTCCCCCAAAGCAATGCACACAGCTGGGGCTCAATAAATGCTACTGGGTGGTAGGAACGGAACCAGCTGAGGGCACAGGAAGAGGGATCTGCTAAGCAGAGGAGGCCTGACCTGGGCTTCATTGGGTAAAACCAGTCATCATAATAAGTAGCTGGCATTTTGGGAGCTCTTAGTAAGTTCCAGACACTGCCCTGAGCACTGAACATGGTCACTCACTAATGTTTCCATGTTTCACCATCAGTAGGGTGCGTATGTTGCTCTCCCCAGTCTACAAACAGGAAGCTGAAGGCAAGAGCGATGAAGTCATTTGCTTAAGTCACACTATTACCAAAAGGCCGAGCTTGGATTCACACCCAGCATCCTGGCTCCAGACCCAAGCTCTCAACCACCATGCAAGCCTGTGGGAGTGGGAGGGGTGAAATGTAAGAGTGAGGGGTGACTTCTAGGTATTGGCTTGGGGTGGCTGTCCCTTTGATGGATATGTGGGAGGGGCGCAGGTGTCAGGTAGGGTACTGGGGAGAAGGTGGATGAATTGGGTTGGCAGGTGTTGAGTTCCAGATGCCTGGGGATGCTCAGGTGGAGGAGGCAGGAGAGAGGCGGCTTATGGCGCTGAGGCTGGGTGAAGGGAGCTGGAGCTGCTCACTCCAGACTCATCAGTGTAGAAGTGCAGCCTGGGAGACACTTGAGCAATGAAGGGGCAAAGCCACAGCTAAGGCAGGGGAATTGATATTTAGTGTGCAAGGACTCAAAATGACAGCAAGAAGTGTTTTGCAGACCATTATTATTATTATTATTATTGAGATAGAGTCTCACTCTGTTGCCCAGGCTGGAGTGCAGTGGTGCAATCATAGCTTATTGTAACCTTGAACTCCTGAGCTGAAGTGATCCTCCTGCCTCAGCCTTCTGGGACTCAGCCACCACAACCAGCCAATTTTTAGATTTTTCTGTAGGGACGGGGGGCGGGGGTGGGCCTCCCTATATTGTCCATGATGGTCTTGAACTCCTGATCTCAATTAGTCCTCCGGCCTTAGCCTCCCAAAGTGCTGGGATCACAGGAATCAGTCACCACATCTGGCCAAGTGCTATTTTTATTTATTTATTTCATTTCATTTCATTTATTTATTTTTGAGACAGAGGTTTGTTGTTGTTGTTGTTGTTGTTGTTTTTGAGATGGAGTCTCGCTCTGTCACCCAGGTTGGAGTGAAGTCGTGTGATCTCGGCTCACTGCAACTTCCACCTCCTGGGTTCAAGTGATTCTCCTGCCTCAGCCTCCTGAATAGTTTGGATTACAGGTACCTGCCACCACGCCCGGCTAATTTTTTTGTGTTTTTAATACAGATGGGGTTTCACCATGTTGCCCAGGCTGGTCTCGAACTCCTAAGCTCAGGTGATCCACCCGCCTCAGCCTCCCAAAGTGCTGGGATTACAGGCATGAGCCACTGTGCCTGGCCAAGTGCTATTTTTATTATTATAAATA
>NW_012114944.1:1754468-1783959 GCF_000951035.1 Colobus angolensis palliatus
TTTTTTTTTTTTTTTTATTGTTAGAGACAGGGTCTCACTCTGTTGCCCAGGCTGGACTGCAGTGGCACGATCACAGTTCACTGCAGCCCCAGCCTCCCAGGCTCAAGCAATCTTCCTACTTCAGTTTCCTAAGTAACAGGGACTACAGGTGCACACCACTACGCCTAGGTAATTAAAAAAAAAAAAATTTTTTTTTTTGAGACAGGGTCTCGCTATGTTGCCCAGGCTTATCTCAAACTCCTGGGCTTGAGCAATGCTCCTGACTCAGCCTCCCAAAGTGCTGGAATTACAAACCATGAGCCACTGTGCCCGGCCTGTTCCCAAAGAAACAAGAAAGATGTTTCTTGTACATCTTTCCAGGGATATTTAACACACAGGAATAGGCGATCAGGTGTCGTGGCTCATGCCTGTAATCCCAGAACTTTGGAAGTGGATTGCTTTGAGTCCAGGAGTTCAAGACCAGTCCAGTCAACATAGTGAAACCCTGTCTCTGCAAAAAATACAAAAAATTAGTTGGGTGTGGTGGCGCATGCCTGTGGTCCCAGCTGCTCAGGAGGCTGGGGTGGGAGGATCACTGGAGCCCAGGAAGTGGAGGTTGCAGTGAGCCAAGTTTGCACTACTGCACTCCAGCCTAGGTAACAGACTGAGACCGTGTCTCAAAAAAAAAAAAAAAAAAAAGGCATATACTTTCTCCTATAAATGGTAACATATGCACTTTGCATCACCCTGTTTTCTCACTGGACAGTACATCTTGGAGATCATTCCACACTGGTACGCACCGGGCTGCCTCACTCTTTTGATTGATGCAGAATATTTCACTGTAGGAATGAAGCATATGTAATAAACAGTCCCCTACAAATGGACCTTTAGGTTGTTTCCCATATTTTACTATTCCAACAATGCCACAATGAAGAGCCTTTGGCAGACAGCATTTTGCACATGTGTGAATACGTCTGTAAGGTAAATTCCTAAAAGCAAAATTTCTGGGTCAAAAAAGATGTGCAGTCTAAATTTTGATAGCTACTGCCAAACGTTTTTTATTGAAGTTGCTTGATTTACACTCCTACCAGCAACGTATGAAAGCACCTGTTTCCCCAATGTATTATTTTTTACATTGGTATCTTGCTGTAATTTTAATATGCAGTTCTTTTTTGAGTCAAGTTGAGCACTTTTCATCTTCTTTTTTTTTTTTTTTAGACAGAGTCTCGCTCTGTCACCCAGGCTGGAGTGTGCAGTGGTGGGATCTCGGTTCACTGCAACCTCCATCTCCTGGACTCGAGCAATTTTCCTGCCTCAGCCTCCTGAGTAGCTGGAATTACAGGCATGTGCCACCATGCCCGCCTAATTTTTGTATTTTCAGTAGAGACAGAGTTTCACCATGTTGGCCAGGCTGGTCTCAAACTCCTGACCTCAAGTGATCTGCCTGCCTCAGCCTCCCAAAGTGTTGGCATTACAGGCATGAGTCACTGTGCCCGGCCATACATTTAAAAGCCATTTCCTTTTCTGTAAACTGTCCACTGGTATCCTTTGCATATTCAGATAAGCTGGGCATCTTTGTCTTAGGAACTATTTGTGCAATAAGGAAATTAACCCCTTGTCTATAAAATGAGTTGCAAATATATGGTATTTTTCCCGGTTTGTTGTCTTATGATTTTTTTTTTTAGATAAACATAAGCCTGTAGCACCTGGTATTTCCAGGCAGTCTCCCATATAAGCCCTAACCAGGCTTAGTTTCGAAGATCAGATGCATTCAGGATGGTACGGTTAATTTTTTAATGGAGAATTAGTTGTATTCTTACGGCTTCTGGGTTTCACACACATAGTATATCAGTTATTTATTGCTGCATAAAGAATTACTCCAAAATTGAACGGCTGAGAGCAACAGCAGTCAGTGCATTATCATCTCTTATGGTTCCGGGGTTGACTGGGCTCTGGGCTCAGCCAGTGATTATCCTAAAGGCTCTTCCATGCGGTTGTAGCTGTAGTCAGATAGGAGTTGGCCTGGAGTCATCGGAAGGCTTCCTCACTCATTCCTCTGGTCATTGACGCTGGCTGTCAGCTGGGCCCCCGGCTGTGCTGTTGGCCTGAACACCTACACCTGACCTCTCTGTGTGTTCTGGACTTCCTCACAGCCTGGAACCTGGGTTCCTACCCTGGGCCAACCCAAGAGACAGAAAAAGTGGGGGTTTCAGTCTCTTAAGGCCTGAGCCTGCGGAAACAGGACCCTGAGCATGTAGAGAAATCAGGGGTCCCATGAGGCCTTGGACAAGCTACTGCTCCCTCTCCCCCGGGGCCCTGATTCCCCAGTGGCACGAGGCGCACACCCCCTGCCACCCCCCCCACACACACACACAAGGACACTGTGTAGGGTCACTGTGACTGTCACTCCCCGAGCACGCGCAGTCACAGCCCAGCCGCAACCGCGCACTCCCGCAGGCGAAGCCACACCCGCCTGCGCACGTCGCGCGGCGTTTCTCCCGCCCACTCCAGCCTGGCCCCGCCCCGGCCCAGGTCCATTCCAGGATCAGATTCCGTCCAGCCAGGTGTGAGTCGGCGGATGAGACCGGTGCTACTCATGAAGGTGTTCGTCACCCGCAGGATACCCCCCGAGGGCAGGGCCGCGCTCGCCCAGGCGGCAGAGTAAGAGCCCCGCGCCCCGTGGGGGAGGGACGGGGCGGTCCCGGGGACCGGAGAGCCGGGCGGGGCGTTTGGGCCTTGTGGCCGGCGGGGCGGGCTTGGAGTTTTGGGGAGGCTCGGAGAAAGTTCTCTGGGGCCCAGTTCTCTCCAGGACTCTTAAGACGACGCTGGGACCTGCAGTTCCGGCTTTGGAGAGGGTAGATTGTCCCTGAGGCAAGGTCCAGGCTAATTCTCCACGCTCCCACAGGGCACGTGGGGTCAGGAACGTGGCGGTCACTGACCTGGCCCCTTGGACATTTGGCAGGGGCCTTTGATGACTCTTCTTCTTTATATTTACTTTATTTATTTATTTTTTTTGAGACGGCCTCACTCTGCTGCACGGGCTGGAGTGCAATGAATGGCTCGATCGATCGTGGCTCACTGCAGCCTCGATTTCTTGGGCCCTATCAGTTCTCCCACCTGAGCCTCCCGTGTAGCTGAGACTACAGGTGCAAACAGTCACCACCGGTTAATTTTCTGATTTTTTGTAGAGATGGGGGTCTCACTTTGTTGCTCCCGCTGGTCTCAAATTCCTGGGCTCAAGCGATCCTCTTGCCTCAGCTTCCCAAAGTGTTGGAATTATAGGTGTGAGTCACCATGACCGGCCTGAGGACTCTTTTAATTAATTTATTTATTTTTAAGACAGGGTCTCACTCTCATCCAGGCTAGAGTGCAGTGGCGCAATTATACCTCACGGCAGCCTCAACCTGCTGGACTCAAGCGATACTTCCACCTCAGCCTTCCAAGTAGCTGGGACTACTACAGGCATGCATCACCATGCCTGGCTAATTTTTTATTTTCTGCAGAGACGAGGGTCTCACTGTGTTGCCCAGGCTGGTTTTCAACTCCTGTATGAAGGGATCCTCCCACCTCAGCCTTCCAAAGTTCTGGGATTACAGGCATGAATCACTGCACCTGGCCCACCCTTGCTAAATGGAACCCTTTTTGTGGGCCAGCCTTACCAGGTGCTTCATATACATAAACTTTTAATCCTGGCAGCACTGTGAAGTCAGTATTATAATTCCCATTGCACAGATTAAAAACTGGAGGCTACACTTAGGGTTAAGTTCCTTCCCAAAGCCACGCAGCTCCCAGGTGGAGGAACTCCTGGGAGTTCTGCATCTGACTGCTGTCTGATCACTGCATTTGATCAGATTTGCGTTTCCAGTGTTAGATAGGAATAGGATGCAACCCAGCCTCAGCAGCCAGTTCTAGGGGCAGATGAGATTTTCACATTTTTTTCACTGCAACAAAACCTTTGCCAAGGACCCACTTTGTAGAGCAGGAGAAGGCAGAAGGCAGCAGCCGCGCTCATGGCAACAGTAGTTCACACTGTATCCTGCTCATGGGGAGGTGGATGAAGTGGTCAGTGCCCCGGGCTCGGTCAGGAGGTGTGAGTAGCTATCCTGTGTCCTGCCACATAGAGGCTCCACACGTGCTGGCTGTACTGAATTCCATGGCAAGGGCCAGGAGGCATGGTGCACCACTGGGACAAATATCCGGTTCCCGTGAGCTGCCGTGGAAGCGTTGGGTGGCCTTGACCTTATCTGTCCTGGCCCAGTCCAACTATGAGAGTTTTCTATTTCATGGACTCCACGGACAGGAAGAGATGCAACAGGCCATTGAATCCAGGTGCCCGACCTGAGGCACACCCTGCCCCTCACGGGCCTTCCCTGCAGTTGGCTGCCCGCTTGGCCGCCCAGCCCTTGTGAGTGTGGGAAAGCTCTTCTCTGCTGACCTGAGAGCTGTCCCCATGCCTTCCCCCTTGCAGCTTAGGCTCTGCTCGGGGGCCCCTCAGCCCTTCAGCTGTCACCTGCTCTCCCGGGACAGTTCTGAGGCCACCCCTGCCTGACCCTGCCTCCCCTCAGGCAGCCCCGGGCAGCCTGAGGCCAGGGCCATCAGAGGCCAGGGTTCCCAGCTGGGAGGGGCGGACAGGTGTGCGGCTCCTGCTTCTCCTGAGGGCCTCCCTTTCCCCGCAGCTGTGAGGTGGAGCAGTGGGACTCGGATGAGCCCATCCCCGTCAAGGAGCTGGAGCGAGGTGTGGCGGGGGCCCACGGCCTGCTCTGCCTCCTCTCCGACTGTGTGGACAAGAGGATCCTGGATGCTGCAGGTGCGCACTGGGTGGGCAGGGGACTCGAGGGTGGCTTGGCCCTGTGGGCCCCTCAGCCTGCGCCGCTGGCTCCTGGGCTGCTCTGCAGTGCTGTCTGGGTTCTGAGGGCGTTTCCTGCGATACCAGGCCTAAGCGGGCAGATAGCTTGCTCTGGCACAGGCATTGCCCCTCCCTCCTGCTGTGAACCCCTTCGCAGGGGGCCCTGGGAAGGCAAAGACCGTGGTGTGGAGACTGTGGGTGTGGGGAAGAGCATCCAAAGCCCTGGGTTCTCCAGCCACAACCTTGCTCTGTGACCTCCGGCAAGACCCTGCCCATTCTGGGCCTGTGTGTAGTATGAGGGAGGACCTAGCTCAGTGCCAAGCTGCAGCAGGATGTCTTTCCGCAGCCGCCGCCATGGGTCTCAGCCCGTGGAAGGATCAGCCTCCCGCTGTGAGGCTGTTGTGACAGTTTTGAGAAAAGGTTCAGACTCAGGCTGCCAGATGGGAAGGGACGCTTGTGAGTCAGTGCTGAGCCACCCCATGCCCTGGCCTTGGCCTGGAAGCTTTCTGGTGTCCTGCTTGCAGGAGAGGGTAGAGAGGGTCGCGTCCCAGCCACCTTCTTGGCACTCTCAGAGGTGTCCATGGGGGAGGCCCCAGCATGGCTGAAGGAGACCCGAGGCCTCACTGGGTGGACAGCCCAGTGGGTAAGAGTGGGGCCTTGGTGGCAGAGGCCCTGAGGTGAACCCAGCTCTGCCTGTGACTGAGCGAGGCCACTTCACCTGCCTGAGATGCAGTGTCTGAGGCTGTCAAGGGGGATTATTCAGAGTTTTAAGTGAAGAACAGAGATGTCAGCCTCTTATTCTAAGAAAACAATAATAAGCGGTGTCCCCATGATAGTCCCCAGTGCTGTGGCTTTGAGTTCCTCGAGGAAAGATACTAACAAAGCACTTTCTGCACAACAGGGGCCAATCTCAAAGTCATCAGCACCCTGTCCGTGGGCGTCGACCACTTGGCTTTGGATGAAATCAAGAAGCGGTAACTGCAGCTTGGGATCTGGAGGGGGCCTAGCGAGAGGGGTGGGTATGAGAGAAAGAAAGACGAGCTGTTGATTTGTTTTTATTTCATATCCCTTGGCCATTCAGGGAGAATGTGAGGTGGCTGATGATAGAATCTGTCCACATGTGCACAGGTCAGTTACAATGAACCCCAGCGGTCAGAAACAGTGGGTAACTTCTGTGTAGGTGGCACCCTTTCACATTCATTATCTTTTTTGATCCCCACAACAATACCTTGAAGTAGCAAAGGCAGGTATTATTCTTTTTCTTTCAGATGAGGAAATTCAGAAAGGTTAAGTTACTTGTTCAGTCCTTGAACCCTAATCTTCCATCTTCATATCCTTCCAAAGCGGGAGATAATCTAAATAGGAATGAGGACTGACTGTTTTTGAGTGCTCATTTATAGTTCTGAGCTTCCTGGCAGGCAGATCAAAGAGGAAACAAAGTAACTCCATGGAAATGTCCCAGCAGTAGACATCAGTAAAGGTGGTTGAGGCTGATGTTACCACCACATGTTTGATTCGTAGTGGGATCCGAGTTGGCTATACCCCAGATGTCCTGACAGATACCACCGCCGAACTTGCAGTCTCCCTGCTACTTACCACTTGCCGCCGGTTGCCGGAGGCCATCGAAGAAGTGAAGAAGTAAGTGAACATAGGCCAGGCGTGGTGGCTCACGCCTGTAATTCTAACACTTTGGGAGGCTGAGGTGGGCGGATCATGAGGTTAGGAGTTCGAGACCAGTCTGGCCAACACAGTGAAACCCCATCTCTAGTAAAAATACAAAAAAAATTAGCCAGGTGTGGTCGTGGGCCCCTGTAATCCCAGCTACTTGGGAGGCTGAGGCAGGAGAATCATATGAACCCAGGAGACAGAGGTTGCAGTGAGCTGAGATCACGCCATTGCACTCCAGCCTGGGTGACGGTATGAGACTCCGTCTCAAAAAAAATAAAATAAAATAAAATAAGTGAACACCTGGCAGGAACATTGGCTCTGCTCAGCACTGGATCCTGATCACTGGTGCCAGTCTGGCCCACACATAGTCCCTGACCCCAAGTGTGCCCCACTGAGTGAGGACTCAGCTAAAAGAATTAAAGCACGAGGCAGAGTTGCAATAAAGGCAGGAAGGGAAGTGGTGAGAGGAGAGGATGAGGGAGGAGAAACAAGTTCTGCTGGTGGGTGAGGGCTGGCCGGGAGAGTGTGGATCAGGGAGCGCTTCACAGAATAAGTAGCAGGTGGGCGTCTGCTTGAGTCCTGAAAGCTGCGGGTCCACGGTCCCTTAGATGCCAAAAATCTAAAAAGGTCGGACAGCTGAAAGTTCTTTCATACTAACAGGAGACTATTTAAGGCTTTTATTTCTCCCACTTAATGTGACTTTCCTAAGTTTTGCTGCAGGTGTAACACTGTTTAAAACAGGTGCTGCCCAGACACTGCAGAGGGTGATGTGTGGAATCTACCACCTGCGCCATGCTGCCATTTTAAAGGCCAAACAATTTTAAAATCTAGCCTGAAGGTTTCAGATCAGGGATTTCGGCCTGTATATCAAGAGTTAGAGTTGGCCGGGTATGGTGGCTCACACCTATAATCCCAGCACTTTGGGAGGCCGAGGCAGGCAGATTGCTTGAGCCTCAAGAGTTAAAGAACAGCCTGGGCAACATGGCAAAACCCTGTCTCTACAAAAAATATAAAAATTAAGCAGGTGTGGTGTTACACATTGTAGTCCCAACTACTTGGGAGGCTGAGGAGGGAGGATTGCTTGAACCCGGGAGGCAGAGTCTGCAGTGAACTGGGATCATATCACTGTACTCCAACCTGGGCGACACAGCAAGACCCTTTCTCAAAAAAACAGAAGTTGGGGGAAGCATTCCATGTGCAGTCATGGTGGGAGGTGTGCAAACGCAGGCTGTCACAGTGTGTGACCAGCAGCGTGGGCCCCGGCACGGGGCGTGGAGCAGAGTAGACGGTGCTGAGTCCTGCTCACTGTCCTGTCTGGGGAGTCAGCATGTATGTCTACTGGAGGTGGCTCAGGGCAGGCTCCGTCTCTTGCCCAGGGCGGCAGTGTGGGCCCTGTGGCTGTACTCTTTGTTGCTGCTCTAAAGTGCCAAGAGAACTTGTTTTGGAATCGTAAATCCTGAGTTTGCAGCCTCTTGCTCTCAGCTCTCCCCGGTTGTGACCTCAGGCAGGTCACCCTTTCTGCTTTGTTTTCCCATCTGCAAAATAGGATGAGAGCCAGTAAGGCCCCTTCCTGCCCTCAAGTTCTGTGTCCCTAGTGGCTTTAAAGGAGGAGTCGTTGGTTTAAAGGAGCGCTCGTCTGCAGCGCTAAGGGGGCAGTGCCTCATCCCACTCTCAGTCCCTGACCTGGAGGATGGGTTTGTACCTTGGACCACAGTCAGAGGTGCTGGGTTCTCAGTGGCCCCGCATCTTGGCCCAAGGCTGGGCCTCTCACCTGCCACTCTGTCTCCCCTAGCGGTGGCTGGACCTCGTGGAAGCCCCTCTGGCTGTGTGGCTATGGACTCACGCAGAGCACTGTCGGCATCGTCGGGCTGGGGCGCATAGGTGAGGCCCCCACCTGCCCACTTGCCCGCCCCGGCTCTCACAGCTTTGGTTTGCATCCCTGGTACCACGTGTCTGAAGGCTGAGAAGACCCACATGCTGTCAGGGCACTTTGCCTGCAGTAGAGGTATCTCTAGTGAGGGTTACAGTTTTGTAAAACACAGGCAAATACATACCTAAACCAAAGCAGGAGTTCCTTAAGAACTCACTAGGTGATAAAAGCAAGTTGCCTGAGGGTCAGGGGGCTTCACGATTCCAGCTCAGATAAAGAACAGATGAAGACTACAAATGCTGTGTTGGAGCCCTTAGGAGTGGCTACTGGTTACTGTGAGAGAGCCCATTCCCCCGACACCTACTCCAGCTTTAGTTCTGGAAGGTTTGTGACTCACAAAGCCCTAACTCGGGCCAGAGGGCTCAGTGGGCAGAGTTATCTGCAGTTCTGCAGATGAGGCAGAGCCACTTTTGTTCCAGTGGCTGTTATTTGGAGAAGCCTGGCAGAAGGGCTTGGGCCTAGCCAAGCAGCTATCTATTGGGGTTCTCTGTCATCCTGCCTGGTGCAGGGGTGCGGGTGAGGGTGGAGAGTGTGGAGAAACTGTCTAACCAACGAACAGCCCTGCCTCTCACTAGAGAGTTTCTTGGAGGAACCCAGCAGCTTTGGGGCACGTTCTGAGCCTGAAAATCCAACTGCACAAATCCGCCTCAGCAGCAGCGTACATGAAAAGTGTAGGTCTGGGGTGAGCTGGCAGTTTGGCAGTGCCACCAAAAGTCAAATGGAGTCTGAGACTGCATTCACAGAAGCAGAGGGTCCAGGATGAAGGAGGGGACTGCTTGACCAGGCGTCTCCTTTGTGAAAACTCTCTCTAGTTCTCGGAGGTTAGGAAATACCTGAGTATTTCCAACCAGATGGCTTGGACCATGTGAGGACAGCATCAGCCAGTGACAGCCTCAGGGGAGCTGAGGTGCTGTCTCCAGATCCCTGGGGCAGTGCGGGCTAGCTGGGGGCTGGTTATGGCGGGGCTGGGAACGAGACATGGACTTTCCTTGCTCTAGGCCAGGCCATTGCTCGGCGTCTGAAACCATTTGGCGTCCAGAGATTTCTATACACAGGGCGCCAGCCCAGGCCTGAGGAAGCAGCGGAATTCCAGGCAGAGTTTGGTAAGTGAAGCTTGATTTCCACAGGAGCCTATCTGTGTCCAGTTGAGAGGCAGTATTTTCTCTCAGTGGTGGCATTTTCAGGCAGAGGGCAGGAGCTCCAGTCATGTCTAGGGGCTGCTGTGTCTGGTAGATGTTTAATCTACCTGCCCCTGGACACAGGCCCACTCAAGGGGCACAGGGATTTACCCAGGTCCTCTCCGTGCCAGCAGAGCAGTCCAGGGCTCCCGTCTTTCAGCGTCCTGTGTTGCCGTCCCCGTTGTGGGCGGAGCAGCGGGGATGGTGATGGGTGTGAGGAAGGGCTGGGCACTTGCACTCGCTTTTCCTTCAACTGGCAAACACTACCCTAGCCTCGGTGCGCTTTAGTCCAGGCGGATCCAGCTCCTGGCAGGCCCACAGCCTGGTGAGCAGAAGGCAGGCTGGATCTCAACCTTTCCCCACGCCCCTGGACACTTTGGGCCCTGAAGGTGATTAAAGCCAGAGTGGTCCAGATCCCATTGTGTGTGATTTGACTTTGTGCACTCATGAGAGTTGTCCAGGTAGAGACTCGGCCTTCAGGAAGCATCTTGGGAGTTTCTGTTATGGGAGTCGGGAGCAAAGGACTGGTTTCCCACCATCTGGTTGTCCCTAGCCTGGGACTCAGTGCCTGATGGACTCCTGCCCTCCCTCAGTGTCTACCCCTGAGCTGGCTGCCCAGTCTGATTTCATCGTGGTGGCCTGCTCCTTAACGCCTGCAACCAAGGGACTCTGCAACAAGGACTTCTTCCAGAAGATGAAGGAAACAGCTGTGTTCGTCAACATCAGCAGGTATCCTAGGACCACCTTACCCAGCAAGCCTGGAGAGGAGCCGTCCCCACTGCTGCCATCTGGAGATTTTCTTCCCCGTGGGTTGTTGATGAGACCCCAGGCTGAGCTTGCTGGTTTCCATAAACCAAACAACTCAGAAATTCGTGGGAATACACGAGAGCTCTGCACAGGGAAGAAGAGCCGTTGGAGTGGGCTCTTCTCAGCAGTGGCCTCTGCCTGGCAGGGCCTGGCACACAGCAGGGTGGCTTCAGGGAGTGTTCCCAGGGAGCCTGGGCTGGCCCATTGTCCTCAACCACAAAGGGCTGGACTTCAGGATCTGAAGGGCCCTCTGGAGGCCACCTCCCACACTGCTGAGCCTGGCTTTGGCTGCCTGTGGTTCAGTGATATTTTGAATCTTACCCTCCTGGGCAGACAGACCCTAAAACTCACATGGTTGTAGTTCCTCACACTGTCCCTAGGGCTGCCTTCAGGCCACTGAGCACGTATGGGGGTCAGACCTGCCTTCTCTGCCACTCCAAGCCCTTCCTAGCTGGTCCCCCTTGAACCTATTTACCTAAGTTTAGGGGAAGGGGGATTGGGTGAGGTCACCCTGAGGACTTACGCACCCCAAAGGTACCTGTAATTACCAATGTTTAGCTACAAAACAGGTGACCTGGGAATGGAAGAGTGAAACATGCAGGACCACAGGACTTGCACTGCTGGCTGGCAGCAGTCATAGCTGCCGTGTACCGGGTGCCTGCGTGTACCCAGGACAGCCCAGGACCCTGTATTACTTAGTGCACAATATATAGTCTCTAGAAGATCAGTTCTTGACTTCAGTGGCCGCTGCCTTTGGATGTGGTTAGGGATGTGCTCATTCCTCTGCTCTGGTTTAGGCAGGTGCCTGATAGCACACTGTGGTGCTTCTCAGTGGGGGTCTGGGGGCCAGCCAGATCAGAAACACTTGGATGGGGCCTAACACAGATGCGCTTCTGGGCCCTGTTCATGTAGTAGAGCATGTAAGAAAGCTTTAATCCTCCCAGCATGCCTGGGAGTTAGGTGGTATTCTCCTTATATCACAGAGCAGATAATTTGAGACACAGACAATTCGAGGCACAGAGAATTTGAGAAACTTGCCCAAGGTCACACAGCTAGGAGGAGGCAGGGCTGGAGTTCTCTGAGTATGTAAGACTTACAGACATACTGTAAGTATACCTACTAAGACTTAGTGCTTTAAAAGTCAGTGCCAAGTGCCAGGTGAGTGGAAAAATTCATTCTGTGTAGGTGGTTCTGCCTCAAAGGTGGCCTGGGCGGAGGGATCTTCATGGTACCCATGTCACCACTGTCATTCCCAGGGGCGACGTTGTAAACCAGGACGACCTGTACCAGGCCTTGGCCAGTGGTCAGATTGCAGCTGCTGGACTAGACGTGACGACCCCAGAACCACTGCCTACAAACCACCCTCTCCTGACCCTGAAGAACTGTGGTAAGAACCGCATTTTCTGATGCAAACTCCCTGCTGCCCTGCAGGACCAGTGTTTTCGAGGGGTCCTGAGGGGCCGGGTGTGGAGCTAGTGTGAGTAAGTGCTGAACCCAGAGGGACACACCAGGGACTGTAAATGTTTACGCTGTTAGTGACATGAGTGTATAACAGGAGCAGTCCTCTTGAGCATGTTCTGCTGGGTCTCTGTCCCTAAAGGAACAGAGTGTAGGTGTGAGAGGATTTGTTTTAGGAAAAAAAAAAAAAAAAAAGTTGGCCGGGTGTGGTGGCTCATGCCTGTAATCGCAGCACTTTGGGAGGCTGAGGTGGGCGGATCATGAGGTCAGGAGTTCGAGACCAGCCTGGCCAATATGGTGAAACCCCATCTCTACTAAAAATACAAAAATTAGCCGGGTATGGTGGTGTGCGCCTGGAGTCCCAGCTGTTTGGGAGGCTGAGGCAGAAGAATCGCTTGAACCTGGGAGGCGGAGGTTGCAGTGAGCCGAGATTGTGCCACTGCACTCCAGCCTGGGTGACAGAGTGAGACTCCATTTCAAAAACAACAACAAAGTGGGCTGACTACATGTCTACATGTGTTACACCACAGTGACTCATGCAAAACCTGTTACTCTAAATTGCTATTACCAGTTTAGGTGTGAAAAATTAAAAGTGTAATGACAATGCCAATATTTATAACTCGGCCAGTTTTTCAAGCTGTTGTTTCACAACAAAGCCCCCTTCTCTCTTCTGCTTTGTGGGGCCGGGGCCAGGCCTCTGCACACCCCATTTCTGCTGTGCCAGCCGCACTGGCAGGCCCTCACAGTGTGGGTGTGGGAGGGCCTGCTTCCTCCTGCCCTCCCTTCCTGTCTTTGGGGGAGTGGCAGCAGCACTTCTTAACCTCACAGTACCAGTTTGCTCCCCATGGTGGCTGGGGAATCCAGTTTGCAGTTTTTCCAACACTTGGTGAACCAGCTGTACTGAGCCCCACTCAGAGATAAAAGCAACAGCCAGTCAGTGCCCCTGCCACAGAAGTCTGAGTTGCAGCACCAGAAGTGCCTCCGGCAGTTGCTACCTCTGTGCTACCATAGTGCAATGGTTCTCATACTTTTGTTTTTTGTTTTTGTTTTTTTGAGACAAGAGTCTCGCTCTGTTGCCCAGGCTGGAGTGCAGTGTTGCAATCTGAACTCACTGCAACCCCGACCTCCTGGGCTCAAGCAATTCTCCTACCTCAGCTTCCCAAGTAGCTGGGATTACAGGCGTGCACCACCAGGCCCAGCCAATTTTTGTATTTTTAGTAGAGATGGGGTTTGTCCATGTTTTGGCCAGGCTGGTCTCAAACTCCTGACCTCAGCTGATTCACCTGCCTTGGCCTCCCAAAGTGCTGAGATCATAGGCATGAGCGCCCGGCAGCTCCCGGCCAAATCTCATACTTTTGTGTTTGTCAGAATCACCTGGAGGAGTGACTGATCAAACACAGGTTGCTAGCCCCATCCCGAGGGTTTCTATTTCAGCAGGTCTGGGGTGGGGTCTGAGAGTATGTGCTCCTCACTGCTCGCAGATACCACTCAGGCTGCTGGTCCTGGGACCACACTTTGTGGTTTGGATTTTTGTCACCTGCTCAGTTAGTGAGTTAACAACTTTATGCGTAATAATTCTTTATATTAAGATCTGCTCAGGTAGCTGGTGGAGTTGATGCCTCCAGACTAACAGAGTGATCAGGGCCTTAGGTTGTCTGGGCCAGTCTCTGTCTTTAATTTGCATTCTGGAATGGACACCTAAACAAAAGGTCTTTAGCTGCTTTCCCCAGTGAATGCTCCCATTATCACAGCCCTTGGAAACTCTCCCGTCCCTCCCCCCACCCCAGCCTGCAAGGAGCACTGGGTGTGATGTCAGGGCTGTCACCCACAGCCAGGAAAACTGCCCTCCCACCCCTACCCCAGGTCCTGGAATTCAGCTCAGGGCTCCCGGACTGCTTCAAAAGACAGTTCTTGGTCTGAGGAGAGGGCGGTCAGGGCATGAAGCTGCAGTCGCCACCGCTGTTTGTGCAAAATCTAAGCACTGGGCTGCAGCCATGTCCTACTGCCGGCAGGAAGGGAAGGATCCAATCATATTTGTGATGAAAAAAGACCATGCAGCTGCAAGCAACGCAGCTGATGACCCCAGTGACCCCTGTGAGGGGAGCATGGATTGAAGCTGCTAAATGGAGACAGTAGCTGGAACTGCCTGTGCCTTGGAGGAATGGCCAGCGGCCCCTGTGGGAAACAATTCAAACTGGACTTTTCCTGCTCCCACTATAGTATGGAAAATGTCAAGGGGTCAGGCTGTGTAGACCAGTTGTGGGGCCATGCAGGAATGCATGGAGAAATACCCAGATCTTTGTCCCCAAGAAGGTGAGGAAGAGGTAGAGGAAAAGCCTGCAGACATGTAGAAGCAGCAACTCCCACTGAGGCCACTGCAACCAAAGAGGAGGGGTCAAGTTAATGAAGGCCATGGAGTTAATGAAGGCCATGGAGTTAATGAAGGCCATAGGACTCCAGTCCTTCCACCCCCTCAGAGTGACACGGACCTTTCGCAAAATGCCATTTAGTCACCCTCCAACAAAGTGTCTTTCCCTCTTGTCCTGTAAACTATAATGTACAAAATAACGTATTTTGATGATCAGGGGTCCTGGCCTCTTGACATATACACTGAAAAAAATGGGGGTTGTTTATATGTGTCCTGTGTATTGTCCTGTCGGCAAATGTAGCCACCACTTTTGAATTCTCCTAGATGGCCCTTAATTTTGCCACTTTGAAATAATGTGCTACTCAATCTCAGCAACCAAAAACCATTATCCGGGAATGTTTCTTGTGAGTGAGCAGATTTATTGTGATTCATTATATGTCTAAAATGTTGGGGTGGGGCTGGTTAGGGTGGCTCATGCCTGTAATCCCAGCACTTTAGGAGGCCAAGGCAGGAGGATCACTTGAGACCAAGAGTTCGCATCTAGCCTGGGCAACGTAGTGAGACCCCCATCCCTATAAAAAATTTAAAAATAGCCATGTGTGGTGGTATGCACCTCTAGTTCTAGCTGCTCAGGAGGCTGAGGTGGGAGGATCGCTTTAGCCTAGG
This sequence comes from Colobus angolensis palliatus, assembly GCF_000951035.1. Taxonomy (NCBI): domain Eukaryota; kingdom Metazoa; phylum Chordata; class Mammalia; order Primates; family Cercopithecidae; genus Colobus; species Colobus angolensis. Next base: position 1,769,369 of record NW_012114944.1, read on the forward strand.
AGGTTGAGGCTGTAGTAAGCTGATTGTGCCATGGCACTCCAGCCTGGGCAACAAAGCAAGACTCTCTCAAAAATTCTTCTCTACTAGAAGAGGCCAAATGGTCAGATGCATATTTCTCCAAACCCATCCTGACCTTGAGTATGTATAGGGTTACTGTACTTCATTCCTGACATATTTTGGTTTCCATGTTGGCACTGAGCTCCCGGTTTTCTATTTGGATGGTGAAAATTTGGACCCCGTCATTCACAGTCCCTTCCTAAGTGTAGGGAAAGGCTGGTTTCTGCTATTCCTTGCTATTCTGAAAGCTGTGGTTTGGGGTCCGTGTTCATGCTGGCTCTCAGTTTGATCAGATGCAATGTTCTTGAGAGGTGGGGATCTAATTACCAGAGAGGAGAGGAAACTAAGTACTCAATTATGGCTGGGCGCGGTGGCTCACACCTGTAATCCCAGCCCTTTGGGAGGCCGAGACAGGAGAATCACTGGAGGCCAGGAGTTCAAGACTAGCCTGGGCAACAAAGACCCCATTACAAAAATGATGAATGTAAAGAAGAAAATGTACTCAATTAAAAGGAAACATGATTTCTACCTGGAAAAAACCCAAAAGCAGTTTTGTGGGGTTTATTTGGTAAAGATGATGTCTCGCTGTGTGGCCCAGGCTGGCCTCAAACTCTTGGGCTCAAGTAATCCTTGCACCTCAGCCTCTGGAGTAGCTGGGACTACAGGGATATGCCACTGCACCCGGCTGACAGTTCTCTGGAGGCAAGTAACTTCACTTGCCCTGGGGTGGGATCGGAGATAACTGTGCTGTTCAGCATTTCATTTTGGAGTTATTTCTGTAGATCAGAAACCTTGTGGTCACGTGGCATCATTTTCAGGTGCACATGGTACAGGTGCATAAACTGGCACCCAGGTTCACCTGTTTTTGTTTTTGAGACAGAGTCGCCCTCTGTCATCCAGGCTAGAGTGCAATGGTACGATCTCAGCTTACTGCAACTTTTGCTTCCAAGGCTCAAACAATCCTCCTGCCTCAGCCTCCCAAGTAGCTGGGACTATAGGTGTGGGCCACTACAGCTGGCTAAATATTTGTATTTTTTGTAGAAATGGGGTTTCGCCATGTTGCCCAGGCTGGTCTCGAACTCCTGAGCTCAAGTGATCTGCCTGCCTTGGCTTCCCAAAGTGCTGGGATTACAGGCATGAGCCACTGCACCTAGCCCTAGAATACAAATATTTCATCACATTGTAACTGGGTTTTAGTAGCCTGGAGGCCCTTCACTCTGTTAGTCTGAACCTCAGCTCTGGGGGAGTGTCATGCTTAGTGACCAAGGGAGAAAAGGCAAGGCATGGAACCATGAGGTAGTCTCTCTTCTTACTGACAAACCCAAGCCATGAAAACAGCCCAGTTGAAGTCTGCTGAACCACCCTTCTTATCTTCCTCTCTCTCCTTTCCAGTGATCCTGCCCCACATTGGCAGTGCCACCCACAGAACCCGCAACACCATGTCCATGTTGGCAGCTAACAACCTGTTGGCTGGCCTGAGAGGGGAGCCGATGCCCAGTGAACTCATGCTGTAGCCAAACAGTAGAGATGGAGGGCCGGGAGGCAAACCGTACCCTGGTATTCTGTCAGACGCACCCAGGCTTGATTTGGATCCACAGGCACAGCCAAGGGAAAGTCTGATTCTCTGAGGAAAGAGTGATTCTGATAGATGTACTTGTCACATTGGTGGCTGGACACACTTGAGCCAAAAGTGTGTAATTCTATTATTAAATAATTCTCTGAGAGACCGTCTTGGCCTGTAAATGGGGAAGCTAACAAGTGCGTATGGCTGGGCATGGTGATGCACCTCTATGGTCCCAGCAACTCAGGAGGCTGAGTGGGAAGGATCCTGAGGCCAGTTCAAGGCTGCAGTGTGCTATGATTACGCTTTAAATCGCCATTACACTTAGCCTGGGCAATGTAGCAAGGACCTGTTTCTAAAAAAACATTAAAAATTCAAAGAGCATCTGTTTGAAAGTCACAACATCCAATGATCTGCCTGGCTCTGCTTCCCACCCCAGCCCTCAGCCCTGGGCATTTTCCTTATTGGAACCTGTCCAAACCACCTTACGCCTCATCTTCTCTGCCCAGATTCCTTCACTTGTCCCTCACCAAGGACGGGACAAGCAGAACCCAGTTGTGACCATGGCACTTGAATATGATACCTAGACCATCAGGAAAATTAAAGAGCCCTTCCAGAAAAGGAGTTAACTGGAAGAAATGAGAACTAGGTAAGGACGTTTAACACTCTTATTTTGATCAAGAACAATTAGAGGTAGGTGGATTTAATTTTAAAATTAGTTTCAGCACCTACACATGGTTCCCTTTGCCCATCCTGTCCCCCCAGCCCCTCCCTGCCCCTCCCTGCCCCCAGGTGGATTTTTTTTTTTAAATGACCACCTTACCCACTCCTCTCCAAGGTCAGGCCACAGCACTGCCATTGCCAAAGCCTGCTCTGTGCTCAAGGAATCAGCTTCCAGAACTGGCAGATGGAGTTTCCAACTTGAGAAGCAGGTCCAGGGAGCAGCACAAGATTAGGCAGGCCCTTGGAGAGCAACTGGGTAGACTGAAAGCAAAATCTTATGCATGTGCATAGCTCAAAGACAGAAAAGGAAGGCGGGGGAAGGCAGAAGGGAATGATTTGAGGGAAATGACCAGTTAACTTACTAGGTTTGGTTTAAAACAAAGTACTAGTCAAAGAAGGGCTGGCAAAGAGATATTACCCTCTTTTGTTTCAACCTTAATAACCTAAAGAAAAAGAACACATATTTAGAGGCATGAATATGACAAATTTTTTATTTCAAAATCTCAAGTTGTAACCAGCTATAGCACCACTGACATGGATGCCTTGATAGAACTCTATGATCTGATCACCAGAAAAGATTCTACATGATCACGCCAGACTATAATTAAGGCTAACCAATCAAAATTCAGGTACCCAATACCAGTTATAATCCAGATAGAAACTACAGATCATAAGAACCCTGGGACTGGTTTTCCAGGGAACCCTGGAATTATTTTTTAAGTGCTACAGCATGTACAAGGACACTGGCCCACAAGCTTGCTTCTCACACGTAGAAACTGACCGACTAAGAGGTAGATGAGAGATTCCAGGTTCCATCTAGCAGTGGAGAGGCAGGGCTCCAGCATGTATCAGAGATAAGCCCCAAAAGCAAAGTCCACTTATGCTTCAGCAGAGGTGAGCGGGCAGGCTCCTGGCACCACTTCCTCCAAAGGGAAGGGAAGGAGCCCTGTGTCACTGGCTCCTCTCCCTGGGTCCAGGTGGGTCCTCTCATTTTCTCCAGGCTTACCCACTGTGTCCCAAGGTTAATCTCACAAGACACTCGTCCCTACATCACGTAAAGGGTGGATGGGGAGCCTCCTAATACCATGTCAACATGACCGCTAACAAGGAGCCACACACACAACTGAATTTCACAGGACCCCATATCCTCTAATGGGCTCTTTCCCACATCTACTCGAAAGGAATCGTGGCTTTCCCTTTGGGCTTTTCTTCCTGGGAATCAGTCCATGGGAGATGCCAAGCCCCGCTGGAACATGAAATTATCCACAGATGTGTAACTGCATACTCTAACAGGAGAGAAAACACGCTCATTTTTGTTTCCAGCTACACATACTTAGCTTTCTAAACACAAAAACTGAATAATTTATCTGAATTATGCATGATGGTTTGGTATCTCTAAGAAAGCATATAAAACATAAAATGAACTCATGTTTGTGCATGAATTAAACTGACTTCATGAGTCCTAGGGAGATGCATTAACCTGTGCTGTTCCCCTGGGCGCACACTTGGCCTCACACAGGTGCCACCAACAGCCCCGATGGCACAGTGTCAGAGGACAGCAAAGTGGGGCTGGGGAAGTGAGGATGCAGGGCCCAGAGAGACCCTGGGCAGTGACCCGAGTGCCTCCAACAGTCTCAGATGCTACTTGATTATTTGTATGCTATGGGCTGTCAACTCTTAAACAGGCTACAAAATATTTACCCCATGCACTACCATGTTTGGATTTCAAACAATTTTAAACATTTGGGATCAGATTGGGGGAGCAACAAATAATAAAATTAGGGTCTGTACTGTTAAAGTATAGTATATAACAGTAATAAAACCCGTGTGGGGGCATTTTTGGTTAATTTGTCATCGAAAACAGTAATCTAAACCTGGGAGAGCCGCTATATGGGGAGGGGAGAGTGAAGAAATGAAGTGGAGAACAGGCTTGTCCTCGGGTAGGATGTGTCAGCTTAGACTGGCCCTCGACATCTGGATGGAGCAATGGGTAAATGTGCCATGGAAGACCCCACAAAATGACTCCACGTCATCAGAACAAAGACAAACACAAGCTCTTTTCTGACTTCCTAACATAGAACTGTAACATCTGTAATACAAGTTGGTTAAAATACTGCTCAAACAGCACATACGGAAACAATACCTTGTCACTCTCTACAAGTACATACTCCATTTACAATTTGGTTTTTAAACCAGAAAAAACTGTTAAAACATCTATCCAACAGTGATGTATTCAAAAGTATATACACCTAATAGTCCAAGAGAATGCTCACTCTGGACCCAGTGTCAGCACCAAAGTGCAGTGTGTGTGACTGCAAATCAGGTAAAAATAAAAAATACAGTACTTTCTGAGGCCTAGGACTAGCTCAGGATACACTTTAAAGCATTTGTGGCAGACAGGCGTGTCCTCAAAGGCCTTCCTTTAAGACAGGCACCAAATCACCACTGGTTACACGTAAGTGCATTTTGCGTCACTGTACAGGGATAATAATATTCCCATCAGAAGGTATAGGAAATTTAAGTGCTACACAGTTTTACAAAAATTGCTAGAAAATTTTTTTTGCACTTCAACTTTCAAATTTTTAAATGTGCCACTTTCAACATCAATTACAAACTACTTTCTGACTGCATTACTCAACCCTAAGGAAGAACCTGGTTTCAGGGATTGCATCCCTTTCCCAAGACGTGCACTTGATTGATTCAGAAATGCAGCAGCACAACTACAACATGTTAGTTCTCCGGTTATTAGTTGCTAAACCGTTTAAGAGCCACTGGGCAGCTAGAAGCCTCGAACCCAAAGGCATTAACTGCTTACCAAAAGAAACTCAGTCCGACAACTGGCCTCAGCATTGTCTTGTAAGGACAAACAGCTAGAGCAAAGTGCTGGGAAGATTGCTGCTCTGCCAGCGCAGGCAGGTGGTCTTTGAGTGCTTATACAGGTGGCTGGACTGACTAAACCTCTTGCCACACTTCAGGCAGGCGTAGGGCTTTTCACCTGTATGAACACGGATGTGTTTCTTGCAATCTGTCAAAGTCAAAAAAGTTTTGCAGCAGATTTTGCAGGCATACTTGCGAGCTCCCTCTACAACCAAAACATTGTGCTCTGATAAGGCCTTCTTGCACTTTGACAGAACATCTGCAGATGCTCTGGTCAATTGTGGAGGGCCAGGCTGGGAAGGATGGCCATTTTCAAATGAGGATGTAGCTCCATTCATCATTAGCTGGGAACTGGTAGAGTTTTCTGGGATCTGTGAGCTCCTGACAGAAGTTACAACTGGCATTTTGGGAGCTATGCGGCGATAGTATGGAAAGTTACTGGCTCCTCCCCTTGGGGAACCTATCATTACCCTGGAGAAGGAGGAGTGGAGGCCCAAACCAGACCTGGAAAAGTCCATCCCAAACTGTTCTCCTCCTTGGTAGCCTGAAGTCTGCACACACGGCAGGCCCATCACCTCCTGCATAGGCCTGACGAAGTGGGAGTCTGCAGGTTCACTAAATGGGTTCTCTACATGGGAGCCAGGGGCAGTGGATGGCCCACCTGCAGGCCCAGCCTCTGGACTCAACAAATAAGGGGCCTCGCTCTCCAGCCTGCAGTCACTAGTGGTGTTTGGGATATTATCATCATTGTTCTGATTTGCAGTAAAGTTATTTCCTCTGCTCTTGTTAAGAAAATTTGAAATACTAAAAGTGGACTTATGCTCTAGGTTATTTGTGACCTCCAAAATGTGGATATCACCTACCCTGTCTGTGCTAGACTGGGGATCTGAAAAACTCCGATCACTGCTTTCAGGGCTGAGGTCTATCTTCTCAGCACTGACCACAACTCCTTCCACTTCTACAGACTCGCTGCCTTCTGCTTGTGAGGTCACATCGCTCACTTCATCCTGAGGCTCAGGCGAGCTCAGGGGCTCAGATTTAACCACCACTCTCATGTGCTCCTTCTCACCAAGGCCAACCTCAGGATTTTCACACTGAAAACTACTTTTCTCAGTTGCAGCTTCCTGATCAAAACTAGTCTCAACCTGAGTTGCACGAGAGGCCATGGACAACTGTGCCATGTTGCCAGCACTGTTATCAGACTGGCTGGGCACCTGGGCATCTTCTTGAGTGCCAAAAGACTGATCAAACATGATCGCACTGTCTTCCTGGTTATCAGTCATTCCATCAGCTTTAGGATTATCCACAATTTTCAGAGAATCTGGTGAAAAGAACTCCTCCCGAGAATGAACCCCTGAAGGCCCATTCTCCGGTGTAACATCTGAAATGGCAGACTCATCCATGGAGGGTCGGAGGCGCTGCCTGGCCCGCTCTTCTGCAGACTGCTTGCGCTTATGAAGGCGTCTCATGGGGAAGGGCGTGCGCTGATCCAGGTTACTGCGCATGGAAGAGCTCATGGGGGCTGGCTGCTCCTCGCCATTCTGGCTGGAATTGAGGGCTGAGCTCACAATACTTAGTCCCAGCTGCTGTAGCATAAAGGAGCGCTGCATGCGGGCGTTCTGCTCCTGAACGCGCTCACTGGGGGGAGACATGGGCAGCGTTCTTGTCGTTAAGTAATGTTTACATGCCTTAACAACAGAGTTCAAATGCAGGTGAGAGGCTGCCAATAAGACATCCATAACATTGCTCTCCCCCAGCATGAGGGTGGAGGTATACATCATGTCAATCAGTGCAGCAAAGGCCTCTGCTGTCACCACCTCGCTATCCAGCTGGATCATGTTCATGGTCTGATCTCCTTCTGCCACTGAGAACAGGGCTCGGAAATGCGTACTGCATGCCGCCAGCACGGAGCGGTGGGCTTTAAAGTGTCTATTCCCTACCACAATGACACAATCACAGAGCTGGCCATGAAGTCTCTGGTAGTTCAGCTGCTGGAAGATTTGTTCAAAGTGACCAGGAAAATCCATGATTCTACAGGAAAACAAAAAATGTTAAGACCTAGAAAAGCTTCAAAGTCAGAACACAAAGGGTATGATGAAAAGAGTGGAATGGATGGCCAAGCTTGGAGCTTTGAAGCCTGTGATATCTCTGATAATGGGCACATACACTAAGAGCTTGTCATATAAGGAGCAAATGCCAATTCAGCCATCAGCCCAGGAGGCATGCATACATGTGGGCCCAGCTACTGACAGGCTTCCCTTTACTCTTCATATCAGCCATGTATAACACTAAGGGGCTAAGTTAGTAAAGACCAGTGTGTGAGTGATGGATATCTATCCCACAGAAGTCTGTTAGAGTTCTGCATTCCCTAACGATGGGGAATGAATGCCAAGAAATTCCAAAATCTTAGGAACCTTAAATAAGTGAAAAGGGCAAATTAATATTAGTGTGGAAGATTTCCAGTTATAGAGGGTAGCAGATTGCACATACGCATTTGCCCCCTGTTCATTCTTGAAACCCCACTAAAATGACACTAAGCCAGGCGTGGTGGGTCACACCTGTAATCTCAGCACTTGGGGAGGCTGAGATGGGCAGATCACCTGAGGTCAGGAGTTCAAGACGAACCTGACCAACATGGTGAAACTCCGTCTCTACTAAAAATACAAAAAAATTAGCCAGGCATGGCAGTGTGTACTTGTAATCCCAGGTACTCGGGAGGCTGAGGCAGGAGAATTGCTTGAACCCGGAAGGCGGATGTTGCAGTGAGCCAAGATCGTGCCACTGCGCTCCCAGCCTGGGCGACAGAGCGAGACTTCATCTCAAACAAACAAACAAAAAAAAACACTGAAGTTTTTTGGTTTCGTTGTTGTTTTAAAGGTATACACCCACAAGAAAAAAGAGAATGAGAAGGGCTTCAACAGCATTTTGGAAGCTGGGGAGCAGGTAAATCAGTGCTAACTGACTCAGCACACCCCAAAAGTGAAAATCCTAAACTGGCAGTGGATAAAACAACCTAACATATAAATCTCATTCCCAAAGGCCAAGGAACTGGTTGCCCTTGCCAGGGGAAATGGAATGAAGGTGTGGCTAAGGCAGGAGGCCTGGCTGAAAATCTATCCAATAAAAAAAACAAAAACAAAACAAAACAACCCTAGGCCAGATGCGGTGGCTCATGCCTGTAATCCTATAGCACTTTTGGAGTCTGTGGTGGGAGGACTGCCTGAGCTTAGGAGTTTGAGACCAGCCTGGGCAACAAGGTGAAACTCTGTCTCTACCAAAAATACAAAAAATTAGCTGGGCGTGGTGGTGTGTGCCTCTGGCCCCAGCTACTCAGGAGGCTGAAGGGGGAGGATCACTTGAGCCTGGGAGGCGGAGGCTGCAGTCAGCAGAGATCGCACTGCTGCACTCCAACCTAGGTGAGAGAGAAACCTGTCTCAAAAAAAAATTAGCTGAGTATGGTGGTGTGCACCTGCGGTGCCAGCTACTTGGGAGGCTAAGGTGGGAGGATCACTTGAGCCTGGGAAGTCAAGACTTCTGTGAACTGTGACTGGACCACTGCACTCCAGCCTAAGCAACAGAGCAAGGCCCTGTCTCAGAAAATAAAATAAAAATAAGTGAATGAATAAGAAAAAGAGAAGGAATTAATCAGGTCCAATATCTTGACTACAGAAAGAGAAAAGTAAGAATACAGAGGGTGAAAATGATGTAAGAAATGGTTTTTGTTTTGTTTTGAGACAGAGTTTTGTTCTGTTCCCCCAGGCTAGAGTACAATGGCGTGATGTCGGCTCACTGACCTCTGCCTCCCCGGTTCAAGTGATTCTCCTGCCTCAGCCTCCTCACTAGCTGGGATTATAGGTGCCCACCACCACGCTGGCTAATTTTTGTATTTTTAGTAGAGACGGGGGTTTTACCATCTTGGTCAGGCTGGTCTCCAACTCCTGATCTCAGGTGATCCGCCCGTCTTGGCCTCCCAAAGTGCTGGGATTACAGGCAGGAGCCACTGCGCCCAGCCAATAAATGGTATTTTTTTTTAATTTTGAGAACTGAATAAATTTTCTTATTAAGACTAACAAGGCCCAACAAGTACTCAACAATATGAAGATACAAATCCCCACACTAGGCTGATATCAGGAATAAAATTGGCATTTGTCTTTGCCATAGCAGCACTGCAAGCTAGAAGATGACAGTTCCTTCAAAATTATCCAAAAAAATAATTTCCAACTTAGAATTCCACACCCAGCCAAACTATTAATCAATTAGGATAAACTAAGGTATTTTCAGATAAGAACCCAAAGGTTTATCCTTTCTCAGGAAGCAACTAAGATTGCAGGAAACAGGAGACTCACTAGAGAAGACAGGCAAAGGGAATCCCAAGGATAATGATAAGGCCCCAGATGACAACTAGGCAGCAGGCCTGGAGAGCAAAAGCAGTCAGACTGGAGCAGGAAGGACTCCAAGGAGTGGGTCTCCAGGGGGGATGGAAAAAAAGAATAGATAGATAACCTGATGTGATTGGGAGTGCTTAGAATTTACCAGTTCTATCAAAATGTGAAGATGGGTCATTAAAAAAGATAAGAAAATTTTAAATGGATCAACGATTAACTCCAGGAAAAAAAAAAAAAAGGTTGTTTACTTGTAGGACACAATATGTAATTCACTTGTAGACAGTATTTACACAGTCATAAAATAAGTACACTAACCAAATGTGAGATACTGGGAAGATGAGAGAAAGCAACTTTGCATGGGGGGAGGGGGTAGAGGAGATGAGGTATAATAAAGTTAAGTCTTTACTTTCCTTATTAATCTAGAAATACAGTCTGAAATAGGTTATCTCAAAAAATAGTAATTTGGCATGTAAGTACAGAAGTTGGTTGAGCATGGTGGCTCATTCCTGTAATCCCAGCGCTTTGGGAGGCCGAGGTAGGTGGGTCCCTTGAGCCCCCAGGAGTTCGAGACCAGCCTGCGCAACATGGCGAAACCCCATCTCTTACTAAAAATACAGAAACAATTAGCCGGGTATGGTGGTGTGTGCCTGCAGTCCCAGCTATTTGGGAGGCTGAGGTGGATCACTTGAGCCCGGGAGTCAGAGGTTGCAGTGAGCAGAGATCACGTCACTGCACTCTAATCTGGGAGACAGAGTGAGACCCTGTCTCAAAACAACAACAACAACAAATGGAAGTCAATAGTGGAAGAAATAGCTGAAATAATTGAAAGTGGTTGCCTCTGAGAAGTGGGTAATTGATGGGGAAAAGGATGGGACAGGGGACTGCTGTTCTGTTGTTGTTTCTTTTCACTTATAAGACTCATGGAACTATAGGCTGGGTGTGGTAGCTCATGCCTGTAATCCTAACCCTTTGGGAGGCCGAGGTGGGTGGATTGCTTGAGCTCAGGAGTTCGAGACCACCATGGGCAACATGGCAAAACCCCATCTCAACTAAAAATACAAAAAGTAGCTGGCCATGGTGGCAAGTTCCCGCCATGTAGTCCCAGCATACTTGGGAGGCTAAGGCAGGAGGATTGCTTCAGCCCAGGGGGCAGAGGTTATAGACAGCGAAGATTGCTGCACTGCAACCTGGGCGACAGAGCAAGTCTCTGTCTCAAATAAATAAATACATAAAAATGTATAATCATATTTATAAAATTTTAAAAAAAAGGTAGATCCGTGGCATTCTAAAGGGATATACCTGAGATATCTGCAAATCTCCAAAATTCACAAATACCATCATGGCATTTCATAAGAAGGCAGCATGGGTGCCAAGTGGCTCCCCAGGCCCAACCACTTGCTCTGATGCCCCAGCTGTACAGTCTTACAGGCCAAAGTTGGTCAGGATCGTGGAAATAACTGAAATGGCAAACTGAGTCCACAAAACCCAAGGGTCTACTGTGGCGACTGAGACTATTATGCTATTCAGCTGTACTTGGAAAGTTAACTATTGGAGAAGCAAAATGCCTCAAAGCAGCAGCCACATGTTGGCCATATTGTTTTGCCTCCTATGTTTGTTGACCTCTGATGAATTTCCAACATCAAAATAGATCACTGAAACACACACCTTCCCACTGAGGTGTCTGCTCTTTGCTGTCATGTGTGAGAGATGGTATCTCCAAAGATGCAGCCACTGCCACATCCCTTCTTGCTTTACCAAGCTTTCCTGCAGAAAGCAGAGAGCCAGCAGTGGCAGGCAGCAGTACACACATCCCAGGTCCCCACCCAACTCACTCAGGGCCCACAGAGCTCAAGGCTTTGTGGAGATTAAAAGAAATGCAATTACTGCTCATAAGTCTATAGCCCTGCCTTAGAAAGTACACTCATATATGAATAAGTGCCAAGTTCCAGAGGGGTGATTATTCTGTAGCAGTAACAGGGAAGAAACATTCTGGTTTGAGGAATAAAATAAATTAAACAGGGAGTTGTGGTGGGAAGTTGTACAAGCCTCAGAGTTGCTCTTAGCGACCATGGAAGCTTGGGCCCAACAGGCAAAAACAAGGAACACCAGACACTCAGCGTTATTGCTTTCTCTCCTACAGTGGGGAATAGACCCAGTGTATTAGTCTGTTTTCACAGTGCTATAAAGAAATACCCAAGACTGGGTAATTTATAAAGGAAAGAGGTTTAATTGACTCACAGTTCTGCATGGCTGAGGTGGCCTCAGGAAACTTACAATCATGGTAGAAGGTGAACGGGAAGCAAGGACCTTCTTCACATGGTGGCAGGAGAAGAGTGTGTGTGAAGGAGAAACTGTCATTTATAAAACCATCAGACGTTGTGAGAACTCACTATCACGATAATAGCATGGGGGAAACCACCCCCAGGATCCAATCGCCTCCTTCCCTCCACGTGGGGATTACAATTTGAGATGAGATTTGGGTTGGGACAGGAGCCAAACCATATCACCCAGCATTGTAGTAACATGGTGATAGTAACAGAGGTAATGGTAGTGGTAATAAAATATATATTTTTTAATGTGCTTTTTTTTTTGAGACAGGGTTTCACCCTGTTGCGCAGGCTAGAGTACAATGGCATGATCATAGCTCACTGCAGCCTTGAACTCCTGGTGTCAAGCAATCCTCCTGCTAGCCTGGGATTACAGGTATAATAACAGTAACTACTGAGAGCCTGACAGTCACTATTCTAAGTACTTTTAATTTACATTATTTCTAATCTTCAAAACAACAGTGGCAGGTGGGAATTATTTTCCTGACTTAATAGATGAGGGGGGCCATAAAAGACTGACTTTGCAAATAAATAGTATTTCAACCAGGCATACTGATTTAAAAGGACAGTAATATTCTGTTCAATGCTTCTCTTTTTTTTTTTTTTAAATAAGCAATAGAGCTTATATGAGAAAAAGAGCTTACTTAAAAATTATAGGACTGGGCATGTGGCTCATATCTGTAATTCCCAGTACTTTGGAAGGCCAAGGTGGGAAGATTACCTGAGCCCAGGAGTTCGAGACCAGCCTAGGCAACATGGCAAGACCTCATCTCTAAAATAAATAAATCATCAAATTTTTAAAATTGTGGTCCCAGAAACATCATTTTGAGGAAATTTTCCAAGAGCCAGGGGACCTTTGAAAAGAGGCTGCTAAGGTAGCTAAACACAACCCCAACAAAGATAAAAGGTTTAAAAAATACTGGAAGATAGGCAAACAGTACCATACAATCTTTTAACTTCCCATCAGCCTAGAGATCCTCAGTTCTACACTAGATCCCCCATCATAGGCCTTGAGACCAACTCAAGTTCTCCACGCTCCTCTCAAAACACTTTAGGGATGCTAGGAACTTCCTGTTATACCTTGTTGGCAGACCATCTTCAGGCAATACAGAGGCTAATGTCTGCACCATAACTATGATTCCACCTTGGGAAAGTGGGACTCACTATTTGCAGGATATCCAAATGTGAAGGGGGAAGGGGTGTTCAAGATTCTGGGGAGCTGCAAATGACAGATGTCCACCATAGCATACCTCTGACAAATACGGCCCCTCTACATATTAATCCAGGTGACTTTGGAAATGCATAGTTTTACTGAGTAAGAGGTGATCTTCCTAGAAATGAAAGAAAGAACCAAACAACAGAAGGACAGATGAGCTGGTGTTACACTGTAACATCCTCAAGTACCAATTTATTAAGTCCTGATTATTCTGCCATGGACTGCTAAAGAAGTAGGGTAAATTTTCTTAAAAAAAGAAACTCTAGGCCGGGCGCCGTGGCTCAAGCCTGTAATCCCAGCACTTTGGGAGGCCAAGATGGGCGGATCACGAGGTCAAGAGATCGAGACCATCCTGGCTAACACGGTGAAATCCTGTCTCTACTAAAAATACAAAAAAAAAAACTAGCCGGGCAAGGTGGCGGGCGCCTGTAGTCCCAGCTGCTCGGGAGGCTGAGGCAGGAGAATGGCGTAAACCCGGGAGGCGGAGCTTGCAGTGAGCTGAGATCCGGCCACTGCGCTCCAGCCTAGGTCACGACAGAGTCAGACTCTGTCTCAAAAAAAAAAAAAAAAGGAACTCTAAAGAAATTAAAACAGAAAATTTAAAACTATTTGTCAACTTATTTAAAAATAATAATAAACAATTACAGGCAGGCACGGTGGCTCACGCCTGCAATCCCAGCACTTTGGAAGGCCAAGGCAGGCAAATCACGAGGTCAAGAGATCGAGACCATCCTGGCCAACACAGTGAAACCCCGACTCGACTAAAAATACAAAAATTAGCTGGGCATGGTGGCCCGTGCCTGTAGTCCCAGCTACTCGGGAGGCTGAGGCAGGGGAATCGCTTGAACCTGGGAGACGGAGAATGCAGTGAGCCAAGATCATACCACTGCACTCCAGTCTGGTGACAGAGCGAGACTCCGTCTCAAAAAAAAAAAATAAAAATAAATAAATGATAAACAATTACATGTTAACATAATATTTTAATAACTGGGCCGGGCATGGTGGCTCACACCTGTAAAACCAGCAAGCACTTTGGGAGGCCGAGGTGGAAGGATCAGTTGAGCCCAGGAATTCAAGACCAGCCTGGGCAACATAGTGAGATTCCATCTCTATATAAAAAAAAAAGTTATTTAAAAAATAAATAACTATTTTCCAAAAACATAAGAGGGGTATTGTTTTATATTTTGGCATTAAGAGAAGACAACTGGATTCTCATATTTGCTTCTGCATTCAGGTTTGTGATATCACACACTGCATGGCCTCTGGAAAACTCCACTCCACATTCATGAATGAGTAAAAAAAAGGGCCAGCGCAGTAGCTCATGCCTGTAATCCCAGTTCTTTTGGAGGTCCAGGTGGGCAGAGGCCAGGAGTTTGAGACCAGCTTGACCAACATGGTGAAACCCTGCCTCTACTAAAAATGTAAAAATTAGTCAGGCATGGTGG
>NW_012114944.1:1785019-1796201 GCF_000951035.1 Colobus angolensis palliatus
AAAAAAAAAAAAAAAAAAAAAGATTAGGATAGAATGGCCAGCCTTCCCCAAGTGCTATGTAAACGTCACACGTGATCAAACCAATCTGTGGGCCCTACATAAATCAGATACCACCTCCTCAAGCCTGCCTATAAAATCTGGCAAATTCTGCCACCGGCTGGTCAATTCCTTTCAGAAGCCCTTCTGTCTCACTAGAGAGAGAGCTGTTTTCCTTTCTCTTTGTTTCTTTCTTTGGCCTATTAAACATCCACTCCTAAACTCCTTGTGTGTGTCTGTGTCCCAAATTTTCTTGGCCTGAGACAACAAACCCCAGGTATCTAGCCCAGACAAGGAAGCTACTTTCAAAAAAAAAAGCAAATAAGTCTTCGTATCATTATAAAAAGTTCTGACCTCACAGATCGCTTGAAAAAGTCTAGGGGGCCCATACAGATCACTGGACTATACTTCGTGAACTGCTGATCTAACAAAAATTTTAATTATATTCAGAAAACAGAAGAATGAGTAATATGCATTGAGCAAAACTGGTAGAATTACAAGGAGAAATTAACAAATTCATAAAGAGTAACAGTCTTACCTTTAATCAAGGAAGTTGTCAATAGATAATGCCTAAACTGAAATTAAGAATTAGTTCCTGCCAGACATGGTGGCTCATGCTTATTATAATCCCAGCACTTTGGGAGGCCGAGGCGGGCAGATCACCTGAGGTCAAGAGTTCAAGACCAGCCTGGCCAACATGGTGAAACCCTGTCTCTACTAAAAATACAAAAATTAGCTGGGTGTGGTGGCACACACCTGTAATCCCAGCTACTCGGGAGGGTGAGGCAAGAGAATTGCTTGAACCTGGGAGGCGGAGGTTGCAGTGAGCTGAGATCACGCCACCACACTCCAGCCTGGGCAACAAAGCAAAACTCCATCTCAAAAAAAAAAAAATTAGCTCCAAGCATATTATTTAATATATATATGTAATTACCAAAAGAATTAGCTAAGAGTTGAAAGTGGTAGTCTTGGAGAAGAGAAAATGGAAAACAGGAACCTGGGCAACATGGTGAGACCCCCATCTCTACCAAAAACACAAAAAAATAGCCGGGCGTGGTGATGCATACCTATAGTCCCAGCTACTCAGGAGACTGAGGTGGGAGGATTGCTTGAGCCCACAGGGGTGGAGGGTGCAGTGAGCTGAGATCATACCACCTGCACTCTAGTTTGGGTGACAGAGTGAGACCCTATCTCCAAAAAAAATTTAAAAAGAAAATGGAAAGCAGGGAAGGTAAGGCCTGGTGTTTGTCTTAAATCTTGTAGAACTACTGATTCGTTAAATGATGTTCACTGGCTAGGCACAGTGGCTCATGACTACAATCCCAGCATTTTGGGAGGCCAAGGTGGGTGGAACACTTGAGGCCAGGAGTTTGAGACCAGCCTGACCAACATGGCGAAACCCTGTCTCTACCAAAACTAAAAAATTAGCTGGGTGTGGTGGCACAGGCCTGTAATCCCAGATATTTGGGAGGCTGAGGCACAAGAATCGCTTGAACCTGGGAGATGGAGATTGCACTGAGCCAAGGTAGTGCCACTGCACTCCAGCCTGGGGACAGAGTGAGACCATCTCCAAAAAAAAAAAGACATGCACTTAGCAAATTTACATATACTTTTGGTAAGATAATAAATGTAAAAAGAAACCCTGAATAGACTATAACCACATACATACAATTAGAAAAAACTGTCATTATCACCCCCTAAAAGGCATCAGTACTAAATAGTTTTGTAGGAAATATCTATCAAATGTTATGGAGAGGATAATTCTTATATTATTTAAGGGACAGATAGCTTCCTATGATACAATAATGATATAAATAGTTATTGTATCACAAACCAGGTAATGCAACTATTAACACAGTAAATACCAATCTTTCTGAATGGATCAGGAAGAATGATTCATGCACAGTGAAGCGCAACCTATTGCTGTGGTTGTGTAACTGCTCAATAGGTTCACCATGCCTCTGCCTACACAGAGCTGATTTATCAAGACAGCGGAACTGCAATAGAGAAAGGGGAATTCACACAGAACCAGCTGTGTGGGAGGACCGAAGTTTTACTATTACTCAAATCAGTCTTCCCGAAAACTCGAGGATCAGAGTTTTTAAGGATAATTTGGTGGGTGGGGGCCAGTGAGTCAGGAGTGCTGATTGGTTGGGTTAGGGATGAAATCTAGGGAGTTGAAGCTGTTCTCTTATGCTGGGTCAGTTCCTCAGTGGGGGATACAGAACTGGTTGGCAGGTCCAGGTGGGGCCGTCCACTTGTCAGAAATGCAAAAACCTGAAAAGACATCTCAAAAGGCCGATCTGAGGTTCACAATAGTGATGTTATCTTCAAGAGTAATTGGGGAAGTTGAAACTCTTACGACCTACCTAATGATGGCTGGTAATATTTAGAATTCCAGCCCCTCTCATTCTAACTTGGTGTCTGGTGGCCTTTCATTTGTTTTACAAGAACAGTTTAGCTTTAAACTGTAAACAAAATTCCTTCCCAAGGCTAGTTTGGCCTATGCGCAGGAATGAACAAGGACCGTTTAGAGTTTAGAAGCAAGATGGGGTCGGTTAGGTCTGATATCTTTCGCTGTCATAATTTTCTCAGTTATGATTTTGCAAAGGCAGTTTCAATTGCACTGACTGAATTTTAAGATAAGCTATTTAATATCTAGTAACAGAAGCACAACTCACAGTAAAAATGGGGTCATGAGTTAAACCAAATGCAGCTGACATACTAGCATTATTTTTGATATATGTTTTGGCCATCCCCAAAACCCAAAAGTCAATATTCCAAGAATTAGTTGGAAATAGCAGTGTATATCACTATTAATATAAAGCTCCAAAGTGATTCCAAAGACTATGAATACAAAGGAGGCTTAGATTCATACTGTTTTAATTAGGGTTCCCCAGCAGCAAACCATAAGAGAAAGATTCAAGTGCAAGTGATTTATCAAGAAGTTGTTCCCAGGAGAAAATGGGAGTAAGGAGCAGGAGAAAGCAGCAGCAGCCAAGCAAAGGTATGATATGGGGCAAAATCCCAGCCTTAGTGTGATCTAGCAGGTGTGCTCTGGAGTATAAACAATGCCTCTGAGTTTGAGCCACCTCAAGGCAAAGGTGCTGGTCTTTCATAGACCTGCAGTCACTCAGTCAATGACTAAAAGCCTCCCTAGGGCAATGTAAACTGCCAGGCACTTCTGGTTCTCTGGGCCCATGCACAAAGTGATGCCAGTCACCCAAAGGCAGTCCTCAAGAGTCACAGATGCAAGCTGTTGAGCACACAATAGCTATAGAATGGGTGCACAGAACCGGTAATAGGGATCAAGGGCATCTGGTCAGAGCTACACAGTATCTGCTACACACACCTGGTGATACTAAAGAATAAAGCAACATGTAACCATATGGATAAACACATGCTACTGTCTATTAGTAAGGAATATTCTTGTATATTTACATCATATATGTTGCACTCTCAATCTCCTACCCCTGTCCCATAACCATTAGGTGAACAAGAAATCTCTATTCCTTCATTGGATTCTAAGATGCCACGTCTGTCTGTGTCTGTCTCTCTTTAAACAGTGACAGAGTCTTGCTCTGTCATCCAGGCTGGAGTGTAGTGGCACAGTTATAGCTCACTACAGCCTTGAACTCCCGAGCTCAAGCAATCCTCCCACCTCAGCCTCCCATTAGCTGGGACTACAGGCACGGACCACCACACGCAGTTTTTTTTTTTTTTTTTTTTTAGACGGGGTCTCCCTATGTTGGCTGGGCTGGTCTCGAACTCCTGTGCTCAAGGGATCCTTCCACCTCAGCCTTCTAAAGCATTGGGATTACAGGTGTGAGCACCATGAAGTTTTCAGGAGATCTGTTACACAGCACTAAGTAACTGTAACGGTATGAAACTTTTTACCATTTCCCCACAAATCAACATTCAAATACTATCTCCACCTTTTCCGGGAGGAGGCGTCCATCTGTGTCTTTGGAGGAAATCACTTCCCATCCATTCTTAGTCCATGAGTCCATGTAGTACAGATCGAACTGCCGCAAACCCCTTAGTTCACCAGGAGATGGAGGATCCAGGGAGACCCAGCTAACTTAGTACCCACTCTCCTTGATTAGTGATTGTTTCAGACATGGGTATGTGACCCAAGTTCTGCCAATGGAGTCTGCCTGTGGACTTCTGCTGGTACTATCAAGAAAGAGACTATTTTCATCCAGATAACAAACTGTGAGGGAGATACAAATCCAGCACTGAGAGTGACCATTTTTGCCTGTTTGAGAATGAAGCCAACACAGAAGAAAGTGATACCAAAAATAGTGTTCAGAAGATAGCAAGACTCTGGAATCCAGGCATGACTAAAGTTAGCACCACCCTAGAACTTGTTTCAAGAGCCAATGAATTCCCCTTTTACCTTAACCTGGTTTATGCTGGATCTCTGCCACACAGTCAAACATGAGGTTCAAATTACATCTCCCAGGAAAACCCATATAATACAGCTATCTCAAAACCTTTAGAATATTTTTGGATCTAGAGGGATTATTTTTAAAATTCAGTTTGGGGGGTATAAAATTTGTTATTTGCTCTAATGGAAGGGAATCATGAATCAAGATCATTGTTACTCAGAACTCGCAAGTAACTCTAGCAAAGTCAGAGGGCCAGTCTAAAAGCCTTAACAGAGCTCAGGCTGAGTAAATAAGAGTCTTACCCAATGCTGCCTGTCTGAAGCCTTCTAACCAAGAAAAAAGGCTTCAGGTCTCTTTAAAAGGCTCCAAAATGTGACAATATGAGTCAATATACGAGGAGAGTATGGAGAGGAGAGTGTGGCAAGCAATTCACTGATGTATAACTGTGTGTGACCCAAAGCAAGTGTATAGTTCAGTATTTGTTATCTGCAGGAACAAATATTTAGGAATTTCAAAACTAAATATAATTAAGAAAATACACTCATATTACTGTCCATTACATTAACATGAATAATCAAAAGTTGACTTTTCTCAATAGATTTACTTTTCTAATAATGCTTTACTTAGGCTAATAAAAAAGTTCCTTAGTGTCTTCGGAGAACAAGCCAGCACGTTTTAAACTATTTAATTCATACACTGACATAGCCACATGCTTCTCAATACTATACTTCATTCATAACAAAAACTGTACCCATACTCAAACATCATCTACTACCATATCAAGTAATTTGCTGCTTGTCTGCCAGGCAGGATCCACACTTGTCACCTGCAGAAAGCAAATTAACATTCTAAGGAATCCTTAACATTCAGTAGCCCAATCTAGATAAAACCCTAGCAGATCCTACTTCTGTGTGGGCTGAGCAAAACCCTAATAATACAAAATAAAACAAAAACCCTAGTAATACGGACAGGAGACAGGGAAATACTGGGAAGAGGACAGTACCCCAGCTAAGGCCGCACCCTCAAGCCTGGAAACCTGTGGCCCTAAATGAGAACAGGCATTCCTGTTTTTGTGCCCAAATGTTGCTTTTTGGCCTGCCACGCCATGCTATCCTGTATGCATATAAACGCCAAACCCCAGGTTCCACAGGCAGATGAGCAGACAAACAGAAGTGCAGAGGAGCAAAAGAGCAGCATGGCAGAGGAGAGAAGGAGCATCTGAATGTCAAGAGCCATTCAGCTGGGGATGGTCAGAGAGGAGATCAGCCACAGGACAGCTGAACTCCAGGGGAAGATCATCTTCCCACTTCATCCCCTTTCCAGCTCCCCATCCATCCCACTGAGAGCCACCTCCATCATCCAATAAAATCCCCACATACACCATCCTTCAAGTCCGTGTGTGGCCTGATTCCTCCTGGATGCCGGACAAGAACCCAAATACCAAGAAGGCACTGAGCTGGTTAACACTTAATCCTTCAAGTCCGTGTGTGACCTGATTCCTCCTGGATGCCGGACAAGAATCCAAATACCAAGAAGGAACTGAGCTGGTTAACACTTAATCCATCTGCAGACAGCAGAGCTAAAAGAACACTGTAGCATGCCCAGTGGAGCTTTGGGGGCTACAGGCACCCACCCCTAGACGCCACTGTGGGGCCAGACCCTAAAACAGCTTGCCCCAGCTCCTACCCCTGCCTGTCTCTGTGCTCCTCCTCCTGTAAGGGGTTTTAGCAGTGGTGGTAGCCAAAGAGACGAGCCACACCCTTGTCACGCATCCTGCGGGGGGAGTCAGGGAACTCTCCCATTTCATCAGCAGAAAAATAACTAGACAGAACATTTCCTCCACTTGTAGAGATGATATACATAAAAACAAATGTCAGAGAGCAAAACAAAGCAAGGACCCACTCAAGAAAGCTAGGATGTTTTTGTTTTTGTTTTTTTTTAAATACAGATGGGGTCTCAATATGCCCAGGTTGCTCTTGAACTCCAGGGCTCAAGCAATCCTCCCACCACAGGCTCCCAAAGTGCAGGCTAGGAATTTTTTTTTTTTTTTTGAGACAGGATCTCACTCTCTCACCCAGGTTGGAGTACAGTGGCCTGATCACGGTTCACTGCAGCCTTGACCTCCCAGGCTCAAGGTGATCCTCCCATCTCAGCCTCCTGGGTAGCTGGGACTGCAGGTGCATGTCACCATGCCTGGCTAATTTTTGTATTTTTTGTAGATACGGAGTTTTGCCATGTTGCCCAGGCTGGTTTCAAACTCCTTGGCTCAAACAATCCACCTGCCTCAGCCTCCTGAAGTGCTGGGATTACAGGCATGAGTCACCCATCTGGCTCAGGCTAGGAATTTTGACAGGGCTCCAAGTCAGACAGAGTAGGGTACTGGAACATACATCCATTGTTCTTATTTGACCAGCAAAGTGGGAGTAAAGGAAAGCTAGAACTACGTAGGCACAATGATGCCTGGGTTAACCCCAAGAAACCAGACCTGTCAGCATGACTAATGTCATAATATCTCTGGTTCTGCTCTGTCAGGGTTGGCTCAGAAACTCAACAGATTAGTTCTATAAAACAGGAAAATTCCACTAGGGACTAAAGATAAGCATGACTGAGGAAGGTGAACTAATGCTGGAAGCCCTTACCATCCACCTAACTCTCCAATTCTCCCCACATGGCCACTTTTCCAGGCCAAAATCCCTAGGGATGAATTGATCTAGAACTCTATAACTCAGTTTGAATAAGAAAAGGTATTAGTATCCTACTTACATTCCCAGTACAAACTCAAATGCTTTTTCTACTAAAACACCTTGAGGGCATGAACTGTATTTTCTCTCTCTCAAAGTGCCTGACATAAAATACTCAGTAAATTATTTGCTGAATAAACTTTTGCTATATATGGATGAATTGTAACATATTACCGAACAATCACTTTTCTGAGAATCACAACTATCTCTAAAATCAGCCAAAAACCAGAAAAGAAAAAGTCTCAGAATATCCAAAATAAAGATCAAAGACTATGGATTCAAGATTTTCTCACAGGAAAGTCCCTCAAGCCCTCACACAGTCTTTTGTTTGAAACAAAATTCACCTTTTTCTAGTTCCCTAACTAACTGAAGCAGCAACTCCAGAATGAGGGCAAGGAGTGGCTGCTTAAATGAGGTTAAGTTGATAGCTGCAAAAAGAGACAGCTGACCCACTAAGGGGGAAAAGAGGCCCAGCAGCTTGGAGCTAGGTAGTAGAGGGGATATATAGCTCAGGGGACTTCAACAGCCCATAAAGGTACTTGTGTATTTTTTGTATACAAGTCCATTCATGTAATGTTTTTTGTTTTGTTTTTGAGACAGGGTCTTGCTTTGCCACCCAGGCTGGAGTGTGGTAGTGCAATCACAGCTCACTGTAGCCTCCACTTCCCTAGCTCAAGTGACTCTCCCACCTCAGCCTCCCAAATACTGGTACTACAGGCACATGTCACCATGCTCAGCTAATTTTTCATTCTTTGTAGAGAAGGGTCTCACTATGTTGCTCTAGCTGGTCTCGAACTCCTGGGCTCAGGCATTCCTCCTGCCTTGGCCTCCCAAAGTGCTGAGATTGCAAGTGTGAGCCACCATGCCAGCATCACCTAATGTTTTAAAGTGCTTACTTATTCAAGGTTAAGTGCTGTGGAGCATAGATTTGTATGGGACAGTACTGTCACAGATGTTTAGTGGAAATAAGATATACATGAATAACGATATTACAAAGTGGAAAGTACTAAGTGCCACATAAGAGGTGAAGGAATCTCTCAATGGTTTGGAGAAGAAAAAGGTTATTTCTAGCTTCATGGTGGCATTGACAACAGAGCTAGGTCTTGGTTGGATTTGGACAAACTGAGAGAGAAAGTACATTCTAGACAGAGGTAAAGGTGGAGAAGGGGTTGAGGTGGGTAAAGCAATGTATTTGGTTTGGCTGGAAAATAGGCTAGAAAGGTAGGTATTGGATAATGACTGCTCATAACTGATGTTAATAATTACAAGTCATCAGAAAGGTTAACCATGAGGCACATAATTTTGAACTAAAGACTATCATCACTTTCAGATTACTTCCTTAAACAGTATTTTGGCGGCCGGGCGCGGTGGCTCACACCTGTAATCCCAGCACTTTGGGAGGCCGAGGCAGGCGGATCACAAGGTCAGGAGATCGTGACCATCCTGGCTAACACCGTGAGGTCCTGTCTCTACTAAAAATACAAAAAAATTAGCCGGGCATGTACTAGTCCCAGCTACTCAGGAGGCTGAAGCAGGAGAATGGCGTGAACCCGGGAGGCGGAGCTTGCGGTGAGCCGAGATCCTGCCACTGCACTCCAGCCTGGGTGACAGAGCGAGACTCCGTCTCAAAAAAAAAAAAAAAAAGTTTTTTTTTTTTTCTTCTTAAGTTTAAGCAGCCTATCAGCCAGAGTTATTGGTTGCAGCAAAAAAACTGATCCTAGTTAAACATAAAAGTAATTTACTGAAAGGCTATTAGTTTGATCATGGAATTGATGGGAAGGCTGGATATGTGAGATTGAGCTGGGAAGAAATTAAGCTAGGCAGCAGGAACAATCAGGTCAGAATGCCAAACATCTATGCTGAACACAGCTACTACTACCCGAATGCTCACTCCAATGGAGACCCAGCCTCCCCTTCCCTACATTTGTTATTAAGTCTCGACTCTTGAGTACCTGTTTTCAATATGTGTGATAAAATGGGAAGTATACCTGAAGTTTTCATCCTGCATTCTGAAATACAAGTTGCCTCAAGAAAAAGCACTTGTGCAGTTTTTGAGGTGGGAGCTCAACTAATTACTTTTCTCATGGGACACTATTTTTACTTGAAAGAACGAATGACAAACTATGGTTATTTAGAAGTATTTGCCATTTTCTTGAAAATGAATGAAAAAAATGAATGAAATGAGCCTGTCATTTTAAATAAAATAACTTAGTACTTACTGCCAATAAAAAAGTTTGAGAATTCAGGTGAAAATTAGTATTTTGGAAAACTTGTATCTGTCACTGTGAGCTTGACAGCTTCCCACATGCTCAAATTATTCTGACAGATCATTGGTGATATTAATGAAATGTGTTTTTTTACATTGTATAATAAATGTGTCCACATTTGGAAGATCTGCATAACTCTGAAATCAGTATTTTTCAAATGACCATATAGCCATGTAACAATGGTATAAAATAAGGTATAGGTAAAAATTCATTCAAGGTACAAAACAAAAGCTAATGTAATTTAATGCAACAGAATATGAAAAGTTCATTGACAATTCAGATTCCACAATGTACTAATCACTTAAGAAAATACCACTTGTGGAGTTTTGGTACGGTATCAGAGTAAGAATATCCAAAACTATCTGAAAAAGCTACTGAAATAATCCTTTTCCAACTATATATTTGTGTGATGCTGGAGTTTTCTGGTATATTTTAATCAAAGTAGTGTATCATAGCAAATTGAACGCAGAAGCATTTAATAGAATCCAGCTGTCCTCTATTAAACTACATATTAAAGAGATCTACAAAAAATGTAAAACAGGGCATGGGCATGCCAGCCCCTGCTTCTCAGCCTATAATCCCAGCACTTTGGGGGCCCAAGGCAGAAGGATCACTTGAAGCCAGGAATTAGAGACAAACCTGGGGTAACACAATGAGACACTGTCTCTACAAAAATTTTTTATAAGTATGTGGCTCATGCCTATAATCCCAATACTTTGGGAGGCCAAGGAAGAAGGATCACTTCAAGCCAAGAGTTGGTGACCAGCCTGGACAAAATAGCAAGACCTTGCCTCTACAAAAAAAAAAAAAAAAAAATTTAACTAGGCATGGTGGTGTGTACCTGCAGTCCCAGCTACTTGAGAGGCTGAAGTAGGAGGATGGCTTCAGCCCAAGAGGCTGAGGCTGCAATGAGCTGTGATCCTGCCACTACACTCCAGCCAGGGCAGTACTGCAAGACCCTGTCTCTTAAAAAAAAAAAAAAAAATGGCTGGGCGTGGTGGTGAGTGCCTATAGTCTTGGCTACTCAGGAGGCTCAGGCCAGGGAGGACCACTTCAGCCCAGGAGTTTAAGGCTGCTGTGAGCTATGACTGAACCACTATACTCCAGCCTGGGTAACAGTCAGAGCCTGTCTCATACATACATACATACACATATACATACAAAAACCAAGTATTAGCTTAGCTGGGTGTGGTGGTGCACACTTGTAGTTCCAGCTACTCAGGAAGCAGAGGGGGGCGATAGATTGAGCCTGGGAGTTTGAGGCTTGCAGCTAGCCATGATCATGCTACTGTACTCCAGCCTTGGCGATAGAGTGAGACCCTGTCTTTTTTTTTTTTTTTTTTGAGACAGAGTCTCACTCTGTCACCCAGGCTGGGGTGTGGTGGCACGATCTCAGCTCACTGCAACCTCTGCCTCCCAGGTTCAGGTAATTCTCCCACCTCAGCCTCCCAAGTAGCTGGGATTACAGATGTGTGCCACCATGCCCAGCTAATTTTTTTAATTTATTTATTTATCTGAGATAAGAGTTTTGCTCTTTTTACCCAGGATGGAGTGCAGTGGTACAGTCTCAGCTCACTGCAACCTCCACCTCCCGGGTTCAAGTGATTCTCCTGCCTCAGCCTCCCGAGTAGTTGGGATTAGAGGCGCATGCCATCATGCCCGGGTAATTTTTGTATTTTCAGTAGAGATGGGGTTTTGCCAAGTGGGCTGGGCTGGTCTCGAACTCCAGATGATCCGCCTGCCTTGG
>NW_012114944.1:1796824-1808403 GCF_000951035.1 Colobus angolensis palliatus
GCCTCCCAAAGTGCTGGGATTACAGGCTTGAGCCACCGCGCCCGGCCAATTTTTCTATTTTTAATAGAGGCAGGGTTTCACCATGTTCGCCAGGCTGGTCTCGAACTCCTGACCTCAGGTGATCTGCCTGCCTAGGCCTCCAAAAGTGCTGGGATTACAGGCGTGAGCCACCATGCCTGACCCTATCTCTTAAAAACAAACAAACAAAAAAGTATAATAATGCCACTCTGAGCATTCCTAATGTGCAGACCTTGGTTTTAAATTCTATTTTTCAATAAAAAGAGCCAGGGCTCCTTGAAGAAATGGCTGATTCTAGGAGTAGGGCACCAAATTTACAAAATAAGCCTAGAGTATCTTGTGGCACAAGAAAGTAAGTGCTTAAAAACAACAAAATAACATGAAAATGGGAGTATGAGAAAGGGATGCAGGCTCCAACAGGAGAAAGACTTCCCAATGGCCAAAGCTGGAACAATGTGAGCAAATAAATAAATAAATCAGTATTTAAAAATACTGACATAAGTGACTAAGTAAATAGACAAAGGAGTCAAATCTGCCATACATAATAATTCTAAATAATTTATGTTGATACCCTGCCCTTAAGGAGATGGAGCATAATTCCTCATTCCTTAAGTGTGGGCGGTGCACAGTGACTTCCTTCCAGAGTATAGTAAGGAAAGGAAGAAGAGTTAACTTTGGAATAGAGAAATCTAAAAACACTATCTCAGCCAGGTGACCAAGGGCAACATCAAGGGTGATATGTCATGTGGATAGCATGCATGGTAGTATGCATCACATGTTGATGTGATTGAGAATGGCACCTTACCCCCGTGTTCTTCCCCCAAAAAACCCGTAACCCCAGTGTAATCATGAGAAAAACATCAGACAAATCTCAGTTGGGGGACATTCTACAAAATAGCTGTGGTGTTATGATATATATTGGTTTTCCTCCACAGTTCCTGACTTGTAGCTCCCACAGCCCTTGTTACAGTCCTTTGTTGTAATATTGGGTGTGCTATACCTCAGGGCCAAGCCTCTGACATTCTCCTGCCTTCTTTTCCTTCTAATGTTCCCCCACCTTTCTGATTGTGGATCTCAAGGCCCTCCCATTAGAGGGTCCCACCATATACCCTGGGGGAAGGCATGCTGAAGCGGGAAGCTTCATAAAAATCCAAGAGGACAGGGTTCAATGAGCTTCTGGAGAGCTGAACATATGGAAGTTTCTGGAGGGTGGTGCCCCAGGGAGGGCATGGAAGCTCTAAGCCTCTTTACCCAGACCTCACCCTACACGTCTTTTAATCTATATCCTTTGCAATATCCTTTATAACAAACTGGTAAACGTGTTTCCCTGAGTGTTTTGTTTTGTTTGAGAAGCAGTGTGGCTCTGTTGCCCAGACTGGAATGCAGGAGCGTGATCTCAACCCACCACAACATCCGCCTCCCAGGTTCAAGTAATTCTCCTGTCTCAGCCTCCCAAGTAGCTGGGACTACAGGCACACACCACCATGCCTGGCTAATTATTGTATTTTTAGTAGAGAGAGTTTCACTATGTTGGCCAAGCTGGTCTTGAACTCCTGACCTCGTGATCCACTCACTTCAGCCTCCTAAAGTGCTGGGATTACAAGTGTGAGCCACTGCGCCCAGCTGTTTCCCTGAGTTTTGTAAGTCGCTCCAGTAAATTAATTGAACCCAACTTAAAACTGGTCGGTCAGAAGTTCCAGAGGCCTGGACTTGCCACTGGTGTTCAGAAGGGAAGGGCAGTCTTGGGGAATTGAGCCTTCAACTTCTGGATCTGACACTATCTCTGGGTAGATAGTGACAGGGACAGGAGGCACGGAAATTCTAGGCAGAAAAGGGCCAGGTCCCTGGTGAAGCCCCATCATCATAGCCCTTTATAGCCCAAAGTGAGAACATGCATTCCTGTTTTCTCCCTCAAATGTTTTATTTTCCAAAATCACAAATGGCCCACCCCACCCCCCATCCTATACTCATAAAAATCCCTGACCCAACTGGCAGAGGGCAGGGAAGGAGAGAAGCAGCAGCTGGACATTGGAGAGAAATAGCTTCACTTTAGAGGGACAGCTTGGTGGCAGAACAGCTAGACTCCCGGGGAAGATCACTTTCCCATTCCAGCCATCTTCCAGCTCCCCTTCCTGATGAGAACCACTTTCATTGACAATAAAATCTTCCCCATTCACCACCCTTCAATTTGTTTGTGCGACCTCATTCCTCGTGGATGCAGGACAAGGACTTGGCCATGGGTGCAAAAGGCTGTCACACTGACCCTACACTGAGGTGTTAACACTTAAGCCATCTGTGGATAGCAAAGCTAAAAGAACACACTGTAACACACACCCTCTGGGGCCTCAGGGGTTGTGTGTAGCCACCTAGACACTGCCGCAGGGCCGCATGAAGTTTTGCTCCTGACGGCGTCCAAAAGCGCTTGCTCTGGCTCCGGCACCCACTCACCTGCATGCTCCCCTTCCCATGAGGAGTTGAGAGTTGTGGGCCGAGTAAGTGAGGCACCCAGGTCACAAGGCCCGTGAAGGGGTCAAGGTAAGTTTCCTGTTTCCTATATTTGGAACTGAATTGGAGGATACCAAGTTGGTGTCCACACCCCTTGTGTGGGGGAAAAAAACCCCACATTAGGCCACAGAAGTCTTCTTCTGTGCTAATGATTGTTGTGGTGTAAGAACAGGGAAAAATCATGGTTTAAAGAGTTTTTCCCTATGTACAATACCTGACTGGTACTCTATCCCAAGTTACAGAAAACAAGGAAAGCACGGTAAACCAAAAATAAAGTTGAAAGGACCCCTGCAACCATGTGAAGGGACTCCCTCCTCAGCCAGGGCATCCTAAAATTTAACCTGAAAGATTGGTTGAGGCCAGGTGCGGTGGCTCACGCCTGTAATCCCAGCACTTTGGGAGGCCAAGGCAGGCGGATCACGAGGTCAGGAGATCGAGACCATCCTGGCTAACATGGTGAAACCCCATCTCTACTAAAAATACAAAAAATTAGCCAGGTGTGGTGGTGGGCACCTGTAGTTTCAGCTACTTGGGAGGCTGAGGCAGGAGCATGGTGTGAACCCGGGAGGTGGAGCTTGCAGTGAGCCGAGATCACGCCACTGCACTCCAGCCTGGGCGACAGACAGAGACTCTGTCTCAAAAAAAAAAAAAAAGAAAAAGAAAAAAGGCTGGTTCAGGCCATGATGGGAAGTAGGGGCTGGACATGCCTCATTATACCCTTCCAGCAGTAACATCAACACAGACCTTAAGTCTGATTAAAAAAAAAAAAAAAAAAAATTTACAGTCTATTCTCTCTAAAGCCTGCTACTAGGAGGCTTCATGTGCATGATAAAACTTAGATCTCTGCAACCCCTCAGCATAGCCCAGACATTCTTTTCTACAGATAACAACTGTTTCAACCAACTGCCAATCAGGACATGTTTAAATCTACCTATGACTTGGAATACCCCCTACCTTTGAGTTGTCCCACCCTTTCATATTGAACCAATGTAAATCGTACATGTATACATACAGAGGTGTATTATGTCTCCCTAAAATATATAAAAGCAAG
The DNA here is from genome assembly GCF_000951035.1 of Colobus angolensis palliatus. Taxonomy (NCBI): domain Eukaryota; kingdom Metazoa; phylum Chordata; class Mammalia; order Primates; family Cercopithecidae; genus Colobus; species Colobus angolensis. The sequence goes on from NW_012114944.1 coordinate 1,800,399, forward strand.
CTGTACCCCAACCACCTTAGGCACATGTCATCAGGACCTCCTGAGGCTGTGTCACGGGTACATCCTTAACCTTGGCAAAATAAACTTTCTAAATTGATTGAAACTTGTCTCAAATACTTTTTGGTTTACAGTATATGCAACTTTCACAGCCAAGAGTAACCTAAGGAGACATGATGACTAAATGTGATGTGTTATTGAAATCACCTTTGTAAAATTATAACTAAAGAAATTGGCCGGGCGCGGTGGCTCAAGCCTGTAATCCCAGCACTTTGGGAGGCCAAGACGGGCGGATCACGAGGTCAGGAGATCGAGACCATCCTGGCTAACACGGTGAAACCCCGTCTCTACTAAAAAATACAAAAAACTAGCCGGGCGAGGTGGCGGGCGCCTGTAGTCCCAGCTACTCAGGAGGCTGAGGCAGGAGAATGGCGTAAACCCGGGAGGCGGAGCTTGCAGTGAGCTGAGATCTGGCCACTGCACTCCAGCGACAGAGCGAGACTCCGTCTCAAAAAAAAAAATTTGGGGGCTCGCCGTGATTACATTCCCCTCTGGGGGCGGTCTCTGGTTCTCTCAAGTGAGGATGTGCACCCCGCCCCTTTGTGGCAGCCTCAGGGGTGAGAAATCAAGACCCACCCAGTGCAAAGAATAACCCGAGCTCTCAGCAACACGGAAAAAAAAAACCTGGCCAGCAACCTAGTGTAAAGGATCCTCACATACTGTGGCAAACACTCTGTGGACAGACCAAGTAAGGGGAAACCACAGGAGCCAGTGAAGTATTTCCTTGGTGGTCATGACTAAGGAAAAAGCCACGGATGGTAAAGCATTCCTTGGTTAGGACATACCAAGTAAAGAGAAACCACAGAGGCGGTAAAGCATTCCTTAGTCGGGACTAGGGAAAGAAAGCCGCGGGGGGCGGTGAAGTATTCCTTAGTCGGTCTTCGAAGTTATAAAGAGGTGAGAAATCCCCATTGGGGGCGGGAAGGGTTAACCTCAGAAGGAGGTGAGAAATCCCGATGAGGTGGGGGTTGAACCTCAGAAAGAGGTGAGGAATCCCCATGAGGGCCTGTTGAACCTCAAAAAGAGGTGAGAAATCCCCATGCGGGGGAGGGGGAAACCTCAGAAAGAGGTGAGAGTTTGGCTGGGTGCAGTGGCTCACACCTGTAATCCCAGCACTTTGGGAGGCCAAAGCAGGCAGATCACGAGGTCAGAAGATCAAGGCCATCCTGGCTAACACAGTGAAACTCCATCTCTACTAAAAATACAAAAAATTAGGGGGACATGGTAGTGGGCGCCTGTAGTCCCAGCTACTCAGGAGGCTGACGCAGGAGAATGGTATGAACCAGGGAGATGAAGCTTGCAGTGAGCTGAGATTGCACGACTGCACTCCAGCCTGGGGGACAGAGCGCGAGACTCCATCAAAAAACAAAAAACAAACAAGCAAAAAAACTGTGAGAAATCCCCACAGTGGGTGGTTGAACCTAAGAAAGAGGTGAGAAATCCCCATGGCGGGGGTTGAACCTCACAAAAACCTCTGGTGGTAAGAAAAATATTCAGAACTCCCCTTTCCTTTCTTCTCAGGGGAAGAAAGAGTAGCTCCACTCCTACGGGTCCCTCTAGGGGAAGGGGAAGGAGAGGGGAGAACAGCAGCATAAGCAGCTGGCAGTGGCAGGGAAAGAACAGCAGAGAGGAAAGAGAGAGAGGGAGGGGAAAGAGAGAGACAGAGAGAGAGAGAGACAGAGAGACAGAGAGAGGGAGAGACAGAGAGACAAAGAGGGAGTCAAAGAGAGACAGAAAGTCAAAGAGAAAAAGAAAGAGAGTAGTAAAGAGAAAACAGTGGGCTGGGCGCGGTGGCTCAAGCCTGTAATCCCAGCACTTTGGGAGGCTGAGACCGGCGGATCACGAGGTCAGGAGATCGAGACCATCCTGGGCTAACACCGTGAAACCCCGTCTCTACTATAAAAAAATACAAAAAAATAAAAAAACTAGCCGGGCGAGGTGGCGGGCGCCTGTAGTCCCAGCTACTCGGAGGCTGAGGCAGGAGAATGGCGTAAACCCGGGAGGCGGAGCTTGCAGTGAGCTGAGAACCGGCCACTGCACTCCAGCCCGGGCGACACAGCGAGACTCCGTCTCAAAAAAAAAAAAAAAAAAGAGAGAGAGAGAGAAAACAGTGTACCCTATTCCTTTAAAAGCCAGGGTAAATTTAAAACCTGTAATTGATAATTGAAGGTTTTCTCAATTACAGGTGACCCTGTAACACTTCAATACCACCTTGTTGTCAGTGTAAACAAGGGTGTAGCCTGAAAGCACTGAGGCCACTGACAACCCGTAGCCTTCCTATCAAAAAAACCCAGTAACCCTCAGATGGCCCAAATGCATTTAATCTGTAGCGGCAACTGTTTTGCTAGCAGAAGAAAGTAGAAAAACAGCTTTTAGAGGAAACCTCACTGTGAACACACCTCACCAGTTCACAACTATCTTAAGCCCCCCCCAAAAAAGGAAAAGGGTAGCTTACTAACTCAAAAATCTTAAAGTATGGGGCTATTAGAAAAAGCTGTTAGAAAAAGATGATTTAACAATAACCATTGAAAATTCCCTTAACCCAGCAGGTTTCCCAACAGGGGATCTAAATCTTAATTAATTACCATATGAAGGTCTGACCAGACCTAGGAGGATCTCCCTTCAGGACAGGAGGCTAGATGGTTCCTCCCAGGTGACTGAGGGAAAAAGACACAATGGGTATTCAGTAATTGACAGGGAAACTCTTGCAGAAGCAGAGTTAGGAAAATTGCTTAATAATTGGTCTGCTCAAACATGTGAACTGTTTGCACTCAGCCAAGCCTTAAAGTTGCTTACAGAACCAGGAAGGAACCATCTATACCAATTCTAAGTTAATTAGATCTAAACAAGGTCTTATTAATAGTAAAGGATAGTTGAAATCCCAAACTTACATGGTTTTCAACAAAAGTAAAGTTTGCTAAAAGTTAACAGTGTAACATGTATTATCCTAACTTCTAATCTTGTGGTCTTAGGCAGTCTAGTCCACAGACATGAAGGAAGTTCACTTTGGAAAAGAATGGTTAACATCTTTGGGAAAAAAAAGCGCGGGGGGAGAATTTATGTAAAAAGAATGTTATATGGTAAATTCTTGTCCTAAAATAAATTAACTTGTTTAAAGAAAGGGATGTTTGCAACAAGTCAGAAAGCTGAGGCATGTTGAAGAATTGTCTATGAAAGGCGTGAAAAAGAAAGTGTTATAAAAGGGAATTTAAGCAAGAAATGTTGTATAATTTAAAAGTAATTAGGCCTCCTGAATGTAAAACTATTGAAGAAACAGTTTATGTGCAAGGTGTATAAGGAAAGTAAAATATACTTTTGTTAAAGGGATTATAAGAAGGCATAAGAATGTAAATTTTTACCTATACTAAAAGGTTAAAAAAAATTTTTTGTTTTGAAGGTCTAGGCAAGTTTTAAAATGTTAATCGTAAAGGATATTGTGTGTGTAAACATACTGGCTAAAGTTAAAAGGGTATCATCCAGTTTTTCTGTGAACTGGGCATTAAAATAAAAGCACAACGGGTTTTTCTTAAAGCACTAACTTGCTCTTTAACAAAAATTATAAAAGGTTAAAAAGAGTCTACAAAAATCTTACCTCATGGTCAGATGTTAAAATTGGATAAATATGTCTACAAGATTTTATTACAATTGAGTTTAACATTAATAACACACTAATAGAAAGGTGAAATTTAGCTTATTTGGTATCAAAGTCATACAGGAAGCATTGTCAAATATAAAATGGTGTCTGGCTTTCTTTGGTCTAAAAACTAATAAAAATAGGTGCTAAAGGAAATTTATCAGTAAGAAGGCACCAAGGACTATAAAGTCCACTGCTGATGTCCCCACATTTAAAACAAAAGATCAGTTTCTTAGAAATTATATACTTGGTTTATCTTCAACCTTCCTTTCCCTCAAAACTAAGTCTTTTTGCACAGGTATCGCCCCTAGAACTTCTGGTAAACCAGCACCAGCCTGAGGATCACGTTCTCATCAAAGGGTGGAAAGAAGGAAAACTGGAACTAGCCTGGGAAGGACCCTACTTTGTGCTGCTGACCACCGAGACTGCTATTCGTATGGCGGAAATGGGATGGACTCATCACACCCAAGTCAGGAAAGCGCCACCCCCTCCCCCACAGAGTGGTGGGCCATGGTCCCAGGGGAAAACCCTTCCAAACTAAGGCTAAGAAAAATTAAACTGTCTTTCATCTATTCTATTACTCTTCCTTCTTTCCTCGCTCTACGGCTGACCATCTAGTTATAACCAAGTCAATTTCGCTTCAAACTATTGCATTTGATGCTTGCCTTGTTATATACCCTGTGGGGACTTGCCAAGTCGACAACTCTCTACTTCAGAAAAGTACTTCTGTTCCTCCTGACTCTGCTTAGACTGGCCCTTAGTAAATTGGGACCATTTAATCCGCAGAGATTTTGATAAAGACCCCAGTGTCAACCAGGAGTCTTGCCCTGCAATGCTGAGCTTTTATGCCATAGTTGGTCCAACATTCTGTGGACCACTAAAGAGCAAAGATGGACTGCCCCAACTGGTTTTTGTAATTTCCTAAAACCATACATTCATTTTACTAGAGCATCATAGAAGTTAGACTTAAACCTTGGCAATTAAGACAGGATACCAAGATGCATAATACTGGTTGGAACACATCAAATATACTGTCTGCACGTTAAACAAAAGCAATTGTTATGCTGTGTGCACAGCAGGCCAGAGACCCAGATTGTCCCCTTTCCACTAAAGTGGTCCTCCAGTCAACCAGGTGTGGGCTGCATAGTAGCTCTTTTCCAGGATTCTACAGCCTGGAGGAGTAAGTTGTGCCAAGCTCTCTCTCTGCTATATTCTGAAGTCTGACACCCTGCCAGTCTGCCTCCAAGGGCCATCCAGCTTCCACCTCCCAACACTAAGTTCACTTTGCGTCTCTCACAACAGGGAGGAAACTTGGCATTCCTTGGAGACCCGAAGGGATCCAGTGAGCTTAAGAGTTTTCAAGAACTTATCAGTCAGGCCTTGTTCATCCCCAAGCGGATGTTCGGTGGTATTGTGGTGGACCTTTACTGGACACTCTGCCAAATAACTGGAGTGGCACTTGTGCTTTAGTCCAACTGGCTATCCCTTTCACCCTGGCATTTCATCAACCAGAGGAAGGAAAAATAAGATCGTAAAGCGAGAGAAGCCCCTTATGGGTCTTTTGACTCTCACGTCTATTTAGACACAATCAGAGTCCCACAGGGAATATCAGATCAATTTAATGCCTGAAATCAAACAGCTACAGGATTTGAGTCAGTATTTTGGTAGGTGACAATTAATAAAAATGAAGACTGAATAAACTATACCTACTACAACCAATAGCGATTTATTAACTACACTAGAGATGCTGTTAAAGGAATAGCTGAGCAATTAGGGGCTACTAGCCAGATGACCTGAGAAAATAGGATAGCATTAGACACGATATTAGCAGAAAGAGGAGAAATCTGCATTATGATTAAAACTCAATATCATACCTTCATCCCAAATAACACCACCCCTGATGGAAGTACAACAAAGGCATTACAAGGTCTGACTGCTCCGTCCAATGAGTTAGCCAACAACTCAGGGGTAAATGACCCTTTTACAGGATGACCAGAAAAGTGGTTCAGTAAATAGAAAGGAATAATAAATAGTCTCAATTCATACTTCCCTCACAGTTGTAATGGGTGTACTTATTCTGGTTGGGTGCTGCGTCATACCATGCATCCGCAGGTTGGTGCAGAGGCTCATAAAAATGGCACTTAGTAAAATCTCCCTTAGCTATCTTCCACCTTATCCAGAGAAGCATCTTCTTTTGGAAAATCAAGCAAAACAACTAAGCCAAGACACGTTAAAAAATTTAAAAAGAACTGTAAGGAAATGCAAAAGGAGGAATTGTTAGATATAAATTCTAAATTTCTTTTCAAAGAATCAGTATGTCGGTATGTTCAATTATTTGCCTTCTACTTTTAAACTTCCTCATAAAGCAACCTTTTTCGTACCTACTCCACCCTGACTCATTCCTTTTACCTGTTCCACCCTCATCCCAATTACCTACTCCACCCAACTCATTTTCATTACCTGCTCCACCCTGACTCATTCTGATGACTTCCTCTGTCATGACCATTTTCCCGGCCAAACCACTCACCCTCAACACTCTCTTTAAATCGGCCAATTGGAATTAATTTAGCCTGTGCGGTCTAACCCTAGCCAATAGGGGAATGACACAGCAGCAGGGGGCCATGTGCGTCAGGGGTAAGAACCCTTCCCCTCCCTTGTCCAAATGTGTGCCCACCACTGCTCCATCTGTAAGGGTGCACCCTTCTACTGAAGTAACTTGCCTTGCTGAGAATTAAGAAAATTTTATGTTTGAGTGCTATTTCTTTTGTGGCACCAAAACTATATTTATAACAATATTAACAGCTATTATTTCAGAGGTCATAAGAGTTGCAATTTCCCCAGGCTGGGCGCGGTGGCTCACGCCTGTAATCCCAGCACTTTGGGAGGCCAAGGCGGTTGGATTACGAGGTCAGGAGATCGAGACCATCCTGGCCAACATGGTGAAACCCCATCTCTACTAAAATACAAAAAAAAAATTAGCTGGGCATGGTGGCGTGCGCCTGTAATCCCAGCTATTTGGGAGGCTGAGGCAGGAGAATTGCTTGAACCTGGGAGGTGGAGGTTGCAGTGAGTTGAGATCATGCCACTGCCAGCCTGGTGACAGAGCAAGACTCTGTCTCAATAAAAATAAAAAAATAAAAAAAAAAATTGCAATTTCCCCAATTACTCTTGAAGATAACACCACTACTGTGAACCTAAGATTGACCTTTTAAGATGTCTTTTCAGATTTTTGCATTTCTAACAACAGAATAGCCCCACCTGGACCTGCCAACCAGTTCTGTGGCCCCCACCCAGGAAATGACTCAGGAACTGACTCAGCATAAGAGAATAGCTTTGACTCCCTATTGAGAGGGGAAGCCAGCTGGGCTTCCAGGTCGGGTAGGGACTTAGAGAACTTTTCTGTCTAGCTAGAGGATTGTAAACGCACCAATCAGCACTCTGTGTCTAGCTAAAGGATTGTAAACACACCAATCAGCACTCTGTAAAAACGCACCAATCAGCACTCTGTGTCTAGCTAAAGGACTGTAAATGCACCAATCAGCACTCTGTAAAATGGACCAATCAGCAGGACGTGGGTGGGGCCAAATAAGAGAACAAAACTAGCCACCTGAGTCAGCAGCAGCAACCCACTCGGGTCCCCTTCCACACTGTGGAAGCTTTGGTCTTTCACTCTTCACGATAAATCTTGCTGCCACTCACTCTTTAGGTCCGCACTACCTTTATGAGCTGTAACACTCACCACGAGGGTCTGCAGCTTCATTCCTGAAGTCAGCAAGACCATGAACCCACCAGGAGGGACAAACAACTCTGGATGTGCCACCTTTAAGAGCTGTAACACTCACGGTGAAGGTCTCCAGCTTCACTCCTCAAGTCAGCGAGACCACCAACCCATCAGAAGGAAGAAACTCCAGACACATTTGAACATTTGAAGGAACAAACTCCGGACACACCATCTTTAAGAACTGTAAACACTCACTGCAAAGGTCCATGGCTTCATTCTTGAAGTCAGCAAGACCAAGAACCCACCGAAAGGAATAAATTCTGGACACACTATGAGTTCATCTCCAAGCCAACCAATCAGCACTCCTGACTCACTAGCCCCCTACCCACCAAATTACCTTTAAAAAACTCTGATCCCTGGCTGGGCGTGATGCCTCATGCCTGTAATCCTAGCACTTTGGGAGGCTGAGGTGGATGGATCACAAGGTCAGGAGTTTGAGACCAGCCTGACCAAGATGGTGAAACTCTGTCTCTACCAAAAATACAAAAATTAGTCAGCTGCCTGTAATCCCAGCCACTCGGGAGGCTGAGGCA
>NW_012114944.1:1809208-1810561 GCF_000951035.1 Colobus angolensis palliatus
CAGCCACTCGGGAGGCTGAGGCAGGAGAACCACTTGAACCCAGGAAGCAGAGGTTGCAGTGAGCCAAGATCGCACCACTATACTCTAGTCTGGGTGACAGAGCGAGAACCTTTCTCAAAAAATAAAGAAAAAAAAAAAAAAAAAAAATAAAAAAAAAAAAAAACCTCAAACAAAAAACTCTGATCCCTGAGTTTTGGGGGAGGCTAATTTGACAAATAATAAAACTCCGGTCCTCCCACACAGCCAGCTTTATGTGAATTACTCTTTCTCTACTGCAATTCCCATCTTGATAAATCGGCTCTGTCTAGGCAGTGGGCAAGGTAAACCTACTGGGTGGTTACACTATCCTGGATGGGATCTTGGAATAGAAAAAGAACATTAAAACTAACAAAATCTGAATAAAGAATAAACCTTAGTTAATAAAGTTATTATGTAATAATGTTATAATAATGGTTCATTAATTATAACATACATACTAATGTTAAGATGTGAATGGTGAAACAAGGTGTAAGTATATGGAAATTCTACTATCTTTCAATTTTCTGTAAATCTAAAACTATTAGAAAAAATAAAGCTTACTTAAAGAAAAGTCACTCTTCACTACTTGTTTAGAACTGCTTTTTTGTAAAAATGTTTTATGTTCACATACAGTTTATTATTTTTAACAAATAAATGCAGTACTTAATTTTTTTCTCAACTTTAATTTCTAGTATGTTAAATACTGAAAACTATAACTTGCAAAAAAGCTCTTTGGAGTCATCAATAATTTTTAAATGTGTAATGGAATTCTAAGGGCGAAAGTCTGACTACCACTTAAGTTTTACGTTTATGAAGAAACTCATGTACGCAGAATCTCATTCTTCAAAAATACAGGATAGGCCCAGTGCAGTGGCTTGTGCTTGTAATCCCAGCACTGTGGGAGGCCAAGGTGGGTGGATCACTTGAATTCAGGAGTTCCAGACCAGCCTGGGCAGGCAACATGGCAAAACCCCATCTCTACTAAAAAATACAAAAATTAGCTGAGTGTGGTGGCGTGCACCTGTAATCCCAGCTACTCTGGGTGGCGGAGGCAAGAGAATCACTTGAACCCAGGAGGCAGAGGCTTATGACCTGAGATCACACCACTGCACTCCACTTTGGGCAACAGAGTGAGACCCTATCTAAAAATAGTAATATATATGTGTGTGTGTGTGTATGTGTGTATATATATGTGTGTGTATATACACATATATATATAAGATATATAAAACTTTAGTGCAAAGGCAGCCTTCAACTTACACATGTTGAGTTACTCAAATTTGTGGAATAAAGTGCCCAGCCTTTCCCTAGCAATAACGTAGCCTCCCGGGATCA
>NW_012114944.1:1811011-1822639 GCF_000951035.1 Colobus angolensis palliatus
GGGTTTCACTGTGTTAGCCAGGATGGTCTCGACCTCCTGACCTCGTGATCCGCCCGCCTCGGCCTCCCAAAGTGCTGGGATTACAGGCTTGAGCCACCATGCCCGGCCAGAGTATCCTTTTAACCTGTTACTGTGGTGGCAAACTGCCAAAGCACCAGTGCCTTGTTAATTAACACTGCACCATCACTTACTACTGTTTCTATTAGCTGGGTGATGCAGGGGGAAGATGAGAGGGTTGAATATCTACTAAAAGTCAGGTTCTATAGGTACTTTACACATGTTATCTCTTATGTATGACTCCCAAGCAGTGACTGTATACTCATTTCTAGGACCAACATTACCCAACTAGTTCAATAACTGAAGAAGCTGTATGAACCCATGTCCCGGTACGAAATCTCACTTTGCTGTAATGAGAACAACCCCCAATAAGACATGGGCTCAGTGACTGATGAGAGGACACTCAGGGGAGGGAACAAATGTAGCTGAGGCCAGGCACAGTGGCTCACGCCTGTAATGCCAGCACTTTGGGAGGCCAAGGTGGGAGGACTGAGGCCAGGAGTTCGAGAATGCCCTGTCCAATATAGCAAGTTCCCATCTCCATTCAAATTAAAAATAAAAAAATAAAAAGAATGTAGTTGTGAGCATGAACAAGGGCTAGGCATAAGGACTAGGGAACTGGAGGGAGTAAAGGGATGGAGCTAAAAGGCAGGGTCAGGGTCAAGGGCTGGAGGTGTGGGTGAAAAGATGTGTATAAAATGACAGTGAAGGGAATGAAAATGAGAGCAAGTGCTCTGAAGAGGTGGCAGGAAGGGTTTTTCTTCTCCCCTTCTTTTACTCAAATCCTCTCATTGCTAATGCCACATGCTAACATCACAGACCACAGACCACAATGTCAAGAGACCTCAGTCTGGAAGATTAGGAGGAGGCAGGATGAGCTTTATGTTCTCCCACTGTAACTGCCCAATGGGTTCACCTTGCCCCCTGCCTAGACAGAGGCGATTTATCAAGACAGGAGAACTGCAATAGAGAAAGAGTAATTTACGCAAAGCTGGCTGTGCAAGAGACCAGAGTTTTATTTATTACTCAAATCAGTCTCCCTGAGCATTTGGGGATCAGCGTTTCTTAAGGACAACTTGGTGGGTTTGGGGGAAGCCAGTGAGCTGGGAGTGCTGACTGGTCAGGTCAGAGATGAAATCAAAAGGAGTCTTCTGCTGAGTCAGTTCCTGGGTGGGGGCCACAAGATTAGATGAGCCAGTTTATTGATCTGGGTGGTACCAGTTGATTCATCAAATGCGGGGGTCTGCAAGATATCTCAAGTATTGATTTTAGGAGCAGTTTAGGGAGGGTCAGAATCTGGTAGCCTCCAGCTGTGTGACTCCTAAACCATTAATTTCTTTTCTTTTTTTAAATTTTGAGATGGAGTTTCACTCTTGTTGCCCAGGCTGGAGTGCAACGGCATGATCTTGGCTCACTGCAACCTCCGCCTCCCGGGTTCAAGCGATTCTCCTGCCTCAGCCTCCTGAGTAGCAGGGACTATAGGCATACACCACCAAGACCGGCTAATTTTTTGTATTTTTAGTAGAGACAGGGTTTCACCATGTTGGTCAGGCTGGTCTCGAACTCCTGACCTCAGGTGATCCACCCATCTTGGCCTCCCAAAGTGTTGGGATTACAGGCATGAGCCATAATTTCTAATCTTGTGGCTACTGTTAGTCCTACAAAGGCAGTCTAGTCCCCAGGCAAGGAGGAGGTTTGTTTTGGGAAAAGACTGTTATTGTCTTTGTTTTCAAAAACTATAAACTATAACCTAAGTTCCTCCCAAAGTTAGTTCAGCCTGCATGCCTAGGAATGAACAAGGACAGTTTGGAGTTAGAACCAAGATGGAGTTGGTTAGGTTAGATCTCTTTCACTGTCTCAGTGCTTTGGAGCAAGCTGCAGTGAGAGGGTGGGAAGGTGCCACACTTCTTTGTTACACGCCTGCTCCCACTTTACCTTCTGCCATGAGTAAAAGTTTCCTGAGGCCTCCCCAAAAGCCAAGCAGGTACTGGCACCATGCTTGTACAGCCTGTAGAACTGTGAGCCATTAAGCCTCTTTTCTTTATAAGCTACCCAGTATTTCTTTATAGCAACACAAGAACAGACCAATGAAGTGACCCACTAGCAGAGTGCTGCCTTAGAGACTGACATACCACAGGAAGTCACTTACATGACAGAGTCTGAAAGTACTACATTGAAACTTCAAAATAATTTATGGCAAATTTAACTGCCTCATCCTGCTAGAAATTTTTTTTTTTTTAAGACGGAGTCTTGCTGTCACCAGGCTGGAGTGCAGGGGCATGATCTCGGCTCACTGCAACCTCTGACTCCCGGGTTCAAGGGATTCTCCTGCCTCAGCCTCCCGAGTAGCTGGGACTACAGACACACACACCCATGCCCGGTTATTTTTCTTCTTTTTTTTTGTATTTTTAGTAGAGACAGGGTTTCACCATGTTGGTCAGGCTGGTCTTGAACTCCTGACTTTGTGATCTGCCTGCCTTAGCTGCCCAAAGTGCGTTAGCCAGTTAACACTTTAAATATCACAGAAGTTTCACAAACGCATCTAAAAGTCCATAAAAACCAACCATTAGTGGCTTCTTTTAGCTGCCTCTACTGGATGAGCCATTGCACTCCATAACTGCATTGCATAACTTCAATGGCCTGGAGCGCCATTGCACTCCAGCTTAGGCAACAAAAGCGAACACTCCCCCCGCAAAAAATTAGGCCAGATGCAGGGGCTCACATCTGTAATCCCAGTACTTTGGGAGGCTGAGGCAGGAGGCTCACTTGAGGCCAGGTATTTGAGACCTGCTTGGTCAATATAGTGAAACCTCTTCTCTACAAAATTATTTTTTAATTAGCTGGGTGCAGGGCATGGTGGCTCACTTCTATAATCTCAACATGCTGGGAGGCCAAGGTGGGAGAAATGTTTGAGTCCAAGAGTCTAAGACCAGCCTGGGAAACATAGGGAGACCCCCACCTCTACAAAAACTACAAAGATTAGCTGGGCGTGGTGGTGCATGCCTGTAGTTCCAGCTACTTGGGAAGCTGGGTGTGAGAGGGTTGCTTGAGTCGAAGAGACTGCAGTGAGTTATGACCATCCCACTGCACTCCAGCCTGGGTGACAGAGCAAGACCCTATCTCAAAAGCTAAACAGAACAAAGTAGAAAGAAAAAAAAAACTAAACTTTTATCAAGATGAAAACTATGACAAAGCATTGGAGACACTATTATTATGGTGCCTTTCCAACAGAGAAGACGAAAATGGACTTAATCCATTTCTTACACCTAGTTTACTTTCAAAGCAGTATATGCCTTTACTTCTCATTTATCAAATCAATAATGCTCAGCAAGTGACCTATACTTGACCTGCAGAATTGCTTTTGATCATCTATTCAAAATAAGTACAATGTAAGTAACTTAAACGTGTTTAGATTTTTGTAGCATTTCTGGGCTCCTCTCACAACCGAATGGCCAAACACTGGATTTTCTTTTCCCGGTCTTCTTTCCTCAAATTCTCTTTGCAAAAAAGACTAAAACGTAAGGACATAAAGATGAAAGCCTTGCACTTTTAGAGGAAGATGGTTGAGTGGATTTTAAATTATAATTGACTAATTAAGATGTACTGAAAAATCATACCATGTCAACAATATCATGCATAGAAAAAAAGGGAGCAACTCACCTTAAGCATTTTAAACTTAAAAAATTGGCAATCAGCCAGGTGCAGCGGCTCTCATGCCTGTAATCACGCACTTTGGGAGGCCGAGGCAGGTGGATCACTGGAGGTCAGGAGTTCAAGACCAGCCTGGCCAACATGGCGAAATCCTGTCTCTATCAAAAAATACAAAAATTAGTGGGGCATGGTGCCACGAGCTATAGTCCCAGCTACTCGGGGGGCTGAGACACAAGAATCATTTGAACCCAGAGGCGGAGGTTGCATGGAGCTGAGGTCAGATTGCACCACTGCACTCAAGCCTGGGTGACACAGTGAGACCCTGTCTCAAAAAAAAAAGTAAATTAGGAATAAAGGCATTTGTAAACCTGTTATCATACAAAGTAACAGATTACCAAGTATAATTTCCAAAGAGTAGACCTATCACTTAATCATCCTTTAAAATCTGTAAAATGAACATTTTATTTGTTAATTTCCATTTAAATAAGGAAAAATATCACTCTCGATAGGATTCTTTTCAGTGACAAACATTTTCCAGAGCAGGAAAGCAAATTAGGAAAATAGGAAAATTCACTGGTTACAATTATAATTAATTAGTTGGGTACAAAAGACTCTTTATGGGGGGCAGGGAGCCAGGATTTTACTATGTTGCCTGGGCTGGTTTGAACTCAAGTGATCCTCCTGCCTCAGGCTCTCAAGTAGTTGGGACTACAGGTGTGTGCCACCTGGGCTAAAAGTCTATTAATTTTACCAAATTTTATTAAATCTAAGATGTCTGTGATTATACAACGCATTATTTCATGTAACACTAGGAAAAAAACTGCCAATTGAACTATGGCATAATGCTTAGTTATGGTATCCTGTCTTCAAGGAAGAAGGAAAACCAACTGCCAAAGACTACTAATGATAGAGGCAGGAGACAGACAAATGCCTAGGCAGATAGGGGCAAATCCCCAGTGAAATCCTACCTCCAAGCCAAAGACAGTTTAAAGCCTGAAAGCCAAGCTACAAGTCAAATCCATGGACCAGATTGAGAATCTGTCTTCCCGTTTGATGTGCTTTCTTCTGATTGATCCCCAACTTCCACCTATTTTACATATACCTACCCCTTTCCTAATTGGTTTTCTACACTGTTGTGCCCACCTTTGAGTGGTGTCTTTGCTTTAACCTTGTTTTTTTTTTTTTGAGAGACGGTCTCACTGTGTCTGCAAGACTGGAGTGCAGTGGCAGGCTCTCAGTTCAATGCAACCTCTGCCTCCCAGGCTCAGTCAATTCTTCTGCCTCAGCCTCCCGAGTAGCTAGGATTACAGGCGCACTTCACCATGCCGGGCTAATTTTTGTATTTTTAGTAGAGACAGGGTTTCACCATGTTGGCCAGATTGGTCTCGAACTCCTGACCTCAGGCAATCTGCCCACCTCAGCCTCCCCAACTGCAGCAATTACAGGCGTGAGCCACCATACCCGGCCTTCCCTTTAATCTTTTTGCATACTCAGAAACCAATCAGCACATACTCCCCATTCTGAGTCCCTAAGAAGCCCCAGAACCAGCCACACTGGGAAAGAAGCCACCCGACTGCAGGGGTGGGGGACCACCCCTGAATGTCCTCTTCTCTGAGGCACTCAATAAAATTCTTCTCTGCCCTCCTCACCCTTCGAATTGTCAGAGTAACCTCATTCTTCTTGAACAAGGGACAAGGGTTTGGGAACCACTAAATGCGGGTACAAGCTGTAACACAAGTGGTCCGAGTGCGCAGAGGATGGTGGGTGGCGCCATCACCCCTGTTGGCAAAGTGGTTAAGAAAAATCCAACGTCACCAATAAAATACTCTTGGAGAGTAAGAATATCTATTATAATAAGTAGTCTAACACAGTTCCTAATCTGTTTGGGATGTCAAGATAAATCAAAGCTTTTAGGAAATATATGTATAACTAATAAAATGAAAGGCACCTCCAAAACTGGATCTTGAAATTAAAAGCCACTATTCAGTGGTGAAAATGATGAAAACATATGTAAAGAGCAATAGTTCACTCAGAAACAGCTAGTCTTTTAGGAGATGTGAAGTTCACTTCACACTTAGACAAAAGGCATAGTATAGTGCTACATTCCATCCCACCTGCTATGCTAACAAAATTGGCTCTACTAGACAAAATCCATATTTGAGAAATATTACATACAGTAAAAGAAAAATCACATGCTTAAAACTGACAGGGGGAAAGTATTTAAAATTAATTCACATTAAAAAAAAGTTGAAAGCTAACATAGAATCAATACCTTGGGTTCTTTTTTGCATTTCTAAAACGAATGTGAGCCAGATTCAAAATTCTCTGTCAGCACTACACCAGGTTTTGTCAAATTCACTGAACACAAGATTTTTTTAAGTCTCCAATTTGATATAGTTCATGCTGAGTTCTTTAACTACTATTTGATATCCTAGTGATTTTTTATTACTTCCACTTTGGGGACAGTCTTGTGAGTCTCTTTTGAGAGCATTCACTCTTAAGCTTGTAAGATGCCTTTCCTCCAAATCTTACCATTTTCAGAATTTTGCTACAGACATATCAATTAACCAAAATCCAGCATCTTCAGCTAACTAAAAGTTTTGACACAACTTTTAGGGAAAAGCTGCAAATCTCTGGTAAACAGGTTGACTTCAGGACTCTTCAAAAAAAGAGTCTGCTTATTCAGCAAAACCCAAGGGCCCAGAACAGGTCCCCACCCAGGCAGTCTTACCTGTAAGGTCACCAAGCTGGCTGTGGTGGCCAGGTCAATCTTCCCAAATTTGATGGATTTCCAGAAGGGTTAAAAGGAACAGTGAACGGTTTCCTTTGGCTTTGGGGCTTTTCTCTAAAATTCTTCTCTTCTCCCCATCTGGTCTTTTCTCTCTGAACTATTAGCTTACTGCCAACCACCGTCACCACAGATATCACAAGAGTTCAGGCAAATGAAAAGCAAGTTCTACCCAGCCTTTTACATCTAAGGCACAACAGCCCATACTAGGACAACAAATTACCAATAATGACTAAGGCACAGTATTCTCTTCAACTTCTAAAGAAAAGCCCGTAACGTCTTCTACTTGATACAAGTGAAAAATAAGAGAACATGCTTTGGAATATTTTTGCTTCAATTTTTGAAGATGAAGAGTTTCTTCTACTAATTCAAGTTAACTAGAGTCAGAGACTACTACTTAGGAATCAAGACTTTACTGTGCTTTCACCTAAATTTTTTCCTCCAAATTATTTAGGATTTGTCTTCTGTTCAGAAAATTAGTTTCCATAGTGCCCTTCACTATGCCAGAATGCTGACTGACTTAATAAAAAATGGCCATTTTTAAAGAAAAAAACTAACCTTCAACTCCCCTTAATTCACTGCCTTTTATTATTTACATACAAATCTGTCCTCCAAACAGGAGAACATGGGACGGCAGTGTCTAACCACCGCATCCCCCACAGCTCCTCGCACGAAGCCTGGGAGTAGTGGGCATTCAATAAATGCCTCTTAAACACTTCAGTCCTCTCTTAACAAGTTGGGGCATTCCAAAACACTGGCTCCACCCCTCCAGGGTCGGCCGCCGGCTCCCGATGGCAGTTTGCCTATAGCCTTGCTCTGGTGAAATCAAACCTCGTCGCTCAAGAAGACCCAGGATGGGGGCAAGGGAGCCGTCCGACCCCATCCCGCAAGGCAGCAGATCCTCTCTTCATTCCACCAGGCCGTTGGGCCTGAGGCCTTTCCCACCCCATTCGGGAACCTACGTAGCCAGCCAGAGATCCGCAGGGGTACCAGCTCCCGCCCCAGCCCGCAGACAGCCTGGCGTCGGGACACCGGGGACGCCTGCGCAGAAGAACCCGCCTGGCCCCTTCGCTCCGACGGTAACAATGCCCCTCAGGAAGACAGTCAGGGTAGGCTGGGGGCACCAGTACACGTCTGCGCGCTCCCCGACGCCTTGGCGCGCCCCTGGCGCTCAACCTTCCCCACGTGAGCGCGCCCGCCATCACGACACTCGCTGACGGGGTCTCCTCACCTGAGCCGGGCTCCGCCCCCCTCCTCCTCGCTGAAGGAGGCGGTGACCCCTCTCCGATCGGACTCGGCAGTGTCAGAGGAGGTGGGAACGTCCAGACCTGCGTCTCCGTTATGGGATTTCCTCCCCCTTCCGCCCGTCCCCCTCCCACCCCGCCTCTACTCCCCTAGCTCCTTCAGCCAGTTCGCAGCGGCACTCTGAGAACACAGCGGCGGCGCCCGAGGATAAACGGAAGTGATGTAATGCAAGAGCGCCTACTCTGCCCTTTTCCTCCTACCCCGGTTGGGTTACAACCAATCAGCAACGGGGAGGGCGGGGCCGGGGTAGGAATGCAGCCAGCCGGCGCGCGGAAGCCGGAGGAATTTCCTTGGCCCCCAGAAAAACTGACCAATCCACGGTCCCTGGAGTCTGGTTGTGTTTACTACCGACTGATTCCGTGAGCTCTCTGACCAATCACCCTTTGCCTTACAACACGTACAACGGTTAACAAATGCCTTTTAGGGCGGGATTTATCACTAAACCGCTCCAGGTTTGGACTATAGTAATGCAGCTGTTCGCTGCAACCAATCAAAACCCTCTGTGGTTTAGGCAAGCGGGCTTTCCGCCTATTCCGCCAATCACAACAACGACTGCGTGAAGTCTGAGGGCGCCCGAGAGGCGGGCCCTCAGGGCAGGCCTTACCGCCATTCGCTGGTCCTGAAGGATTTTTCCACCCACGTGGTGCCCGGCCCTTTAGTGACCCAGGGCTCTTCTCCCGGGGTGAATTCCCTTCGCTGAACACACACAAGTACGGGGTTGGAGATTTGAGTTCCCACTTCATAGATGTTGGGAAAGATAAGTTTCCAAGAAGCTCTTTAGGTTGAAGTCCAGGGTAAAAACGGCGAATAAAAAAGGTCAGACCCCGCCCCTCGTCCTGCCAGGTGGCTGCGCGTCTGGAAAAGGTGGCGCCACAGGAGCCTGGCGTCTGGCCCCGCACTCGGCCGCAGGTCATACAAGCCTGTCGTCTCCGTGCCCAGATTCGTAATCACCCGCACCCCCAAAAAACAAAATAGGAAGCGCTAAGCTCTCCCATTCATGTCCCAGACGTGGAAGGGTCGCGTACTTGTATGAGACGCGGTCTGAAAAGTGCGAGAGCCGGGGCGACGCTCGGGTTTCCAGGTGCACACTCGGAGAGAGAACCCGAGCCCTGAGCATCGGGCACAGGGGCCAGGGAAGAAGCCCCCTTTCTTCGGGTGAGGACGGCAGAAAAAAGCTGCCTTCTCCTGCACAGCTTGTCTGGGAGCGTTGCTTGGCTTTGGAGACAAAGGCAGGCTCGCGAACACGGCTGGGTTCTCCTAGGGGTGGGGGTTAAGGGTCTTGGAGGAGCTCCCATAAAAATGGAACTCCCGGCCGGCGCGATGGCTCACGCCTGTAATCGCAGCAATTGGGAAGGCTGAGGCGGGCAGATCGCCTGAGGTCAGGAGTTTGAGACCAGCCTGGCCAATATGGTGAAACCCCGTCTCTACTAAAAATGCAAAAATTAGGTAGCGGGCGCCTGTAATTCCAGCCAGCTACTCGGGAGGCTGAGGCAGGAGAATCGCTTGAACCCTGGAGGCGGAGGTTGCTGTGAGCCGAGATCGTGCCGCTGCACTCCAGGCTAGGCCACAGAGTGAGATTTCGTCGCGGGGGTGGGGGCGGGGGAAAGGAACTCTCCGCTTTACAGAATTGAACACACCGGGTACCCCTACAGCTGATTCCATCCCTTCAGTTACCAGTCGGAAGTGTTGATTTCAAAAAGCAACCTGTTTGCATGGATTTCTTTAAGGCCTCGGTGGAGTCTGATGTTTAATTCTTTTCCTTAAGATTCGCTGACACTCTATAGCCATCACACATATTTTACTGCCAGATTGATTGGTAAAATAAAGAAAATATGGAATGATGACAGTAAGCCAGGCAATAGGAGAGATTCCATTGTGTATGATGTGGCTCTCAAAGGTAAATGCAATGACCTAGGTTCCTCAGATTTACAGGCTGACAAAACTTTAAAATTGTATATTCAGAACTTAGGAGTGTGTGGAAGTGGACACCTGCTATATTGTGGTCGGAATATCACTGATGCCCTGTTTGACTATCACTTCGTAGTATCTATCAAAATTTAAAATATGCGTTTGTTCCCTTCTAGCTGGCAATTCTTTTCTAGAAATATATGCTACCGAAATACAAAGATGTGGAATAGTAAACCCAAGGCTCTTTACCACAGCTTTGTTAGTACAAGGGGCAGGGGTCTGGGGAGCGGGGAATGGAGAACAAACCTAAATGTGCAACTAAAGATTACAAAAATTTGATAAGTATCATGGCTCCTTCATGACTAAGGCTCCATAGATGCAAAACGAAAGTAATAAAATCCTGCGGCCAGGCACGGTGGCTCACACCTATAATCCTAACACTTTGGGAGGCCGAGGAGGGTGGACCACGAGGTCAGGAGTTCGAGGCCAGCCTGTCCAACATGGCGAAACCCCATCTCTACTAATAAAATACAAAAATTAGTTGGGCATGGTGGCAGGCGCCTGTATTCCCAGCTACTCGTGAGGCTGAGGCAGGAGAATCACTTGAACCAGGGAGAAAGAGGTTGCAGTGAGCCGAGATCTCGCCATTGCAGTCCAGCCTGGGCGACAGAGCAAGACTCCATCTCAGAAAAATAAATACATACATACATACACACTTACATACATACATACATACAGGTACCTGCGTGCCGAGGTACACGTAAAAGTTTGTGAATGTATGGCTGGCCGAGTGTGAAAAGATACTATCAAATGTTCATAATGTCATTCAGGGAAGGAGTGGGGGTGGTGATGAGATGTTTTAAGAGGGCCTCCTTAGGCCGGGCGTGGTGGCTGACCCCTGTAATTCCAGCATTTTGGGAGGTCAAGGCCGGTGGATTGCCTGAGGTTAGAAGTTTGAGACCAGCCTGGCCAATATGGCGAAACCTCGTCTCTACTAAAAATACAAAAAATTAACTGGGCTTGGTGGCGCATGCTTGTAATCCCAGCTTCTCAGGAGGCTGAGGCAGGAGAATTGCTTGAACCCGGGAGGCGGAGGTTGCAGTGAGCGGAGATTGAGCCACTTCACTCCAACCTGGGCGAGAGAGAGAGAGAGACTCCATTTAAAAAAAAAAAGAGGGCCTCCTTGATTTTTAGTTTTACAGACTGCTGTATCAATTTAGTTCCTACAACAGGTGTTGTTACTTTAGTAGTATTTAGGAAAACCTAGAATTTCAGGTTGCTTAGATTTTCAAATCACTGACAAAATTATTCCTAAAGTAATCTGTATGTTTCCCCAAAAAGGTATCAATAAGATACTTCCTGAAATTAGACAAATAAGTTCTAAGATTCATAAGGGGAGATAATATTGAAAGAATAAGCAAGACAGTCATGGAAAAAGTAAGCTGGATATCTACCTGTGAGGCAGGAGAACAGGATCTGGAGGCGGTGACCTTCAGATCCACTGCTGCTGACTGGTTATCAGAGGCTACTTCCTTTTCACCCCTACCTTTTTCTGCGTGGCAATTGCTCCAAGGCAGTTGTAAGCCCTCCATTTTCTGCCTGGCAGTTGAAATATGAAAATACCAGCCGGGTGCAGTGGCTCGCGCCTGTAATCCCAGCACTTTGGGAGAACAAGGCAGTGGGATCCCCTGAGGTCAGGAATTCGAGACCAGCCTGGCCAACGTGGTGAAACCCTGTTTCTACCAAAAGGAGAAAAATTAGCCAGGCGAGGTGGCGAGCACCTGCAATCCCAGCTACTCAGGAGACTGAGGCAGGAGGATGGCGTTCACCCTGGAGGCAAAGCTTGCAATTAGCCGAGATCGTGCCACTGCACTCCAGTCTGGGCAACAGTGCGAGACTGCGTCTCAAAAAAAAAAAAA
>NW_012114944.1:1822689-1831414 GCF_000951035.1 Colobus angolensis palliatus
AAAAAAAAAAGAGCCAGGTGTGGTGGCACACGCCTGTGATCCCAGCTACTCAGGAGGCTGAGGCAGGAGAATTGCTTGAACCCAGGAGGTGGAGTCTGTGGTGAGCCGAAATCATGCTATTGCACTCCAGCCTAAGCAACAAGAGGGAAACTCCGTCTCAATAAATAAATAAATAAATAAATAAATGTTTGCTTTCACTGCCTTGCTTTGTTTGTGTGCTTTGTCCAATTCTTCAAAATGCCAGAGAACATGGACAACTACCCTTAAGTGGTAACACCTGACTTTTTACACAAATTTAATATCAATTTAATCAAATATGGTATTTTTTAAACTAACCCATAATAGCAAAAGAAGAAAACCTGGAACGATTTTTTTTTTTTTTTTTAAGATAGAGTCGTGCTCTGTCGCCCAGGCTGGAGTGCAATGGCATGATCTCAGCTCATTGCAACCCCCACCTCCCAGGTTCAAGGAATTTTCCTACCTCAGTCTCCCAAGGAGCTGGAACTCAGGCTCACGCCACCATGTCCAGATAATTTTTGTATTTTTTGGTAGAGATGGGGTTTCGCTATGTTGACCAGGCTGGTCGTGAACTCCTGACCTCAGGTGATCTGCCCACCTTGGCCTCCTAAAGTGCTGGGATTACAGATGTGAGCCACTGCACCTGGCCGAACAATGTATTTTATAATCTTGGAGTAAAGTAGGCCTTTTTAAACAAAATACAAAGCCTGAGAGGTAGAGAGTAAGTCTGATAAATGAAGCTAAACAATACATTTTTCAATTGTGCAAAAATTCCATAATTGTCAAAAATTTTGGAAATGTCAAAAATTCCATAATTGAAAGACAAAGAACAGAGGAAACTATTTGCAACACATAACACAGACTTAAAAAAATTTTTTCAGAGACAGTCTCACTCTGTCACCCAAGCTGGAGTACAGTGGCATGATAGACTCACTACAGCCTCAACCTTCTGGGCTCAAGCAATCCTCCTGCCTCAGCCTCCCTAGTAGCTGGTATTACAGGCATGTGCCATCATGCCTGGCAAGTTTTTATTTTTTGTAGAGACAGGGTCTCGCTGTGTTGCCCAGGATGGTCTCAAATTCCTGGCCTCAAGCAACTCTCCTGCCTCAGCCTCCCAAAATGCTAGGATTACAGGCATGAGCCAATGTGCCCGGCCATAACATAGATTTAAAAGGCTAGGTTCCTTAATATATAAAGAGTTCCTGTATCTCAGTAAGACTAACAACCAACTGTAAAAGTAAGTAAAGGATACAAATAGATAATTCATAGAACAGGACACAAAAATGGCTCACGCCTGCAATCCCAGCACTTTAGGAGGCTGAGGCTGGTGAATCATGAGGTCAGGAGTTTGAGACCAGCCTGACCCACATGTTGAAACCCCGTCTCGACTAAAAATAGAAAAATTAGCTGGGCATGGTGGCACACGCCTGTAATTCCAGCTGCTCAGGAGGCTGAGGCAGGAGAATTGCTTGAAGCCGGGAGGTGGAGGTTGCAGTGAACTGAGATCGCGCTGCTACACTCCAGCCTAGGTGACCAGAGTACAGGGTGAGTCACTGTATGGAATCTGACTCGCCTTTTCAGGTCTTTGTTAGTGTTATTCTGAAACACCAGCAGATGGAGATATTACCCCAGGAAAGGAAAGGAGGACTTTGCTTTTCTCCCTCTCCTTTCCCCCTCTGGAAAATCATTTTCCTTCTCTGAAAAATGATACTAAAAGAAAACTCCAGGTGTCTCTGAATTATTTCCAAACTAAATTTCAAAAAAAAATTATGTGTTAAATTCTGCCTGTGATTATCCACGACTTGAATATAAAAGAGGCCACTTGGCCAGGCGCAGTGGCTCACGCCTGTAATCCCAGCACTTTGGGAGGCTTAGGCGGGTGGATCACTTGAGGTCAGGAGTTCGAGACCAGCCTGGCCAAAATGGTAAAACCCTGTCTCTACCAAAACTATAAAAATTAACCAGGCGTGGTGGTGGGTGCCTGTAATCCCGGCTACTCAGGAGGCTGAGGCAGGAGAATTGCTTGAATCTGGGAGGCGGAGGTTGCAGTGAGCCCAGATCACGCCACTGCACTCCATCCTGGGCGACAAGAATGAGACCCTATCTCAAAAAATAATAATAATAATAAATAAATAAATAAAAGAGGCCACTATAGGTTTTTGCATTTTGGTTAATGCCTAAGAAGGGCTCCCGCCGGGCACGGTGGCTCAAGCCTGTAATCCCAGCACTTTGGGAGGCCGAGGCGGGCGGATCACGAGGTCAGGAGATCGAGACCATCCTGGCTAACACGGTGAAACCCCATCTCTACTAAAAAATACAAAAAACTAGCCGGGCGAGGTGGCGGGCGCCTGTAGTCCCAGCTACTCCGGAGGCTGAGGCAGGAGAATGGCGTAAACCCAGGAGGTGGAGCTTGCAGTGAGCTGAGATCTGGCCACTGCACTCCAGCCTGGGCTGCAGAGCAAGACTCCGTCTCAAAAAAAAAAAAAAAAAAAAAGAAGGGCTCCCTCCCTCCTGCCCCATCCCAGTTATACAGGCACATATGTATATGTACATGGTGTGATAGGTGTGTCTTTTGAATAACTGTTAAATAATTAAACAACACAGGGGTATAGTATGATCCCCTTCCCAGCTACCCGACCATCAACACTTTGCTGCCATGGATAGAATCTCTGTCATTTGGAATTCTGGCCTGTGGTAATTCTAGGAGTTTTTGCTTCACTGGGTGTATTGTACTCTTCAGCTTTTCTCCTCGCTACAAAACAGTCAATCCAGGGGACTTTCACAGAATTTATCTGACTGGCAGAGATGTGCCTTAAAAGGAGATCAGTCTGGTACAACAGTGCTTCCTAAACTTCAAGTGCGCGTGAATCACCTGCGGATCCTCATTCAGAAGATTTGATAGGGTTGGAGATCCTACATTTCTAACAAGTTCCCAGGTGATGTCAAGGCTGCTGTTTCCATGGACCACACTTTGAGTAACAAGGCCATACAATGTGTTCCTATATCACGAGGGACCAAGATACTTCTCTTAAGAACTATACTTGGCTCATCATAGCCACTGTTATCTTGGTCACCTTTAACTTTAACTGTTCACATTTTAATTCAACCAAAAAACATTTATAGAGTCTGTTATGTGTAAACCCTATGCTAGTTGATTTCAACCAACATTACCAAACATGTTTGAGTTCCAGTCCCTGGGCTAGGCTTCCAAGATTAGTGATAATTCAGGCCCATTCTTTGCCGTGTCATTCATTAATTCATTCCATATTTATTGAGGGTCTACTATGTTCAGGAGTTGGAGATAAAGCAGTGATCAAAACAAACATAAATTTGTTTATTAACCCCCAAAGTGTTTATTGTTAACCCCAAATAAGTTTAGTGAGAAAATGATCAATGGGGGAGACAATCACACAATTAAGCTCTTCATCCTTCTTTCTTCTTCCTTCTTCTTCCCTTTTCCTTCCCTGAACAATTCAATCCAAAATCATGAGGTGGGGCAAGGTAGCCTTCCAAGGGAGGAAGGGCTATGAGAGCTAAATGCAACACATGATTCTTGCCAGGACATTTTTGCTATAAAAACATGATTGGGCCAGCTGCAATGGCTCACACCTGTAATCCCAGAACTTTGGGAGGCCAAGGTGGGAGGATCACTTGAGCCCAGGAGTCTGAGACCAGCCCTGGCAACATAGTGAGACCTAGTCTCTACAAAAATTTTTTTTAAATTAAGAAAAAAAAAAAAGCTAGGTGTGGTGGCATACACCTGTATTCTCAGCTACTTGGGAGGTTGTGGTGAGAGGATCACTTGAGCCTGGAAGGTCAAGGCTGCCGTGAGCCCTGGTTGCAACACTGCACTCCAGCCTGGGTGACAGACTGAGACCCTATCTCAAAAAACAAACAACAAGCGTTGGGACAATGGGTAAACTTAAATGGGATGTGAGGATTACATGGTAGTAATGTACCAGTGTTAATTTCCTGATTCTTTTCTGTTTAATTTTTTTTTTTTTTTGTCGCCCAGGCTACAGTGCAGTGGCACCATCACAGCTCACTGCAGCCCCTGCCTCCTAGGCTCAAGCAATCCTCCCACCTCAGCCTTCTGAGTAGCTGGGACGACAGGTGTGTGCCACCACACGTGACTAATGATTATTTTTTTTGTAGAGACAGGGTCTTGTTATGTTGCCCAGCCTGGTCTCAAATTCCTAGAATCAAGGGATAGAACTGCCTCTGCCTCTGCGCCTGGCAATTTGCTGATGGCTGTGTTGTTATTTAGGGAATGTCCTTGTCTGTAGGAAATACTAGTCTTCATGGGTGAAAGGGTATCAGGTGGACAGCTTACTCTAAATGGTTCAGGGCAAAAAAAGTTCTTGCAGTGTTTCTTTAAGTTTGAGATTGGGTAATTAGAAAAGAGTGACAAGTGCTCAGGCAAAGGGGTTGCAGGCTTTAGGATTATTCCTAGGATTCTGGGTGTTGGAGGCGGGTGTGAGGGTATGTGGAAGGAAAAGAGTCTTGAAAAAAGGTGATTTGGAAGACAGAGGGGAGTCAACCTGAGTTCTTGCCCTTCAATAGTACGCATTTTTGGGCAAAGGGGGCCTCGGCCAGGGTCCATGCTTAAAGGTCCTGCTTTTGCCTTTTTTCTGCTCTGAAAACTCCCCGTGCAGAAGAAGGGTTGAATCCGCAGTGAAAAAGGGACATGTCCATCAGCTCGGACTCCCTCTTCTATTTCAGTCCAGAATCTCCTGCCCAAAGGCTCTGGGGTTGGTTGGGCTTCTGTTTCATCACCTCAGGGTTGATTGGGCCACATGTGTGCACGCCACAGCGCATTGCAGGGAGCTGTTTGTCGGACTGTGGACAAAGCTTGTACCTAGAACTGGATGTCCACGTGGGTGGGTGGGAGGCCCTAGAGACGGGCGGCTTTTCGCCAGAGGCCACATTTAGTTGGGGCTCAAGGAGTTCCTGTCAGAGAATTCTAAATTTGAACTTGGTCTTTCAGGTCTTGGGAAGATGTGTTTGTCACAGTAGGAAAGAGACGACACTCTCTCTAGACGGTGCTGAGCCGGAAGAAGGCTCACAGCAAGTTTAGGCTGAGGCCGTAGGACGTCTCAGGCTCTGGACCTACAAAACCCACAGTGCAGGCGAGCGCTGAGCTACTCACGTGCTGCGCCTCGGCCAGTCGCGCGAGTGTGTGGCACCTCGTGGGCGGAGACCACGCCTCTCCGCGCGGGGGGCGGGGACACGCGGCTCGCGTACTGTGGGCGGTGCCCGGCGCGGCCACGCCTTTTCCGCCCCGCCGTGCGGCCTAGGCTCCCGCGTGTTTAAAAATCCGTTTGTGGCTACTGCTGTTTTAACTGCTGTGCTTGGCGGACAGACAGGCGAGATGGCGGCGGAGGTGTTGCCGAGTGCGAGGTGGCAGTATTGTGGGGCGCCCGACGGGAGCCAGAGAGCTGTACTGGGTAAAGACTGCCGAGCTGGAGCAGTGCTCCTCTAACCCTCACCCCTTCCGTCTCGGTATCTCAGCTGTCCCCTCGCACTCCGTTAGGCTTCTCCCCAGCGGGGCCAGGACGCCTCTAGTCTCCACCACTCCCCTGGGCTCGGTCGGGGCTGCCCTGTCCGTCTTTCTGTCACTACCGCCCAGCCGGATTGGGACATCCCACTCACCCGCTCCCCAGGGCTGTGTCCAGGACCCTGCCCTGTCCAGGACCCTGGTGGGTGAGGCTTTAGGTCTCCCACCTCCCCCGTTTCCCTCTCTTCAATGGGCAGGGGTTCCTTCTGTCACTTTAGGTGTGGACCAGGCCTCTGCTGTCAGCCTCCTTCCGGGAGATATTACCCCCTGTCACAGCCCCTCCCTAGGGTTCTCCCACCTCCCTAACCCCTCCTCTCAGCTGGCCCCGGATCTCCTCCAGTTCCCTTTGGGTCAGGACCCGAGCTTCCTTGCCATCCCCATTCTGACACTCACTCCCTCCCAGTGACAGTCTAGTCCCACCGTACATTGTGTGGCCTTCTGCTCTCACCTCATTCTTGGGCTGCATTCTTACAGTCCGGTTCTCCAACGGGAAGCTACAGAGTCCAGGCAACATGCGCTTTACCTTGTATGAGAACAAAGATTCCACCAACCCCAGGAAGAGGCATCAACGGATCCTGGTAAGTGAAGCAGTTGCCAGCTGTCTCCACTCTGCAGGGCTCAGAAGGCGCCTGGGGGTGGGTGGTGTGGGGAGAAACAGGAGAGTAGTAGCAAACGGACCTTTGAAGAACTCTGATGCCCAGCAACTTGGCATGTGGGGACAGGCTCCATCTTTCATTCATTTGTTCTTTCAACAAGCATTTATGGAACCTCCTCTGTATCCCTGTGCTGCAAGCTTCTAGGAAAACAGCCAAATCAGGCCTAGCCCCACTCGGAGTTCATACTCTAGAGCAGGGTTTCTCAACCTCAGGACTATTGACTTTTGGGGCCAATAATTCTTTGCTGTGGGGGCAGCATCCCTAGTCTCTACTCACTAGATGCCAGTAGCTCCAGAGTGGATTTCCCTGGATTGAGAACCTCTGCTCTAGAGAGATGAGAACTGGCTGTGAGGGACACTTTTACACAAAGCTCTGAGGCCACGTGCGGAAGAGTACAGGGCAGAGTGAGCTCAGTGGGAGGAGAGGTCTCTGCCAGAATGCCTTCCTTGGGGAGGTCATGTTGGAGCTGAGTCTTGAAGGCTGGAATGAGGGTTTGGCAGTCAAGGTTTGGTGTTCTAAGTGAAAAGGATAGCGAGGACAAATGCAGAGAAGCAGGAAAGCTTGCTTATGATTGGGGAGTCAATCAGCCATGGTCCTGAGAGTATACAAAGAACAGTCATGGGAGAGATGGGCAAAGAAGATGAAAAAGGGCTTGGACTTTGGGCCAAAGAGAGATTGCTTACAGAATCACTTTGTTGCATACCTATAAGTGCTAGAAGCCCAGGGCCTCTCTCTCAAGTCTTGTGATAGAATTCCCCCAAGAGCTGGCCGGGCGCGGTGGCTCAAGCCTGTAATCCCAGCACTTTGGGAGAACAAGGCAGGCGGATCACGAGGTCAGGGGATCGAGACCATCCTGGCTAACACGGTGAAACCCCGTCTCTATTAAAAATACAAAAAAACTAGCCGGGCGAGGTGGCGTGTGCCTGTAGTCCCAGCTACTCCGGAGGCTGAGGTAGGAGAATGGCGTGAACCCGGCAGGCGGAGCTTGCAGTGAGCTGAGATCCGGCCACTGCACTCCAGCCTGGGTGACAGAGCAAGACTCCGTCTCAAAAAAAAAAAAAAAAAAAAGAATTCCCCCAAGAGCTTTTCATGCCATTTAGAAGCTAGCACCATCTGAGGCTTCTCTTTCAAAAGTTGTCTTGCTTCCCCCACAGGGACACCCCATATTCCCTTAGAGAGAGTGGAGCTGGATCATCTGCCAGAGATGAACTAGTTCTAATCCATTGTGAGTCTGGATTCAAAAGCCTCAGCAAATGTAGAAAAGAGAGATGATGCTTAATACCTTTCAACATTGGTTGTAAATGGAGTTTCCCCTCTCTGCATTTTAGGCAGCTGAAACAGATAGGCTTTCCTATGTGGGAAACAATTTTGGTACTGGAGCCCTCAAATGCAACACTTTGTGCAGGTAATGGCAGGGGAAGGGACAGCGGGAAGGGTGATGGAGTTGGGAGTGGTGGCAGCACTGGCACTGCTGTTTCCTGTCTGTTTTAAGGGCAGCAGGAGCCATCTAGAGAGGTTTACTAGGTGATTCCTGTGTTCCTATTAGACACAGAGCCCTTTCCCGCACCTGTAGACATTGCTGGAAAGGAAAGATAACTTGAATTTCCTAAAAACCTCATTTGTAACCTTGTTTGTTTATAGCTGTCTTATTCCCAAAGGCAGCTCTCTCCATTAATTTGGAATGTGTGACTAGTAGGTCAAAGCTTGCATGAAGTTTATCTGGGAACTAACGACAAGTAAAGAACTTGGTAGTGTTGAAGGCTCTGGGCTGGGAAAGAGGAGCCTGGGATTCCCATCCCACTGTGCTGCTGTTTGACTGAGTGCCTGGGTAACTCTGCCCGTCTCTGACCCCTAGTCTCCTCCTCTGTACAATGAAGATTGTCCAACCTCAACTGTATCACTCTCGGGGGCTGGCATGATGCAGACAGGGCCCTGTGATGGTACCCAACAATGAACTACAAACCAGGCCCTTTCTGAGCCTTACTGGACCATACTCCAATAGAGGTCAGATTGCTGTATAGGTGCTGAGAACTACTAACCCTGCACTCTCCCCTCTCAACGATGCCCTAGTTCCAACTGGTCTCCTTCCCATTTACTTGATTTTGCCTCCATAAAACTGTTGTGCCGTAAATTCTAGTGTAATTCTAGATTCCTACACCCCAAAAGAGTTTTCCATTACAGTACAGCAGCGAGCCCAAATGTGATCAACTACCAGAATCACCTGGTAGCTTTTTTCTTTATTTTCCAGAACCACCTCATATCCTCCCATCCCATCCTATCCTTTCCTTTTCCCTGTCTATGCAGAGAATTGCTGTGGGGTAGGGGTAGAGGGAGATTATTGTTACTCATAAGTAGGTGATGCATTTCTCAGGTGTGTGGGCAGAGAGAAGGTTGAGAACTTTTTTTTTTTTTTGAGACAGAGTCTCGCTCTGTCGCCCAGGCTGGAGTGCAGTGGCTGCATCTCAGCTCACTGCAAGCTCCACCTCCCGGGTTT
>NW_012114944.1:1836219-1837045 GCF_000951035.1 Colobus angolensis palliatus
AAAAAACAAAAATTAGCCAGGCATGGTGGCATGCGCCTGTAATCCCGGTTACCCGGCAGGCTGAGACAGGAGAATTGCTTGAACCTGGGAGGTGTTGTGAGGTTGCTGTGAGCCAAGATCACTCCACTCCAACCTGGGCGACAGCAAGACTCTGTCTCAAAAAAAAAAAAAAAAAGGAAGCTGTACAAATAATACTTTTGAATAATCCATTATTACTTGTATTATTCCTTCTTTATTCAGGCATTTTGTGGGAATTTTGAACAAGACCTCTGGCCAAATGGAAGTATACGATGCTGAATTATTCAACATGCAGCCACTGTTTTCAGGTAGGTCCCAGTCATGAAAGCTGTCAGAAACAATGCATAGTTTGGGTTTGCTGGATGAGTTGGCTTGAGTTTTAGATTTACAAAACACATTTTGTAGTTACTTTTATTTATTCTGTTTTTTCTGCTTTGTCTGTGTTGAGAAAATGGTTTTATATATGTATACTTTTTTTTTTTGAGATGGAGTCCCACTCTGTCACCCAGGCTGGAGTGCAGTGGTGCGATCTTAGCTCACTGCAACCTCCACCTCCGAGCTTCAAGAGATTCTCCTGCCTCACCCCTCCCTAGTAGCTGAAATTTTAGGTGTGCACCACCAAGCCCAGCTAATTTTTGTATTTTTAGTAGAGACGGGGTTTCACCATGTTGGCCAGGCTGGTCTCAAACTCTTGACCTCAGGTGATCCATCAGCCTTGGCCTCCCAAAGTGCTGGGATTACAGGCGTGAGCCACTGCGCCCAGCCTAGAGTTTTTATTCAGCACACACTTATCGATAACCTAATGTAC
>NW_012114944.1:1839220-1856271 GCF_000951035.1 Colobus angolensis palliatus
AGATGGGGTTTCACCGTGTTAGCCAGGATGGTCTCGATCTCCTGACCTCGTGATCCGCCGTCTCGGCCTCCCAAAGTGTTGGGATTACAGGCTTGAGCCACCGCGCCTGGCCCTACACATTATTTTAAAGGACTCTTGAGTCCTGACACCCATCTGTGAATTTCCGAGGTGTCCCCCTGCTTTGCAAACATGTATAACTATATTTAAGTCATCCTCCAACTGTTCTTGTAAAATCCAAGGAGGCAAGGAAAACTGTAATTTAACGTGTTGATTAAACACAGTTTTGCTTTTATATGTAAGAAATTAGTGAATATGAGTTTATTCTAGCTAGCACACACACAGAGATAACATTTAAGTCCTTACTGTATGCTAGTCACTGTTCCAAGCACTTTCCTTGCACACACCAACCTTCTGGAGTAAGTACTGTTGTTCTTTTTTTTTTCTTTTTTACCAATGATGAAACTGGCACAGAGGTTAGATGACCTTATCAGGGGTGATATCTGAGAGAACAGGCAAGGCCACTCCAGAGCTTGTGCTGTTGTCAGGCACGGCAGAGCTTCCAGAGCTTGTGCTGTTGTCAGGCACGGCAGAGCTTGTATTCCAGAGCTTGTGCTGTTGTCTAGTAGGTTATACTGCCCCTTATTTGAGTACTTTGTAGATGATTAGAGAGCATCGTTTAAGTAGCACATACCTCATGTTTATGCCTGCTTTTAGGTCTTTCACCAAGAAAGCAAAATTATTTCCTGGAAAGAGCCAAGGATTTGTTTTCTAATCCTGTCTCTACCTGGTGAACTGACCTGGGGCAAGTCGTTTCATCTGTGGGCCTTCTGTTTTTTAATTTCTAAAATGAAGGGGTTGGGCCAGATGACCCCTTGATTTGGCTCTCTAATTTATTCTCCAAGTTCTTTAACTGTGTACTAAAGCTACATATTAAATATTCACAGTGTACACTCATGTTAGGCTCAGGGAAGTCTTATAGTAAAGAAATCTATTATTCTTAGATAGACAAATGAATATTTATTACTATTTGTAGGCCTCCCAATTGACTTTTCTTTCTCTCTGTTTTTGTGTGTTTTGATAGATGTATCGGTTGAGAGTGAACTGGCACTAGACAGTCAGACCAAAACTTACAGAGAAAAGGTGAGTGTGATAGAATTAAGATGTGGGACCTTAAGCAAGTTCCTTCTACACCTTGGGTTTCTCCATCAGTAAAATGAGCTTGTTGAACTCAAGGGTCTTCCTGGCTGCTCCCAACTCATTCAGTCTGTTTCTCTGGACAGTTAGTTTGTACCTGCAGAAGCCTCCTTGGTCCCACAGAGACCAATCCTGCTGCCATCTGAGGCAGCAGAACGCAGCTCTGTGCCAGTGTTTGGAGTCGGTTCTCTGGGATACAAGTGTAGCATAATGCTTGTTTTTAGGATTTAGTCCAAGTTTTAGAATATATTGGTTGTAGCCTGAAAACATTCATGTTAAAACAAAGTAAACTTGAGGATTTTCAATGTAGAAGGTCCCTACAAAGGTCATATCACCCCAAGATGGCAAATTGATTGAGTCTCTGGTGCTGTGTGGAGCACTGTATTGAGAAGGGATGTGAGGCTAACTTTTGACTCAGGGGAAGGAGTCAGCCCTGTCTGTTACGGGTATAGGATGGGAGAATGGTAAATCTATTATCCCTGTCTGTTATGGGTATAGAGTGGGAGAATGGTAAGCTGTGTGCTACAGATTTTCCAGCCCTAATCCTAGTCAAGTCTTTTTATCTTACTGATGGAGATGCTACTGATTGGCCAATCTGTTAATATCATTTGGTGCTTACAGCAGTCCTGTGAGGTAAATAGGTGCGATTCAGTCTTATTCACAGGTGAGGTAGTGATATCTCTGGGATGCTGAGAGTGTCCCCATAGTGACACAGCTAGGAGGGGCAGCGCCTACCTGCCCTGTTCCCAGTAACCAGGTTTATCTCTTACACAGATGGATTCTTGTATTGAAGCCTTTGGTACCACCAAACAGAAGCGAGCTCTGAATGCCAGGAGAATGAACAGAGTTGGCAATGAATCTTTGAATCAGGCGGTGGCTAAAGCTGCAGAGACTATCATTGATACGAAGGGTGTGACTGGTAAGAAGTTGGAACTTGGGGTAAGAGTCTGCCCATAATGACAGCTTTCTCTTCTCTTGAGATCTTTTACTCATCTACAGATGGAATGCTGGGATCTAGGGCTGGATTCCTTTCTGCCTCTTGCTGAAGGCCTTCTCAGGGACAGGCTCTGAAAGTAGTAAGAAACATCCGAGATGGCCTTGTCTTCTAGTGATCTCACAGTCAAGTACAGGGACAGACATGTAATGGATACGTGCCTGCCGTGGTCATGGCGCTGGGGTTACAGCCTACAGGGCACAGAGGAGGGAGAAGGCCTCAGGTCTCTCCTTGTGAGTTGCAGGGAAGCTTTGGTCAAAAAGGCTGATGTGTTGATGGAAATGAGCCTCCAGAGGTGGCATTTCACTTTGGGGTCGGTGGCTCTGTTTCCGGTATTCAGCCCCTGGAGTATTTAATTGTATTATTTTAAATATATTTATTGTTCAAATACATTATAAGAACATAAAAGCAAGTTTGTATAAGAGCAGCTTTTCTTTTTACCAGTTTTGGAGATGAGGTCTTGCTGTGTTGCCCAGGCTGATCTTGAACTCTTGGCTTCAAGCAGTCCCCCCTCCTCAGCCTCCCAGGTAGCTAGGATTATAGGCACACACCACTGTGCCCGGGGCAGAGCAGTTTTTCTATTAAGAATGGAATTCTAGTAATTTTTGGAAAATCTTTCCATACCCTATGATTATATAGATTTCAACACTTTCACAAATTTATTTATTTATTTATTGGAGAAGGGGTCTTGCTCTATCACCCAGACTGGAGTGCAGTGGTGTAGACATGGCTCACTGCAGCCATAACCTCCTGGGCTCAAGTGATCCTCCTACTTCAGCCTCCCAAGTGGCTGGGACCACACATGTGTGCCACCACACTCAGCTAATTTTTTTAGTTTTAGTTTTTTGGAGAGACTGGGATCTTGCCATGTGGCCTGGGCTGGTCTCAAACTCCTGGGCTCAAGCCATCCTCCCACCTTGGCGTCCCAAAATGTTGGGGTTACAGGTGTGAGCCACCACACCTGGCCGCATAGTTATTCTTGTAGGACAGTTACAGTGTAATATTCTGAAAGTTTTGTTCCACCTACAATGTGTAGCAAATTTTTCTAGAAGTTAAGCCATTAAAGGCTATTTTGGACCTCCCTCACTTTTAGTTTCTCTCATTTTGTATTGTAAATGTTTCTGTATTAGCACAGCTATCTGTCCCAACTCTATTGTTGGGGAATCTTGCCACCTCCTCCTTCTCCAGTGCCTAGCTTGTGTTTGTTCATGAGTGAACATGGCAGTCCTGAAGCAGTCAGCCTGATGAGGAGGCCAAGTCACTTTGGCAGAAGCATTCAGACTTAGGGTTTCTGGACCGTTGGTGGTCTCGAGTGTACAGACTGAAAAGAATGTTGGGGAACTGGAAACAAAGAGGGTGATACGTGGATTGTTTTTTTATTGAAAAGCTCTGGTCAGTGATGCTATCCACAATGACTTGCAAGGTGACTCCCTCTACCTTCCTCCCTGCTATGATGATGCAACCAAGCCTGAAGACGTGTATAAATTTGAAGATCGTATCCTTCTTGCTTGCAGTAGAAAAGCTGCCTTATTTCACAAGTGGAGATGTTTGCATGTGAGTGCACAGTCAGGTTCTCTGAGGGTGTCTGTGTTCTGTGACATTCACAAGAGCTCCATCCAAACCTTTGCAGTTGCTCAGTGCTCTTGCCAGGAGGTTAGCTTGGCTTCCTCACTAGCTGAGGGACCAGCCCCTGGGATTCAAATCCATTCCTCAGCAAAATGCCAAATGCCCACAGCTCAGACCTTTGGGGTCACTCTCCATGGATAGTCGAAATAAGACTTTTGAACCAGTCAAATGCCCAAAGTCTAGGGCAGACCACTTTTGTAAAAGGAAGGGTTGGATCTTAGAATGTCACCACTCAATGGGTCTGGTTAGAAGGAAAATGCCTGCAGTGGCTTTGTGATGAGAAAAGGCAGAAAAGCCTAGGCAGGGAATGGGCTCTGGGCTGGGAGTCTGAG
Source organism: Colobus angolensis palliatus (assembly GCF_000951035.1). Classification (NCBI taxonomy): domain Eukaryota; kingdom Metazoa; phylum Chordata; class Mammalia; order Primates; family Cercopithecidae; genus Colobus; species Colobus angolensis. Next base: position 1,843,367 of record NW_012114944.1, read on the forward strand.
AACTGAGTCATCACCAAGCTCTGCCCCTGTGTGATCTGCCCTGTGTGATCTTCAGCTCTCTGAGCCTCAGTTTCCCAGTCTGTGACATGACGCTGCTATGAGATGATCTAGCTAGTTGGATGTTTCTGTTTTGGTTGGATTATATTCTTGACCTGTAACTAGTTCTTTCCCCTGCTGAGTATGAAGCTCTTCAGAGCCCATCTGAAGCTTTCAGGAATGTCACATCAGAAGAAATACTGAAGATGATTGAGGAGAACAGGTACCCTGACTTAAGCAGATGGGGATTCTGGGGAGTGCTGTTGGGACACAACAGTAGTCAGACACTGTGCAGGTCCTTTGGGTGTCAGTCAGTGAGGGGGTATGTCTGTTCAGCATTTGAACATTAGTGAGCCAGTGTTTTCTTGAATGTTTGGGCTTCCAGGAGCTGTGGGTCACATTCAGGGGAGATGGTTGGTCTCTGAGTGCATGCGACCTGCGACAGGGCAGAGGGTGGTGAGGCCTTCTACTCCGGGGCTGGGAACCAGAGCTGGCCTGTGTCACCCAGTGTCATGCTGATGCTGATTGTCACTGACAGGGCCCAAATGCTGGCCTGGGAATGGGTACTGTCCAAAGTGATGGTTTCTCTGTGATGATATGGTAGGCGAGCTTTTCTAACATTCAATTTATGTATTTAAAATATTGTATATTTTAAATAATTCAGAGATTATTTCCTTCTCCCTCCCCTTTCCCATTAAAACAGCTTCTTTTATGATGATGGTGAGATTTTTTTTTTTTGCTTTTGAGTTTTTTCTTTTAATAATTTGATTTTGATGAAGAGTTGTCAATCTGAGGTTTGTTCCTCCAATTTTTGTTTTTAAATTTTGCTTGTCATTGAAATCCAGCGCCTTTCCAGTGCCTTGGAATTACTATTATTACTACTTTTTTTTTTTTTCCTCTTCAAAGATTTATTTCCAAAAAAGAGCTCATTACTAGTTCATAGTTGTCTTAATGTGACTGTGACTCGGGCTGGTGCAGGAACGAACTCTGAGCGGGGAGTCTGAAAACTGAGTCCCCGAGCTCTGTCCTAATCTTCCCTTCTTGAAACCTCAGTTTTTCTGTCTGTAAAATGAGGCAGCTATGAGATGATCTTGAAGAGCCTTTTTATCTCTGTGAGTCCAGGGTCTTGCTAGCAGAACAGTGCCTGAAAATAATAGTGAGCATTGACTGAGCCTTAACATTTTTGCCAAGCACTGTTCTAAGAGCTTTAGTGGCATCATCTCTTAATCTAGAAAAAATCCTTAGGAGAAGAGTACCTGTACTATCATTGGCCCCAATTTATAGATGGAGAAAGTAGGGTACCAGATGTCAAGAAACTTGCCTGGCTGGGCGTGGTGGCTCACACCTGTAATCCCAGCACTTTGGGAGACCGAGGCAGGCAGATCACCTGAGGTCGGGAGTTCAAGACCAACCTGACCAATGTGGAGAAACCCCATCTCTACTAAAAATACAAAATTAGCTGGCGTAGTGGCAAATGCCTGTAATCCCAGCTACTCAGGAGGCTGAGGCAGGAGAATCGCTTGAACCCAGGAAACAGAGGTTGCGGTGAGCCAAGATCGTGCCATTGCACTCCAGCCTGGGTAACAGAGTGAGACTTAGTCTCAAAAAAAAAAAAAAAAGAAACTTGCCTAAGACATTAAATGGCAGAGAAAGGATTGAAACCCAGGCAGGCTGACTACAGAGTGTATGCTCCTGACTACAAAAACAGGTCAGCAAACTACGGCCCACATGCCAAGTCTGGCCTGCTGCTTGTGAGTAAGTAAAGTATAAATAAACTTTTATTGGATCACAGCCCTATTCATTTACTTAAGTAATATCTGTGGCTGCTTTTGCACTACAATGGCAGAGTCAGGTAGTTGCAACAGAGGTTGTATGGCCTCCAAAGCCTAAAATATTTACTGTCTAGCCCTTTATTGATCCCTGCACTAAACCATGTTCCTCCTGTTGTAAAGAGTGTTGAGTGTACTGGCCTTTATCAGCTGCTTTTCTTCATTTGTTTTTTTGTTTCTGAGATAGGGTCTCGCTCTGTCACCTAGGCTAGAGTACAGTGGCGCAGACAGCTCACTGGAGCCTTGACCTCCTGGGCTCGGGTGATCCTCCCACCTCAGCCTCCCGAGTAGCTGGGACCACAGGAGTGTGCCACCATGCTGGTTAATTTTTTTAGAGATGGGGTCTTGCCTTGTTGCCCAGGCTTTCATTAGCTGTTGAGTGTGTCAGGGGTGAGAGGCGCCTGCTGCTCTTGTTGTAAGAGGGACATAGTTCCTGACAGAGTCCATCTTACCCTGACACAGGCCTCTCTTTCTTTTCCTTGTTTTAGCCATTGCACCTTTGTCATAGAAGCGTTGAAGTCTTTGCCATCAGACGTGGAGAGCCGAGACCGCCAGGCCCGATGCATATGGTTTCTGGATACCCTCATCAAATTTCGATCTCAGAGGGTAGTTAAGCGGAAAAGTAAGTCTATGGTAAACATTTAATTCTAATTGTTTCCAGTCTGTTATTTGTCTATAATTCTTAGATCAGTTCTAATGAGAGAAGAAAATTGATATGTCTGTCCAAGTCTTTATTGTGAACTGTGAGATTCCTGCTGGTACTGCTGACATGTCGAGGGGACTTGCCAGGCCCGTTTTTCTCTCTGGATCTCCCATTTTCTCGTCTGAAAATTGGGGCCACGTTGGATTATATGAGAGTTCAGGGTCCTTCCAGAGCTCACATATGCTACTTCTATTCTGCATTAGGCAAAGTAGAATATCCAGGTCAAATAAAATGAAAATTTTAAGGGACTGTTAGAACAAACATCAGCCGTGTGTGTGTGTGTGTGTGTGTGTGTGTGTGTGTGTGTGTGTGTGGAGAGCGCTTATGAGTTACACATATGTATCTTGAAAGCTTGTGGCAGGTTTCTGTTGTGTCAGCTGATTTCTAACAGGAGAGCGTCAATCTGATGGTAACCCAGTGTCACCTGTAGCTAGGACACTTTGTGGGTCACACCCTCATACCTACCCGGAGTTGGAACCCAGGAGGAGATGTCTGTGGTTTTAGGCACAAGGCGTATTTAGTTGTTGTTACTGTGATTGGGCATCCAATAGTCTATACTCCTGTTTTTCAGTATAGTCATGTGTCACTTAATGATGGGGATATGTTCTGAGAAATGTATCTTTAGGCAATTTTGTCATTGTACAAACATCACAGAGTATATTTGCATAAACCTAGGTGGTAATGGCCTACTACACACCCAGGCTATATGCTATAAGCTGCTGTTCCTAGGCCGCAAACCTATACAGCATGTTACTGTACTGAATATTATAGGCAGTTGTAACACAATGGCATTTGCGCATCTAAATGTATCTAAACAGAAAAGGAATAGTAAAACTATGATATTATAATCTTATGGGACTGGCTGGGCATGGTGGCTCATGCCTATATCTCAGCACTTTAAGAGGCCGAGGTGAGAGGATCACTTCAGGGCAGGAGTTTGAGACCAGCCTGGGCAACATACCAAGACACTGTCTCTACAAAAAAATAAAAATATTAGCTGGGGTAGTGCATGCCTGTACTCCCAGCTGTTTGGGAGGCTGAGGCAGGAGGAGTGTTTGAGCCTAGGAGTTCAAGGTTATAGTGAGCTATGAATGCACCACTGCCTCAGTGACAGCAAGAGCCTGTGTCAAACAAAATCTTACGGGACCATTGTCACATATGTGGCCTGTCATTGACCAAAAGAACGTAATGTGGGACATGACTGTATTTGCTTAGTCATGCTTTTTTTTTTTGAGACAGGATCTCGCTCTGTCACCCAGGCTGGGGTGCAGTCCCATGATCTTGACTCAGTATAACCTCCATCTCCTGGGTTCAAGCAGTTTTGCCTCAGCCTCCTGAGTAGCTGGGATTACAGGCGGGCGTCACCATGCCCAGCTAATTTTTGTGTTTTTAGTAGAGATGGGGTTTCACCGTGTTAGCCAGGATGGTCTCGATCTCCTGACTTCAGGTGATCCACCCTCCTGGGGCTCCCACAGTGCTGGCTGGGATTACAGGTGTGAGCCACCATGCCCAGCCAGTTTTTTTTGTTTTGTTTTGTTTCGTTTTGTTTTGAGATGGAGTCTCACTCTATCACCCAGGCTAGAGTACAGTGGCGCAATCTCGTCTCACTGCAACCTCTGCCTCCCGGGTTCAAGCTGTTGTCCTGCCTCAGCCTCCCAAGTAGCTGGGGTTATAGGTGCCCGCCACCACACCTGGCTAATTTTTGTATTTTTAGTAGAGATGGGGTTTCACCATGTTGGTCAGGCTGGTCTTGAACTCCTAACCTCATGATCTGCCCGCCTTGGCCTCCCAAAGTGCTGGGATTACAGGTGTGAGCCACCATGCCCAGCCAGTTTTTTTTGTTTTGTTTTGTTTCGTTTTGTTTTGAGATGGAGTCTCACTCTATCACCCAGGCTAGAGTACAGTGGCGCAATCTCGTCTCACTGCAACCTCTGCCTCCCGGGTTCAAGCTGTTGTCCTGCCTCAGCCTCCCAAGTAGCTGGGATTACACCATACTCAGCTAATTTTTGTATTTTTAGTGGAGGTGGGGTTTCACTGTGTTGGCCAGGCTGGTCTTGAACTCCTGACCTCAGGTGTTCTGCCTGCCTCGGTCTCCCAAAGTGTTGGGATTACAGGTGTGAGCCACTGCATCTGGCCACTTAGTTCTTATTTTCACATTCCAATTCCACCTTTCCCCCCTCTCTCTGAGCTTTCAGCACAATTTTTGTTTTCTAAGGTCATGTTAAATCTGCGTCCTTAGGCCTCCGGCTGTGTTTTCTTGTCACTGCCCCATCACCAGCATCTCTTGTGCAGGGCAAGCTGCAGGCTGGAGCACACCAAGCATGTTTTCATTTCGATGTGGCCGGTCTGCTTTGTGGGCCCTGCTTCTCTTACCACCTGGTTCTGGTCATTACAGTGGCCCAGCTCCTGGCTTTTCTCTCAGCTCATGGTGGAGGTGTGGCCTGAGGGTTTTGAGAGAAAATGATCAAACTCAACTTTGTGTTGTAGGTGCCCTGGGACCTGGAGTTCCCCACATCATCAACACCAAACTGCTGAAGCACTTTACCTGCTTGACGTACAACAATGGCAGGTCAGAGGGTGGTTTCTGGGATTTTTCCTGTGCAGGAGAAAGTAGGTGAGGGTTGGGAGTGGGCAGCAGGGGCTTGGACTCAATTCCATGTCCACAGAGATGCAGTGCTGAAGAGACTGCTGCCATTTGGAAGGCTCCTGGGGCCCCAGGAAGTTTAGCAAACGCTAAATATGACGTACTCTGTCCTTTTTGGAAAAGTATTACTTTTGGGGAATCTTAGAAGCTCGGGGAAGTCCTCCAATAAAGACTTGTTTTACTTCACATACTTTTGGAGAGCCCTTCCTGATGTCCCACAGAGCTGGTGTTCTGCGGAAAGGCCGTGTTGCAGAAAAGGGCAGCCCAACTCGGTGACTCAGGAAAGACGCGCAAGCATTGCCCCGGGCTTCCTTCCTGCCATTTGCCTGGAGTGTGTTTTCTGCTCTTGAGTGTGCTTGGAAGAATCAGCACAGCTGATTTCGGGATGATTGTTTTCCCAGCAGCCCTGCTGAGCAGGCGGGGACAGACTCAGCGCTAGGGGTGTCTGGGGAGAGTGTAGGCCCAGCCTTCTCTGTCTGCCTCAGAGGAAAACATGGACTGGCACACTGCTCCACTGTGCGTGAGGCCGAGGAACCTTGGAAGGGCAAAGAAGTCACCCACATTCCTTTTCCTTTCCTGAAGTTGGGAAGACATTCAGTGCATATGAGAATAGGGTTGAATGTTCTTATTTTGCTTTTGGAGAAATTGAGAGTTTAATTTTGTTTCTCCTTTATTGCCACTGATTTTCTAGATTACGGAACTTAATTTCGGATTCTATGAAGGCGAAGATTACTGCATATGTGATCATACTTGCCTTGCACATACATGACTTCCAAATTGACCTGACAATGTTACAGGGGGACTTGAAGCTCAGTGAGAAAAGGTGAGCACAACAGAATAAAGAGCTCCCTGCAGGGTGCCTTGATGTCTTATTTCTGGTACCGCTGGAAAGCATGAGGCACCACCAAGGGAACTGAGGATGTTTAAATGTGGGAACAACTTGGAACTGGAGGACTATTTTCAGTGAATGAATCATTGACTGAATGAGCAACTAGACATTACTGAGTGCCTTCTCTGTGCTAGGCACGGTCTTAAATTATGTCATTATCTCACTGATTTTCCTAGAAAACAATTGAAGAATCAGGCTCAGAAAAGTACATGACTTTCTCAAGGTTACACAACCAAGAGGGGAGTAGTTGGCCTTGAGACCTGAGCCTGTCCATAACATTCTGTTCCTGAATAACCAGGCAGCCTCCATTCTCTGAATTGCTGTCATAGGGGAGAGGGATTCTGTATGGGTCTGAGGGGTGCAGCCCAGGGTGGAAGTTGTAGGACAACCCAATTTGAGCTTAGTAAGAAGAGCTTCCTCACAATCAGATGGAAGGGTTTGCCAGGGGAGGTGTTCAAGGCCAGGTGGAACCTCTGTTTAGCAGGGATGTCATGTTTGCACTTCTCTGACCAGACTGGGAGAGCTGGTGGTGGAGGTACCCTTTTCGGTTCCGTCTAGCCTTGTAGAGGAGATTCAGACAGTAGGGGCAGAGCTGCCCAGGAACCGTGGGGTCAGCTGATCTTTGTCAGTGATTTAGGGGCATCTGACATCCAGGAACCCAGAGGGTGTCTAGGAGAGCCTGTGAACACACCTCTGTCTGGACTCTCTAGCAGTCCATAGAGGGACTGTTCTGAGGGCTGTCCACAAACTGTACCCACAGGCAGTGAGGTTGAAAAAAGAGAACCTGTCAGATTCTACCAAGTGCTCAGTCCTGGTTGCTAAATGTTTGGTTATGGGAGGTAAAGAAAGTTGGTTTTTCATCCCTGGTTTTTCATCACGTCTATGGATCTTTTTGAAGGGCAGCACATTAAAATGAAATTGGCTGTCTGATGGTTCCCAGTGGGTGAGGGGACCGTGCCTGCCTCTCTGCCAGGGGCTTTGTGCCTGCTGGCAACCTTTGGGATTCTGTCTTTATGGCCTGGAGCATGAATGTGTGCTACCTTTTGCCAAAGCCCCCTGAACAGTCACACTAAGGGGTCTCTCCAGTTGTTCTGTTTGTGTCTTCCTTAGGATGATGGAGATAGCCAAAGCCATGAGGCTGAAGATCTCCAAAAGAAGGGTGTCTGTGGCTGCCGGCAGTGAAGAAGATCACAAACTGGGCACCCTGTCCCTCCCACTGCCTCCAGCCCAGACCTCAGACCGCCTGGCAAAGCGGAGGAAGATTACCTAGATGCATACTTTCCAGACAGGGCATTTTGGCTGCATCATAGCCACTGGCTGGTCCTATTCATTTCCAGTTTTATGTTTTAAAAAGGAAAGGTCCAGGGACGGTGGCTCACACCTGAAATCCCAGCACTTAGGGAGGCCGAGGCGGGAAGATCACTTGAGCTCAGGAGTTTGAAACCAGTCTGGGCAACATAGGGAGACCCCATCCGTGGGGAGTGGGGGTGGGGGAATGTCAAGCCTGGTGGTATGTGCCTGTAATCCCAGCTACTCGGGAGGCTGAGGCAGGATGATTACTTGAGCTTGGGAAATCAAGGTTACAGTGAGCTATGATTGCATGGCCACACTCCAGCGTGGGTCACAGAGTGAGACCTTGTCTCAAAAAAGTAAAATAAGGAAAAAAGAAGCCTTGCTTTGGCACAGGTATGAAGCCAGAAGCGAGCATCTCAATTGTGCTTGTCTTATGCTGAAATAAAAAGTGATGGCCAGGTTGGACTTCATCTTTCTCCTTTGGTATTGCTGTGATTATAAATGGCAGATGTTTCTCATGTTGGTTCACCTGTGTGGAGATTTGGGAGGGTGGGGCCCGGGGAAAAGATCTCACCAGGCTGAGTCGAACCTAATGGATGAAGGTTTCCAAAGAGAAATGTGAAGTGGCGTTCGTAGGTCTGGAAGGGCCAGTGGAGTACGTGGTAAGGAAGGAGGATCTGGCTCAGCACGCCTGAGAAATGACACTTCAGGCTTTATCAGAAGGTAACTGGGTCACCAGTGTGATGGGGAGCTGCCACAGGCCAGTAGGATACCGCCTGTTGTAATGGGGCGGAGCCAAGTCAGAGGAAGTGGTGACCCAGTTTCTCTGCCTGCCTGAGGCCACATAGAAGGCAGGGGTCAGCTCTGAAGGCCACACTCTGAAGAGGATGAATCAGTCAGTGTTAAGTTCAGAAAACCAATTGCTCTTTGTATCTTAAGAAGAAAGGATTTTAATATACGGATAAGGTGCTATAGAATTGTGAGAAGGGCCAGAGGACCGGGCATCGGAAGGTTGCCGTCGGGACTGCTGAATTCAAGAATACACTGCCAGGGCTGGCTTCGGGGACTCAGAAGCCACTTCTGCCTCATAACTGCTCCTGGAATTCATGAAGCTGAAGATTCAACACTGGGCTGCTGATTTCAGCTACCCATGCTTTCTTTTTGTTTTTATGTTTTTGAAACAGTCTCGCTCTGGAGCCCAGGCTGGAGTGCAGTGGTACAATCTCACTCACTGCTACCTCTGCCTCCCGGGTCCCAGTTCAAGCAATTCTCCTGCCTCAGCCTCCTGAATAGCTAGGACTACAGGAGCATGCCATCACATCCCCCTAATTTTGTAATTTTTAGTAGAGACGGGGTTTCACCATGTTAGCCAGGATGGTCTTGAACTCCTGACCTCGTGATCCACCCGCCTTGGCCTCCCAACGTGCTGCGATTACAGGTGTGAGCCACCGCGCCCAGCCTACTCATACTTTCAGAGGTCCTGTATTTCTACCACCTTGTCACCAGAGACAGCCAAAAGGTCAAGCACCTGGCCTCCACCTTGCTTCCTTCTGGTGCGCGTATATAGGAGCCTGATTTGCATGTAGAATCCTAGCAGCAAGGGAGTCTTTGAAATAGGTTTCAGCTCGCCAGCCTCTAGTTACAGGAGTCATTCTGGAAGGACATGAATGGGTTATAACGGCCAACCAATTGTATGTGTCACTGAGGAGATGGAGAAGCTGTTCAGAGGGGTGCTATAAGGACAGGAAGGTGACACAGGAAGGCTTAGGTACATGGCCTGGGCCCAGTCTCAGATCTCCAGGGTCCTGCTTCAAGTGGGAGCAGTTGAGATCTGTGATACTCGGTGCCTGGGAGGCCGGGTCAGTGAAGGAAGGGAGACGGAGCTCAGCTCCTCTGAGAGGAGTTTACACAGCACCTGGGGCCCTCCATTTGGGAGTCACGGTGGAAGGGAGTCTTGGCTGAGTTTTGGGGCAGGTACACCTTTTTTCCTTTGTGCTCTGGGATACCCTCAGAGCCGTGCTCCTCTGCTTTGTCCCCATCCGCCTCTGGCCCTGGGTAGGAGGCACTTGGAGCATACTTTTCCTCCAGCAGAGATGTGGGCAGGGAATCTACTTGCCTCTTGGTTTTCTTTAAGCCGTTGTGAAAATCAAGTATGTGACTCTTCCTTGGAAAAAATAATCTCAGAAAAGGACTTCTAATACATCCTCAGGTTGTGATTAATTTTAAAATTCAGATGGGTTTGACACTTCGAGGCTGAATTTCTGGTAATGACTGGACAGAGCATGTGACTGGGACCCTCTGAACAACCTCTGACCTAGTGGAGAAGCAGGTGGTAATGCCTGGTGGTATGCATAGGGAAAGACTTGGCGGACAAATACTTGTCATGTTTGTCAACAGGCGTATCTTGCTAAATGTCGGGGACACATTCCCAGGGCTAAAAAGCAAATTCCTGTATATTAGGACATTGTGAATCCTGAGGAAAGGCTCAGAAGAGGGCTCCACCTAGCACAAAACCTGACATAAAAGTGGTCAGTGTCTGCAGAATGAGTCAGACTTTCCTTGGCAGGGTCATTAAGTAGTAAACACTTGCAGAATAATGGAATTGTACTAGGGTTTCTTCTGGCTGTAGAAACCCATTTGTTTACTAATAGCTTCCCAGAGGATACCTTGATCTCACCAAGCTATTTGCCAGAATGTCTCCTGATGGCCTCATTGAAGAAAGGGGGACTGTGAGCCAGATGCTGGTGCCCTGAAGTTTTGTAATTTGTGGGATAGTCTTAACTTGCAGGGTTCGATTAACAGAATGAAGTCTGTTCCTTGGAGGGAAGTCTCTGCTTGCTGCCCTGACCTGTTGGACACTGTAAATTGGGATGGGGTCGAAGAAGGCATATTTACCACATTTGCAGGAGACCCTAACCTGGAAATAGCGAATTACGTAACATTCTTTCAAGTGTCTTCTCTTTTCAGAAAGTATTTTGATACAGTTTCACACAGAGAAAACTTGCAAGAACTCTTGTATATCCTTTACCCAGATTCTCCAACTATTAATACTTTGTCCCATTTACTATTTGCTTTAGACATTTTGAGATTTCTCTTTGAACCATTTGAGGAAAGCATCCTACCCTTCTACCCATAAGTACTTTTCAGTGTATACATCCTGAGAATCAGGACTTTCTCTTCCATAACCACGGTCCACCAGATGCAGGGAATAAGACACCAATACTATGACTTAGCCCACAGTTCATGTTCAAATTTCACCAATCACCATGCCTCTTTGGTCTTGCTCAATCTGAAACAGTTCAGATTTGTATTGGATTTTCTTGGCTTTGACATTTTGGAGAGTGAGGTGTTATTCTGTAGGGTGTCTGTCAGTTGACATTTGGGGCTTCCCTGTGATCGGATCAGCATTTCCATTTTTGGCAGGAACAGCACAGAAGTGATGCTTCACCCAAGTGCATCACATTAGGGGCCCATGATGTGGGACTGTGCTTTCCTTGCTGCTGTTAACTTGTATTAGTTAAGGTTGTGTTTTCCCCTTTGTGAAGTTAGTTTTTCCTTTTAGTTCATAAGTAATTTGTGGAGGGATACTTTGAAACTAAGTATCCTGTTCCTCATCAAACTTTCACCTACTAGTTTCAGCCTCAATGGATGATTCTTGCTGAATCCATTACCAAGATGGTTGCAAAATGGTGATTTTGTAAATTATCATTTCTTCTAATTATTGGCATGCTCTTACAAGGCAGAGCTTGTTTCTTGCCCTTAGAAGTTTTGTGTTCATTTAGTTATCGGCATAGACTCAAGAGTCTTGTGTTCTGTGTGGAGTGTGTTACTGTGATTCCTTGTGATGCCTGGATTGTACGTATTTGGCCAATCTTGAGTTCCTTCAGGAAACCTCCTGGATCCCATCATTTTAAGGGTGCTTCCTTACTTTCTGACATAAGATATTTCAGGCCTATCTTGTACTTTCCCTGCTGCAGCCCTGGAGTCAGTCTTTTGTTTTGGTGTTGCTCTTTAGAGACAGGGTCTTGCTCTGTCAGTCAGGCTGGAGAGCAGTGGTACAGTCAGCTCACTGCACTCCTGGGCTCAAGCCATCCTCCTGCCTCAGCCTCCTGAGTAGCTAGGACTATAGGCATGTACCACCATGCCCAGCTTTGAATCAGTCTTTTATCTAAGGAGCTCTGGCCTTTTAGTGGAGAATAGCAGATGACATGAATGATGGGCCCAAAGCAGGAAGTGAAATGCAATCCTGACTGCCAGACAGATGGGATCTTCAGCTGCAACAACTGGGCTCAGAGTAGAGGTGACAGCTCTGCGATGGGTAGCTCAGGCTGCACCAGGAGGCCATGCTAGCTTTGACTTCATTTGAAAAACACACTAACCACAGCTGATAGGCTCAGGAGCTCCATGAAGGGCACCCTGCAGAGGTCTGGAGGGTAGTGAGAAGGTCCCAATGGGGCAAGCATGCCTGTGTCAGGAGGCTGATCAGGGTAGGAATAAGCCCAGCATGCCCCACGTGAGCCCACCATGAGGAAGCATTTGGAGAGAGCTTTCTCTGTGTTGTTGGAAGGGAGATTGAAGAAGGGGGGCCCAGGGGTGCTGTTGACATTATAGGCTCATGTGCTGTTCCAAGGCCCAACTCTGGCTCACCATCCGCTGTACTTAGGACCTTCTTTGGACACCAGGGCAGTGGCCTCACCAAGACCTGGAGGCCTAGATGATGAAATCATACTGGTGTTTGCTGTGCTTGTACATTCCCATCAGCAGACATCAATGTTGGGGCCTGACTGACCAACAGGTAAGTCCAGGGAGGACACAGTATAAGCTGCTACTGTAGACTGAAAGCAAATGATTCCAAGGAAACCCAGTACCTTAGAGAATTCTCTTTAGATCCATGAGTGCTGCCCATGGAGCTGGGCCATTCCTCCTAAGACACAGGACAGGACTCCTCAATTTTGCTTCTTTGGGCTTTCCAAGACCTACCCAGGCCACTGGAATGAGTCTCGAGAAATGACCAGGGTGGTGAAGAGACACTCTGCAAACTGGCACATACGAGAGGAACCCAGGAGGGCAGCAGACCCCAGGGGGATGAGGGTGCTGCCTGCAAATATCTGAAGAGTTGTCACAGAACAGAGTGAAGAGATGTCCTTTGGGGGCCCCAGGAGGTAGAGACTCTAGAAATGAGGTTGGGTTTGTTTCCTCATTTGTCTGCTTGTCTGTCCACCCATCCATCCAACACTTAGTGAGCTTTGCGCTGGGCATAGAGAATCAACAGTGAACAAGATGGGCAAAATCCCTGCCCTCAACCAACAGACTGAAAATACAGAGGATTCTGTGCCATCTGCAGGTGGTGTGTGGCTGAGTGGGCACAGGAGCATGGAGAAGGAGCACTTAACTGATACTTGCAGAGACCGGGGAAGGTGTTCCACAGAAGTCGTGACTAAGGAGCTTCTGAAGGAGGGTAGAATTCAGCCAGGGAGAGACTTTGGCTCAAGTAAAAAGTTAGATGGGCTC
>NW_012114944.1:1856581-1864022 GCF_000951035.1 Colobus angolensis palliatus
CTTCCCACTTCTGCCTCCAAATGACCTGGAGGGAAACTGTGTCCCAGCTGTTCCCTTCCTTGCCACCTATGCCCCAGGTGATAGCCCTCCCCACACCTCTCCCCTACAAGCTCTTAACATCTGATAGGGAACTTGCCCTTGCCTACCAGGTCTCAGGAGCATCAGCACTCCCAGCCTCCAAAATGGGGACAATGACCTCACCAAGTCAATGTTTAATATATTATTGACAGAACTTAAGATTGGTGGCTCAGGGATGTAGCAAAGTACTCGTGTTCTGCTGGTTAGGCTAAGTTGCAGTGACAAATGACCCTCAAATGTCTGGTTTCAACAGAAGTTCATTTGAACATGTCAGCCAGCAGGCAGCTGGGGCCCTGCTCTGGGTCAGCTTCACCCCGGGACTCAGGCTGCCATGTCTGACACATGGCGGTCTAATGGCAGAGGGACACGCGATCGGGGCAAGTTCTGATGGCCCTTAAACTTCTGCCTGGAAGTGACCATTAACCACTTCTGCCCACATTCACTGGGCAAATCAGGTTACATGGCAACATGATAGAGCATGTTACTCTCCCTGAGGGGCAGCAAATATTAGTAACTACCAAAACAAGTGAATATTTTCACTTGAATAGTTTAATGTATATTTATAATAATATAAAAAGTCTTTTCAGTGTGTGAAAAAAAGACATGTTGTAGGATGGGATCCTGGAATGGAAAAAGGACATTAGGTAACAAACTAAAGAAATTTGAGGCCAGGCACAGTGGCTCATGCTTGTAATCCCAGCACTTTGGGGCATTAAGGCAGGCGGATCACTTGAGCCCAGGAATTTGAGACCGGGCTGGGCAACATGGCAAAACCCCATCTCTACAAAAAAATACAAAAATTAGCCAGGCGTGGTGGCGCATGCCTGTAGTCCCAGCTACTCAGGAGGCTGAGGTGGGAGGCTCACCTGAGTGAGCCTGGGGAGGTCAAGGCTGTGGTGAACCATGATTCATGACGCTGCACTCCAGCCTGGGCAACAGAGTGAGATCCCATTTCAAAAAGAAAAAAAGAAATCTGAATAAACTATGGACTTTAGTTAATCATGTAGCAGTACTAGTTTATGAATTTTTACAAATGTACGCTGATAGCATAAGTTAATAACATGGAAGCCTGGTGGTGGCAAGGGTAGTATGGGAACTCTGTTGTAATCATCGATCTGCTCAATTTTCCTGCATATTTAAAAGTTCTAAAAATTAAGTAGATTTAAAGGAAAAAGTACTAACTTCTCAAGTGACATATGGATATAGCAAAAATTCTAAGATGCTAAGCGAAGTTGGAGAAGTGTGCTCCCGGGTCTGAGGTCCCTAAGCTGATGGTCCAGTGATCCACGGGGACAGCCTGTTTCTGTTGGCTTCACAAAGCCCACTGGGCAAGCAGGCAGGAGTGGAATTACAGCCCGATCAAGCCCTCCAGCTCTCTATCAGGAGCTGTCACAGGAACGTGCGGACCCAACAAGATAGCCCCAGGCCTCTCCTGTCTCCGCCAGAGGAAACAGTGCTGGACCTGGCCGTCTGGGAGCCCCAGGGTACACCCAGACCAAGGAAAGGCTTCCCAAAGTGCCTCTTTTAAAATATAGAACTTTATTTTGGTTACTGAGGTTTTTGTTACTGTTGGTTCACAGAAAAGTCATTTCTTAGAAAATAGTAAAGGCAGCATTTTGTACAGCGACTCACATTGGGGCCACCAAACAAGTGCAAAGGAAGCGCCAGGGATTGAAGAGGCCAGCACTCTTGTGCCCAATGTTCTCAGGGAGAACCCAGTGCTCCTGGCTCCCTCTCCCCTCTCCCATCCCACCCAACAGAGCAGCACCTAGGGCCAACAGAACCAGCCCTGCAGCCAAGTGCACGACAGTGACCCCAGCAGGCTGGTGAGGGCCCCACAGGAAAGGCCGAGTGGGAGGGGATTGTTCAGGCTGAGCTGGCCCTGCATCCAGCCCCCTTCCTCAAGCAGTGGGGTCTGAGCTCGCCTGGCTTCGGGACTTGGACATATTCACAGTACGGTTCAGTAAAGTCCTCTGGGAGCTGGCCTTCCTCTCCTCACTCAGGCCACTAATCCCACCCCAGCCCCAGGCTGAGATCTGGGGACACGCAGTCAGATGTGGCCCTACCTAAGGGAGCACACAGGTGAGTGGGGGGTCAGGCTGTGGACCCAGATAGCTCTAGGACAAGGCAGAAAGTGCTCAGTACCCTGAGAGGGAGCAGAGAAAGGCTACTGAGGTCCAGAGGGGGAAAGGGCGAGGAGAGCTATGTGGAGTGGCAGTGTCTTGGCTAAACCTTGAGGAAAGGAGGACACGGAGATGGGGGAGAAGGGCACGCCAGGAGGAGGAAAAAGCATGAGGCAAGGCACAGAGTCGGGAGGCTCGGGAGGGTCAGTAAAGGCCGGCGCTCATCCATGAGAACACAGATGCAAACGAGAGGCCCAGGTTCCCCCATCTGGACAGCCTGGTGCCAAGGAGGGTGGCTGGTGTGGGCGTGCTGACGTGGGGTTTGAATCCTCCTGCATTTGGGAGCCTTTGGGGATGGAGTAGAGCCTTGTGCATCCCTGCCCACCGAGCCGAGCACCTGCCTGCATGCTGGAGCCCCACCTGTTTCAGCGTGTCCCGCTCTCATCCCTGTGCAGCCTTTCCGTGGGGCCTCCTGTTGCTCCCAGGTCCTTCCTCCCTCCCAGGTCCATGTCCAAGTCCTCAGGTCAACCAAACTCAACTCCTCCAGCCTCCAGAGACAGCTGGGAGGGTGTGGTAGGGTCCTTGGAGAGACTGAGAGGGAGACAGGTCTAGCTAGCAAAGGGGAAAATTCTGGGGCAGTTGTCTCTCTCCACCTCACTAGAATCACTTCCCACCATCAGAAGTAAATCTGCTCTTTCCTGAGAAGAGTCTGGGTTTGGTGTGTGTAAAACATGGTTCCTTAGAACTCAAAGAAAATCCTGACCAAAAGCTTCAGCAGTTGAGCTTCCCCAGCTCTTCACAATCTTTACAGACGTTGAGTGACTGGAAACCCACCAACTTCTATCCCTTCTTGAAAACCATTTCCCACTTCCTTGTTACGGGCTGTGGAGCTCAAGTGTTCTGGAGGTACTGTGTTTTGAAGGCCTGGGACCCATTTGTTCGGGGGGAGGGAGGGCCAGAGTCTTCTCAGGCACTATTTCCACCTTAGCTCCTCTGAGCACCCATCCAGGCTTGGCCCTGAAGCAGGTCTGGGTCCTCACAGGATGGTGCAGAAGACACTGCGGTTGCTGTGGTAACCACCTTCCACCCGGGCTGTGATCCTCGTTGCCATGGCCGTCACCTTCTGCCCATTGTGGGCTGCCGAGGGGCGTCTGAGAGAGGTTTCGAGATGGGGCCGTGCTGGCGGGTTCACCAGGCGCCACGTATCAGACCTGGAGGTGCAAAACGAAAATCAGTGAACTTCTGAGGGGTCTGCAGTGCTGTCTGAATGCCCTGCACAATCTTAACTTTGGTTCCAGATTGGTGGATCCAGGTGTTTAAATCTGGGTGTAGGTTTTATCTTCTAGTTTAGTGTTAGCCCAAAGAGGTGGGAGGATGAGAAACTAAGGGGCAAAAGCCCTGCATTCCACGTCCAGCTCTGCCTTCAACTCCGCATGTAGCCTTGGACAAGGTCCCCCTACAGGCCTAAATTTTCCCACTTTATTTTGAGACACGGTCTCACTCTGTTGCCCAGGCCGGGGTGCTGTGGCACAATCATGGCTGACTTTAGCCTCAACCTCCTGGGCACAAGTGATCCTCCCACCTCAGCCTCCCAAAGTGCTGGGATTATAGGCTTGAGCCACTGCACCCAGCCGATTTCCCCACTTTAAATAAGAATCTGGATAAGATCATAGGGTGGGTGTTGTGAGATAGGGTCTCATTATGTTGCCCAAGCTGGTCTTAAACTCCTGGGCTCAAGTGATCCTCCTGCCTCAGCCTCCCAAGTAACTGGGATTACACGTGTGTGCAATGGTGCCCAACTTTTCCTCTTCCATTTCTTTTCAGCTGTATGACCACAAATGTTTATAGAAGCTTTATTCATAATCACCAAAAACTGGAAACTACCTAAATACCCTTCAGCTGATAAGTGAATAAACTGTGCAGTACACCCATACAGGGGAAGACTACTCAGCAATCGAAAGGAATGAATGCCTTACATGCAACACCATGAATGAATCTCCAGCATGTTAGGCTAAGTGAAAGAAGTCAGACTCAAAAGACTACATACTGCAGGATTTCTGGGTTTTATTTTTATTTTTTTTTCTGTCACCTAGGCTGGAGTGTAGTGGTGCAATCTGGGCTCATTGCAACCTCTTCCTCCCAGGTTCAGGTGATCCTCCTGGCTCAGCCTCCCAAGTAGCTGGGACTACCGTTGCGTGCCATCACGCCCAGCTAATTTTTGTGTTTTTAGTAGAGACGGGGTTTCACCATGTTGGCCAGGCTGGTCTCGAAATACCGACCTCAGGTGATCCACCCGCCTTGGCCTCCCAAAGTGCTGGAATTACAGGCATGAGCCACTGTACCCGGCCACGATTTCTTTTATATGACATCTGGGAAAATGCAAATCTATGGGGGATAGAATTTAGTGGGCTTCCAGTCACCCAAACTCTTGTAGAGAGTATGGAGGGCTGGGAAAAATAAAATGATAGTGAAGCTGTGGTCACAGTTTTCTAATGCTTGAGTTACAAGGAACCAAGTTTACACGCTAAATCTCCATTTGCTTAAGGCAACACATTGTCTTATATGTATTTTTATGATAATGATGTTACAGTGAAAGGATTGGAAAGTTGTGGACGGAAACAGAGGTTGGTTACTAGCATGTGAGTAAAAAGGCCTAAGCATGTTGGGAGGACTATGTATATTTGAGTTTGGCAGCAGGGGAGCAGTACTGAAAAGGAGATGAAATGAGAGGCTGGAAGAAACAATTAGGACCTCAGGGTACACAGTGCACAATACCAGAGCTGCCTCTGGCAAAGTTCGAGCTGTACTCTGTATCCTGGGGTCTCCAAAGGGGAGGAGGAGGTGGATCCCAAGGAGTCCACAATATAATCTGCTGGGATGTGTGAAGAAAATACTAGAATTTTGATGTTTTTAAACTTTATACTCTAACATTTTCTATTTTGGAGATAGTTTATAACGTAAATAATATACTGCTAGAATAAACACATAGAAGTTATAAATAGGTATACCAGTGAGGCACGGTGGCTCACACCTGTAATCTCAGCACTTTGGGAGGCCAAGGCGGGTGGATTACCTGATGTCAGGAGTTGGAGACCAGCTTGACCAACATGGCGAAACCCCGTCTCTACTAAAAACACAAAAATCAGCCAGGAGTGATGGTGGGCACCTGTAATCCCAGCTGCTCAGGAGGCTGAGGCAGGAGGATTGCTTGAACTTGGGAGGAAGAGGTTGCAGTCAGCCAAGATTGCACCACTGCACTACAGCCTGGGCAACACAGCGAGACTTGGTCTCTAAATAAACAAATAAATAAATAGGTATACCTACATCAGGGGGTTTCTTCAAAGAATATTTTTTCCTGAGAGTATGTATAATACAAAAAGTATGGAGATCATTACTAAAGAACATGAAGATCCATGAGAGGTTTTTAACCATGGATGTGATGTGACCAGAGCTCTCACTTAGAAAGATTAAACTGGCAGGATACATGGGACAACCTCCAGAGTGGAGCAGGGGCTAGCCACAGGCAGGGAGACTGGCAGGAGGCTGCTGCAGGGGGATAGGTGACATTGGCGGTGCAGGAGTGATACCGACTACAGCAAATATCAGTGTGATTTTACACCCAGAATGGGAAAGCAAAAGCACGGCCCAGTCAGAACACAGCCCGTGCAGAGGCAGCTGGAACAACTGTGCACTGCAGTAGTATAGGCGGTACAGGTTAGGGTGAGCACTGCTGAGATCTGAAGTAGGGTGGCAGCAGTTGGGAAGAGGAGGTGCCAGAAAAGGGAACATTTTAGAAGCAGAATCAACAAGACCTGGTGAGTGACTGGGCCATCTTTGGATTAGGGAGAAAAAGGGAGCAGAAGTTTTGTCGTGAGAACACTGAGTGGATGGTGATGTTGCTGAAATGGGGAACATGAAAGGACAGAGAGGTCTGGGGAAGATGTGGGTGGCAGCAATTGTGATACACTGAGGCAGAGCGACTAAAGGACAGCAGCAGCAGCAACTAACATTTTTACCCCTCAGAGATTCAGCCAGGTCGCGTGATCTTATTAAATGGATTTTACTAAGGTTCAGAGATGTGAAATAAGTTGCCCAAGGTCACACAGCCAGTAACCTGCAGAGCTGAGATTTGAAACCACGTACCCCTGACTCTTAAAAAGCTTGTTCCCTCCCGGGGAATCCTCGGCCCCGGCCTGACACAGAGCCAGGCACAGGCCTTTTTCTGACTGGAGTCGACAGCTGGCAGTGTTGCAGGGAGCCCGGGCAACCATAATCCCTGGGTGTGGGCCTGGCTTCTTCCGGGAGCTTACTGTGGCTCTAGAGGACTGGTTCAGGCAACCCCAGGCACTCACTTTTTCTTGAAGACCAGGAACTTGTTGTTTTGCATGACACATTCTCGGTTGTTTGAGATCTGCTGAAAGATGGTCTTATTTGTTTTGCCCTGGAAGATGATGTTTTCCTGCACCAGGGCCTTGGCACGGCCCCGCACTGCAATGCCATAGGCCCGGAATGAGTGGATCCGGTTCTTTATTACCTGGGAGAGTCAGCCAAAGATTGTCACACCTCAGGGACTCATAGACTGAGCAGGCAAGTGAATTATCAGTTCTAAAACCGAGGGGCAGGAACATGCTAGGCAGGTCAATGAAGAGCCTATGAGCTCAAAGAAAGGCACCAAGAACAGTCTAGGGGAGCCAGGGAAGGCTTCCTGGAAGAGGTGATAGGTAAGTTGTAGGCATTTATGAGATGCAGAACAGGGAGAGCTGTTGCAGAAGGAGAAACAATATGCAAAGGCCTGGCAGAGAGAGGAGGTAGCGTCAGAAGTCAGGGCCACTGACAACCCAGCTGAGACAAAAGTGTGTCCCTCTCTCCCTTCCTCTGCTCCCGCGGTGCTCAGAGGCAAAGCCCCAGAATTCTTTACTCCTTGCCTAAAGTCACTAACCTATGAAGCTGCAGAACTGTAAAAAGGCTTTAGGCGACCCAGCAATCCCACTGCTGGATGTCTACCTAAAGGAAAAAAAAAGTCATTATATGAAAAAGTCATATGCATACGCATGTTGATAGCAGGACAATTTACAATTGCAAAAATATGCATTCAACCTAACTGCCCATCAGCCAAAGAGTGGATAAAGAAATGTGGTACAGGCTGGGTACAGCAGCTCATGCCTGTAATCCCAGCACTTTGGGAGGCCGAGGCAGGTGGATCACCTGAGGTCAGGAGTTTGAGACCAGCCTGACCAACG
>NW_012114944.1:1864352-1864714 GCF_000951035.1 Colobus angolensis palliatus
TAAGAAAGATATAATGGACTTTGGTGACTCGGGGGGAAGGGTGGGAGCAGGGTGAGGGATAAAAGACTATATATGGGGTACAGTGTACACTGCTTGAGTGACAGGGGCACCAAAATCTCAGAATTCACTACTAAAGAACTTATCCATATAACCAAAAACCACCTGTACCCCCAAAACTGTTAAACTAAAAATAAAAATAGAGCCTTTGGGATCATAATTCCACAAGGACAGGCACAAGGTCTGTTTAGCTCCACAATGAAACAGGGCTCTGCATAGAAAGGTGCTCAGAGCTCAGTCTGGCGGGGAGACAAATAGGTAAAGGAAGAGACACCAAGCACTGTGGAGAGTGCTCTGTGAGGACC
>NW_012114944.1:1865312-1880952 GCF_000951035.1 Colobus angolensis palliatus
GAGGTAGGGGTGGGCAAAAGCACCAGACAAGGGGTACCTCAAACAGCCTTGGGTGGTGGGTGGGGGCTCAGGGACTCTTCCTGAACAGACACAGCTAAGCTGCAGGACTGTAATGCAAGGGAGTCAGGGGATATGCGGGGTATATAGGGAAGAGTGTGTGCAAAGTCCCCAAGGCAGGATCTCTCTCCTCATTAAGCATCTACTGTACGCCAGGCACTGTACAAGATTCTGTTAAGGAAAGAGAGCTGAAATAGTCTGACCTTGACCTGGAGACCATGAAGATACCTCGGGAGGCTCCCAATGCCATGACAAGGAGGTGACACCCCATCCCTGGCTTCCTGCTGGTGAGCCCTTGTTCATCCTTCAGGACTCGGTTTCTCTGTCCCCTCCTGTGGGAAGTCCCACCCACATTTCCCAGGCTGAGTCCTGGCAGGAGGGATACTGTCCCTTGTAGTGCTGAGTGATTACGGTTCTGTTCTCAGCAGAGGCCACGAGGACTGTCCCAGGGTTGTGCCCTGTGTGGGCACCACATGTCACACACATGCACACATACTCACTTTAGTGTCGGACCTAGGCAGCAGCTGCAGCCCGCTGCCCCGATTGCCAATGATATCATTTTCAATGACGATGGTGCTGTCGCCCTTGGTGATAATGCCATGGCCTCTGTTGTCATAGATACCATTGCCCCGGAGCTCCACTTTGCACTGGGCCTCAACCTTGACCCCACTTTGCCGGTTGCAGGAGATGCTGTTGTTGGCCACTCGGGTGGGTTGGCTGCTCTGGGCCACAGTAATGCCTCTGTCCCCATTCGCGTGGATCACATTGGTGATGACATGCAGTGCCTCGCTGCTCTGGACATAGAGTCCTGAGGCTACGGGTGGAGGGGTTGGAAAGCACAGGGGGGTCCCAGGGTCAGCCCTGACACCACCAGTCAGGAAAAGCCTTCCCTGAATTGTGCACTCCAGGAGAACGGAGTGGAGAAGAAGAGGTAGCAACACTCAGAACCAACCCTTGAGTTCGCATCTTCCAAGCTGATGAAACAGGAGGAAATCCAGATGCGTCAACAAAACTCTGGTTCTTCTGCATGAAGTCCTTATTCAGTGTAGCCAGGGAAACATGATGTGAGAAGGCTCCTCTGGCCTGAGCTCCCACCATGTGCTTGAATGCCTCCGGCACCACCGCCATCCTACTGCCACTTCCACCTCCCTGTCGGGGTGCCCACTACCGCCTCAAGGCTGCTCACTCCCCCTCTGGACAGGCAGATCTACTCGTTAGAAGGTTTTGCTTTGCTCTCCTTCCTACACTAAGCTGGAATCTGCCTCCCTACTGTTTGGGGAAATTTTCTTCTTAATGAAAATTCTGTAATTTTGGAGTAGAAAACTTACTAAGCGAAGTAATATGTGTCAAAAATGTGTTAGAAATTTGGGAAAGGGAAACTGACGCTTGGGGTTGTGTGGACTCAGAGACACTAGGTACATGAAGAGAAAAGCCCCAAGTCAGCAGGATTAGAGCCCCATGGCTTGCCAGGAAAAGACAGCAGGGCAGCCAGACCTGGGGGCGAGGAGGGGAGGGCTCTGCAGTAGGTCCCTCTGCCCACCACTGCCCCCGCCCCTGTTGGGGCAATGCTGGGGGAGGTCGTGTGCTGGACGATGACTGGGGCCCTGCAGCAGTGTGGAGCCACAAGCCTGCAAGCTCAAATCTCTTCGTGGCACCAGCCTGTTGCTTCTCCGGGCTTGGTTGAGAACAACAAAAATAAGTATTTGTGAATGTAGGTGGCTTTGCCTGTCGTACCGGACAGACAGCATGGCCACATGGAGGAAACTCTGACCTGGGAGGGGACAGAACTCATTTTCCGAATAATTGGGTTAGGGCTGCTGGTTATCCATCTCCCTGTCCTCTACCACTACCACAGGCAAGTGCTTACCAGCCCCAGGAATCTTGTTTTGTTTTGTTTTGTGACAGGGTCTTGCTCTATTGCCCAGGTAGTAGTGCAGTGGCACCATCATAGCTCACTGCAACTTCAAACTCTGAGTCCTGAGCTCAAGCATCCTCCCACTTCAGCCTCCCTAGTAGCTGGAACTACAGGTATGTACCACCACGTGCAGCTAATTTGAAAAAAATTTTTTTTTCTCAGTAGAGATGGGGCTCTCTATGTTGCCTAGGCTGGTCTTAAACTCCTGAACTCAAGCGATCCTCCTGCCTTGGCCTCTAAAAGTGTTAGGGTTACAGGTGTGAGCCTCTGCACCTGGCCCAGGAATCTGTTCTTAATAAGCCTTCCTCCATTTCCCGACCCACCCATCCATCCTACCCTCCAACCCCCACCCCACAGTGATTTTGATAATCAGCTAGCTTTGGGAGCCCTGGAGTTAGATGAACTACACAGTAATTTTTTTTTAATTCAAGAAATATCAAACATTTTCTACTATCTTTTTTTTTTTTTTTTTAAAGACAGGATCTCACTCCTGTCGCCAGGCTAGAGTGCAGTGGTGCAGTCATACCTCACTGCAGCCTTGAACTCCTGGGCTCAAGTGATCCTCCTGCCTCCTGAGTAGCTGGGACCACAGGCACATGCCACCAGATCCAGCTAATTTTTCTTTTTCTTCTTTTTTTTTTTTTTTTAAGAAACCAGGTTTTGTTAAGTTGCCCAGGTGGGTCTTCAACACCTGGCCTCAAGCAATCCCCCCGTCTTGGCCTCCCAAAGTCCTGGGATTACAGGCGTGATCCCTGGCACCTGGCCTCCATTTTTCATCAGGTTTAGGATAACATAGATTTAAAACATTTTTATTTTCTGCCTAAGAAAGAAAACTCATTGCCAATTCAACCATGATATGCATCTCATGAGAGATGTTAAATTGTGAGAAATGTATCCTAGCATCGATTAAAAGTGTATGTGCCAGAGGTGGGATTTGGTACTGCAGGGACAGGGGCACTGAGCTGGGTGGACTTCGGTTCTTTGTCTCAAGTTCATGGCCTATCAGTGTTGATGGAACAGCCACAGAAATAAATACAGCCATGAGGCCCCATAACAAATGCCGGGGCTGGGGAGGGCCCGGTTCAAAGGAGGAAGGAATGAAGGGGTGCATTCACAGCAGGTTTTGAAGTTCAAGTTAGTTTGGGACATGTGGATGGGAGAAACGGCATGAGTGAGGTCAGCAGGTTAGGAGGCAGGAAAGAATGGATTCAAGTTTAGTGAATAAATGCAGGGGGACTGGGGATCAGGCTGGAAGTGGCTGATGAGGCCTGAGGGCAAGTTGGGATCAGTCTGAAGGCCCTGCCTGGTGGCTGTACCGTCTAAAAATTAAGGAGTGCCTCTGCTCAGCCACCCCACTGTCTGTGAAGTGAGGAGCGCCTCTCCCTGGCCCCCACACTGTCTGGGAAGTGAGGAGCGCCTCTGCCTGGCCCCCACACTGTCTGGGAAGTGAGGAGCGCCTCTGCCTGGCCGCTGTGCAACCCTCCAAGTGTGAAGTGGCAACCTTGTGTGTGATCTTTCTGCCCTCCCCAAGTTTGCATTTTTGACATTAAAGTTTACTTTTAAATTAACATTAAATTAAAAGTTTTAAATTAAAATTAAATTAAGAGTTTTAAATTGGAGAAAAAAAAAACAGTGGGGAGCCATGAAAGGTTCTTGAGCAGAGGCTGAGGGGGTACACTCACCTCCATTGTGATTAATACTGTTAGACTCAACAAGAGCTATGGTGATGGGCCGGCGCAGTGGGTCATCCTCCTTCTCCAGCTCTGTCTCCCAGAGGATGGCGTCCCCATCCTCGCTGAAATTCTCTTGAGCCCTATGGCCTCGAGGTAACTCGCTGGAGCCATCCTTCTGGCTAAACACTGCCACTCCATACAGGCCATTGTAGCTGACGTGGTTGCTGGTGACATGGGGGAGGCTGGACGACATCATCCACACACCACAGCCCTTGTTAGCTGGAACAGTGAGAGGAGCTGGTCACCGACACTGAACTCAGGTGAAGCGGCAGCTGAGTCTCCCTGAGAGGGGAAGCAAAAGCCACTGGCCTGGGAGAGAGTCCCTGACTTGCTAATGACCTCGGACAAGCCACTTGATGGCTCTAGCTGCAGACTTCACCTTCACACAAGAGAGGTCGTCAGGATCAGGTGAACCTCACAAGCTTGGCTCATTCCACACAGTGTGAAAGTGCTCTGAGGACTGTCAGGGCCACATGTCCACATCAGAAGCACATGAACCCACAGTGACAGTGCCAAGGGGGCACCAATCCTTCCCTGCATAGGAGGCAGCCTCAGTTGGAATCCCAGCCCTACCACTTGCCAGCTGTGAGACCCTGAGCAAGTTACCAAACCTCTCTCTGTCCCTCAGTTTTCTCATCTTTCAAATGGGGTTAATAACTGTGCCTCCTTCAGAAGGCAATCATGAGGATTAAATGTGATTGTGCATAGAAAGGGCCGAGCAGAGAGGTGGGCCTGAGTCACCTTTATTATCATCACTGTATTATTAGAGCTACAGTCCAGACAGATGAAGGCTCTGCCCAAAGTCACTGAGTGAGAATAGTTTTCTTCCTGCGATTATCTTGTTTTCCCATTATATTTTCAGTTCTCTGGATCAAAAGAAAGGATGAGAGGAGTTAGATGCACATGAGCCAGGGCTGAAATGGTCCTGTTCTTAAGACATGACACAACTCCTGTCTTTTGCTATTTTAAAAGGGGATAAAGCCTTCTGCTTTGCTAACCCCTGGGGTCAATCTGGACTACAACGTGATTTATAAGAGGCTCGTTGTTCTGAGAGGGCCTGGGTGACTGTGGCCTGAGAATGCCTGTTCAGATGAGGTCTTTGAGGCACGGGGAAAGGCAGTGACCTTCTCAGGACCCACAAGCTGGAGATGGAAACTGGGTTTCCTGCCTCCCTGGCCCGGTTGGGAACAAGCTCCTCACCGTAGATGGTATTTCCTTCTATGAGGCCTTTGCCTTCATCTCCCACAACCACGCCATCTGAATAGCCAAAGCAGATGAGGTTACTCCTCAGAACGGGGATTCCTCCACGGCGGATGTCCACACCTCCCCACTGATTCTCACGGATGACATTTTCTATGGAGAGAAGCAGAAAAGAAGGTCAGTACCCAAGGGCCAGCTCCAGTGCTGGCAAATAGGACTTGAACAGTTTCGATCAAGGCCACTCCAGACCAGGAGGCCCTGGCCTTACCCTGCCAGCAATTAGCACTGTAAATCTTGTCTGCTGTCTGATGTTTCAGGGACTTATCTGCTGACTCCTTTCCCCAAGGAAAAGGCTTGTGTCTATCTTGTGCACTCCTATCTCCCCGGCACCTACTTTACCCAATGGCCTTGAGGACTGATGATTAAAAATGAACTAGTTTTGGCCGGGCACGGTGGTTCATGCCTGTAATCCCAGCACTTTGGGAGGCCAAGGCGGGTAGATCACTTGAGCCCAGGAGTTCCGGACAATCCTGGGCAAAATGGTGAAGCCCTGTCTCTACAAAAAAATTAGCCAGGTGTGGTGGTGTGCACCTGTAGTCCCAGCTTCTTGGGAGGCTGGGGTGGGAGGATCACTTGAACCCTGGAGGTCAGGGCTGCAGTGAGCTATGATTGCACCACTGCACTACGGCCTGGATGACAGACTGAGACCCTGCCTCAAAAAAAAGAATAAACTAGCTTCGGTGAGTGACACTGGTGTCCAAAAAACCAACCAACCAAACAAAAAGGAAACAAAACAAAGTATAGGCCAGACGTCTGTAACCCCAGCACTTTGGGAGGCTAAGGCAAGCAGATCACCTGAGTTCGGGAGTTCGAGACCAACCTGACCAACATGGAGAAACTCTGTCTCTACTAAAAATACAAAATTGGGTGTGATGGCGCATGCCTGTAATCCCAGCTACTCGGGAGGCTGAGGCAGGAGAATCACTTGAACCCGGGAGGTGGAGGCTGCAGTGAGCCGGGACCACGCCACTGCACTCCAGCCTGGGCAACAAGAGTGAATGGAACTCTGTCTCAAAAAAAAAAAAAAAAAAAAAAGAATAAACTGGCTTTAGAGCCCTCAGAGGCAGAATGTGGCCATCTACCCACAATCCTGTGAGAAGGCGCTAGCCTCGCTTGTCCTTCTCAGCCTCAGCTCTGAACTCTGACCACACCCATCCCCTCCTCCTCCTGGGAGCCACCATCTCTCAGGGGTAGGTGAAAGAGTCATGGGTCAGAAGGGTAGTCCATGACACTGCTGCTCCAACACTGGCAGGGAAGACGCAGCCTCTTGGGACTGAGGTGCAATGGCTCAGGAGCCTGTGTGACTGGCCTCTTCCTGTCTCCATGACCCCACTGCAGGCCCCTTGTGCACCACACTCCAGTCCCACAAGTGGTGTCCACTCGGCCATGCTAAGTCTGTTCTCATAGGCGGCCCTACACGGAAGGTTCTTTCCCAGCTCATCCAGCCACTCCCACTCAGGATCTGGCTTCCTTGTCACCTTCTCAGAGGGCTGCCCTGACCACACAATCCCAAATGCCCGCCCAGTCCCTCTATTGCCTTAATTATCCATAGAGCACTTGTCACCCTCAGATAGGATGTTTTCTGCTCATATATGTAGGCTTTATTTATTCGCTTCCTCTCCTAAAATGTCAGTGGCTGAGAGCCTCGTTCACTGCTGCAACTCTAGCTTCTGGAATACGGCCTGTATGCAACGCGTGCTCAATCCAGGTCTGGTAAGTGCAGTCAGGGGGATTCCCTGGACCAGTATTTGTGGAATCCCTTTCATATCCCAGGCCTGGCTCTGCTCTGTGCTGAGGCTACATTGATGTACCAGACAGACTTGACCCTTGCCTTGTGGAATTTACCGCTTTATAATGGAGGAGACGGACACCACAAACCACTAAGAAATTAAGTCAAAGGCCCTAGAGAGGAGGCATCCTGGGTATAGTGAGTGTATCTGTGTACGATGGGGAAGTCAGGGAAGGTTTCCCTGAGGAAGTGACAATTAAGCTAAGATCCAGAGTATAAGCAGGGGTTAGCCGGGTGGAGGTTTCCAGAGCGGGTGGAGGTTTCCAGAGCAGGCAGAGGTCCGAACAAAGACCGAGGAGGGATTCGGATAGGTGGCTGGCATCGGTGCTTCTGAAACATCTGTGAGCCACCTGGTGATGGCCTGTCAACTCCGGGCCCGGAAGAAGCAGACACCCACTCTGTGCTAGGCCCTCCTGTAAGAAGCACAGCCACCATGCAGCTGGCGTCCCTGAGCTCCAGCCCACAGTCAGAGAAAGAGGCCATCGTCTGTGGGGTAAAGGAACAGTGTGAGGTCCTGAACCTGCGGGGTGACGCCAGGGGACCTTGGCCTGGCTGCCAGGTGCCAGGCAGTTCCATCCATACCTGTGATGAGGCCTTTGCCATTCTCATTCACTGCTATGCCAGCAGCACGGCCCTTGAAGATGTGGTTCCCGCTAAAGTGGAAGGAGAACAAAACAAAGAGGTGAGCCCAGGCCATCAATGTCATGCTTCCAGGAGACTGCCTTCTTTCGTGGAAACCCTGTCTCTACAAAAAATCCAAAAAATTAGCCAGGTGTGGTGGTGTGCACCTGTAGCCCCAGCTTCTTGGGAGGTTGGGGTGGAGGATCACTTGAGCCTCCCTATGGCTCAAGTCCACAGCGACATAAAAGCATTTCCTAAAGTCCCTTTATCATCCAGGCATATAGAAATGTTTAGTTGTCACTGGGACAGCTTGACCAAAAACTAAACCCCCAACTATGCTATACACGCACAATGATATCCAGTTCACTGTAGCCTCACTTGACGGTCATCTACATATATATCCATGCATATATATATATATACACATATTTTTTGTTTTGTTTTGTTTTTGAGGTCTTGCTCTGTTGCCCATGCTGGAGTGCAGTGGCACAATCTCAGCTCACTGCAACCTCCACCTCCTGGGTTCAAGCGATATTCGTGCCTCAGCCTGGATTACATGTGTGCACCACCACATCCAGCTAATTTTTTGTATTTTTTGTAGAGATGGGGTTTTGCTATGTTGCCCAGGCTGGTCTCAAACTTCTGGCCTCAAGTGATCCGTCTGCCTCAGCCTCCTAAAGTTCTGTGATTACAGGCATGAGCCTCCGCGCCTGGCCTTATATGTATTTTATCCAACCCTCAAATGTTGGAGCCAGAAAATGTTTACAATGTTTTTTTAAGACATGGGTTCTCGCTATGTTGCTCAGGCTAGCCTCGACCTCTTGCACTCGAGTGATCCTCCCACCTCAGCCTCCCAAGTAGCTGGGACTACCGGCTTGAGTAACTGAGCCCTGGCATGTTTTTACTATAAATCTCACCTCCAGAAAGGATCCGTGGCCACTTGGAGAAACGTGTATGTGTGTACATGGGGCAGGCAGAATAAAGATACAGGAGGGATGAGAAAACATTTAGAAGAAGGGGACAGATCAGCGTACTAAGAGCCCGGGATGGGATATTAACTGCAGATGAGCACAATTTGAGTCCTGTGCTTCTCTGCATCCAAGGAAAAAAGAGAAACATAATAGGTTGTGTAAGTTTCTGTGGCAAAAATATATGCTATGGTTTGTCTCATCCAGGCCATTTCAGGGATCTTAAACTTCATTCTGTATCCTGCTCCAGACTCTTCTCTCTCATTGCAAAGAAACAAAGGAAAAAAGCACAACTTATTCTCTCAAGATGACTATGTTTTATAAACCTGACACTGATCTGATTAAGGTATTCCTCACCCAAAACTCTTTAATGGTTCCCCAGCATCCCCAAGGTAAAGCCCAGACTTTTCAGCTTGGTGTATTAGTTTCCTATTATTACTATAACAAACTACCACAAATTTGGTGGCTTAAAACAATACAAATTTCTGTCTTTCAGTTCAGGAGGTCAGAAGTTGAAAATGGGTTTCTCAGGGCTAAAATCAAAGTGTCAGCAGACCTGTGTTCTATCTGGAGGCTCCAGGGAGAATCCATTCCTCATCCTTTCCAGCTCCTAGAGGCCGCCTGCACCTCTTGGGCTGTGGCCTCATCACTCTGACCTCTGCTTCTGTCTTCACATCTCCTCCTCTCTTATTTATTTTATTTTATTTATTTTTTTGAGATGGAGTCTCACTCTTGTCACCCAGGCTGGAGTGCAGTGGCACGATCTCAGCTCACTGCAACCTCCACCTCCCAGGTTCAAACAATTCTCCTGCCTCAGCCTTCTGAGTAGCTGGGATTACAGGCACCTGCCACCACACCTGGCTAATTTTTGTATTTTTAGTAGAGATGGGGTTTCACCGTGTTGGCCAGGCTGGTCTCGAACTCCTGACCTCAAGTGATCCGCCCGCCTTGGCCTCCCAAAGTGTTGGGATTACAGGCATGAGCCACCGCACCCGGCCCCTGCTCTCTTAATCTGATTCCCCTGCTTCTTTCTCATAAGGGCCTGTGGTTACACTGGGCCCACCTGTATCATCCAAAATAACCTCCCTTCATCTTTCTCCAAGGCCCTTCACTCAATCAAATCTGCAAAGTTCCTCCTGCCTTGTAAGGCAACGTATGCACAGGGCTCAGGGACTAAGACATGGACATCCTTGGGGCCATTATTCTGCCTATCACGCTTGGCATTCAAGGCCCTCTGCCGTCCAGCAGCAGCCTGCCTTTGCACTATCCCTCTGGCATCTCGTGCCCGGACACACCACATTTCTCACCATTTTCTCAGACATACCCTGAATTTC
This sequence comes from Colobus angolensis palliatus, assembly GCF_000951035.1. Lineage (NCBI taxonomy): Eukaryota > Metazoa > Chordata > Mammalia > Primates > Cercopithecidae > Colobus > Colobus angolensis. Next base: position 1,874,990 of record NW_012114944.1, read on the forward strand.
ACTGCCTCTGGCCCAGAATGCCTTTCCCCTGGCCATAAAATCGTATTTATCTTTGAAGCACAACTCAAATGTCAGCTCCCTGACATGCTCAGCTGAGATCACGGCTGAGCTCTTCAGGCAGTCTGCACGAACGCCTAGTAAAGTGGTCATTTTGGTGAGTCTTCCATCATGGCTGTGTGAGTGTGTGTCCGTCTCCAGCATGAGACTGTCAGCTCCACGGGGCAGGGACTGTTCTTGTACATGTTGTATATCACTGCCCCATTATACAGGGTGGCTGGAATGTGTGTTCAGTGAACGGCACACATACATACAAATACTCTTCTGTTCAGGCAATAATGCAGAAGAAGGGAAAGAGCTCTATGACCACTAATTGTTTTTAGTAAGCTGTCTGTAACAGTGAAAAACAGGATTATGTTCCATAATTTTTGAACCAGCAATTAGGTCTGGTTCAAAAATTATGGCATATCAAAATACTGGAATATGGTGAAACTTTCCAAGGTGATGAATATAAAGGCCATGCATGCAACAACATGGAAACAAAGTACCTATGGAATAATGCAGGGGGGAAAGCGCTCTGAATAGACTTGCTGCCCATTAATGCCAGCTATTCTCCTAAAGCACAGACATAACTGTGTGAGTCTTCTGCTCAGAGCCTTTAATGAGTCCCTGCTGTGTAGACAGAACAGGCTCCCCAGCCTCAGCTTGGTCTACGTAAGGCCTTCCTCATCTGGCCCAAGCCTTTCTTTCCATCATTCCTTTCCACTCTGCTGTGTGGCACAGATGGTCTGCCACAAGGACATCAAGGGTCACGCTGCGGTGACCACAGGGCCCAAGATATGCTGGGACCATCCCAATTTAAAATATTCTATAGCACTGTCACACCATGTCAGATTTTTTCTCAAGCCACCATGAACGGTTTGCTAACCCCTGAATCTGCTGTGCCCTGCTGCCTTTGCTCATGCTGTTCCTGTTACTAGGAACATCCACCGACCCCTCCCTGCCCCCACCTGCATGAGTCCAAGTTTTACCCATATTCCAAAGTCTGACTCTGATGCTACCTCCTAAATAAGGCCTTCCCACATCCTCCTAGTCAGAATGAGTCTCTCCTTCTGGTACCACTCTGACAGCATTTATCACAGTCTGCCCCATACTAGAGCTGCGACGGCAGACAGGGTCCCAGGACTGCCACTGCCGCCTCCCACCTATCACTTATGTCAGTCCCTGACCATAGCATGCTTTCGTGCTGAGGCCAGGGCCAGCACCAGGATGTTGACACAGCTCCCCCAGTCACCACTAGCAACTAACTGAAATTGTTAGGTGAGCTGAAATCTATGTTCCATTCCTGCCTTGGGGTACTTCTGTGCCCATTTCTCCAGGCTAGAGTAAGCTCCCAGGGAGCAGACTCTGCCCATGTTGGAAGTGCTCAGTAGTGACTGCCGAATAGAACGCCCACACAGAGTTAACTGGAAGGGCACATAAACATCCCCTGTTACTGGCGTGGGATGATGAGTGAAGTCTCTTCTCTGCTTGCATCTGTACAGTTGTTTCCGTAAAGAGTGTTTTCAAATGGAGGAGAGCCGGGGAGGAGGTTAACAAAGACAAAGGAGGGAAACAGCAGCACACACCTCACGACGGGGTTTCCGTGGTACAGGATGTAAATGCCAGCCTCCTTATTGGAAAAGATTTGATTGTTCCGGATGATGCCTTTCCCATTGCCAAGGACGACAATGCCAGAGCGAAGGCCATGGTGGATCTGGTTACACTGCAAGTGAAAATGAGACACCACAGAAGCCAGATCAGACATGCCAGTGAGAAGCAGAGTGCCCAACTCCGCCCACATCTCCGCGACGGGATGAACACAGTGGAAAAAATGACGTCACTGTAAGATCCCTAGCCCGTGACAAAGGGAACGGGTCGTGCTGCCACCATGCCCTTCCTGCACCAGTACACACATCAAAACCTGTAAGGGAGACTATGAAGATTGGAGTCTTTGCTGCCCAGCCTCTTAGGAGGGCTCTTGGTCTTCACCTGCAAGGCAGGCTACCGAAAGTTTCAGAGCCTCTAATGAGTCCCCCAAACACACAATCATTTGGCCAGGCCATAACTTCCAGGGTCCAGGGAGGCCATCTCTTGGGGAAGGGCAGCACCCCAGGGCAACCAAATGCTGGCCAAGTGCAGTCCTAAAGGGGCCACATCCACAGAGGGGTCCGAGTCATTTGACTTCTAGTCCTTTCTCATTTAGGAAGGGTCAGCGGGAGATGCAGACACTGGGGTGCCAAGCTGTCCCATGGGCATAAGGTCTTAGAAGGTGTATGAGCTACAGGATGCCAAGAGATATCTTTCTGTTTTTTGTTTGTTTGTTTGTTTTGGTAGAGACAGGGTTTTTGCTTCGTTGCCTAGGCTGGTCTTGAACTCCTGGCCTCCAGTGATCCTCCCATCTTGACCTCCCAAAGTGCTGGGATTACAGGTGTGAGCCACCACACCCAGCAAGATATTCATTTCTGATATCTCTTTGTGCGAATGGGAAAACAGGTGCAGGATTATATAGTACATTTGTGGAAGAGCCAGATCTGAAGCCTAGTTTTTCTCTTTCCCATTCCAGTTAGTTGCTTTTGCACAGTGACTTAAAATTTTTAGATTAGAATAATAATACCATTGTCTCACTCTAATTGTTAATTTATAGCGGAAGGGCAATTCTATACTTTGTAAATTGGTAAGTTAGCTGTATCTCTTCCAAAACGATTTCACAGAAATAAAGTTCTAGTTGATTTTAAAGTGTTTCGTGTGCAAACTCTCCTTATTCTTACTCTTTCTGGATTTTTCCTGAAGGATTTGGTAGGCTCATCAGGGTAACCACTGCCTAAGGGAAGTCTCGCACAGGGCTGAAGAGCTCCGAGAGGAGTGCACAGTGGTGTTTCCATCCGTACACCCTTTTACAACGCCAGGACTAAAATGTGCCACTCCCTCCCCCTCCACCTGCTGTCCCTCTATCCTCAGAAGGGCAAACCCCTCTCATCTCTCTAGCCAGACGGGCAATAATTTCCTAAGCCAAGGCCATGCATCTACCAACAGCTGCGTGGCAGAAACATAGTGAGGGGAAGGACACACTGGCCTGCTGGGTGTATTTTCTTTTTCTTTTTCTGAGACACGGTCTCGCTGTGTTGCCCAGGCAGGAGTGCAGTGGCACAATCATGGCTCACTACCATGCCGTAGTCATGGCAGCCACGACCTCCTAGACTCAAGCGATCCTCCCACCTCCCACCTCTGCCTCCCAAGTATCTGGGACTACAGGTGTGAGTTACCATGCCCAGCTAATTTTTAAAATTTTTTGTAGAGACAGGGTCTTGCTGTGTTGCCCAGGCTGGTCTCAAACTCCTGGACTCAAGGGATCTTCCTGCCTTTACCTCCCATAGTGCTGAGATTACAGGCATGAGCCACTGTGCCCAGCCTTCTCTCTGTATCTTTATGGGCAGTCAAGATATAATGGGTTCAGACATCACCCTTGAGTCAGACTGCCTGGATTCAAATCCCAGCTCTGTCACTAGGTGTAGGACTTTGGGCAGGATCCTCTGCCTCTTTGTGCTCTATATCTTTACTACAAAATAGGGATAATAATAATTCTTCACGGGGTTCTGTAAGCATTAAATGATAAGTAAATATCTACAAAGTGCTTAAAAAAGTATCTGGCATATAATAAACATTATGCATTAACGGTGGCTATTATTTTTTCAAGCCCATAAAAAGTCTGTTACAGGCCGGGCGCGGTGGCTCACGCCTGTAATCCCAGCATTTTGGGATGCTGAGGCGGGCGGATCACGAGGTCAGGAGATCGAGACCATCCTGGCTAACAGTGAGACCCTGTCTCTACTAAAAATACAAAAATATTAGCCGGGCATAGTGGCGGGCGCCTATAGTCTCAGCTACTCGGGAGGCTGAGGCAGAAGAATGGCATGAACCCAGGAGGCGGAGCTTGCAGTGAGCCAAGATTGTGCCACTGCACTCCAGCCTGGGCGGCAGAGCGAGACTCCATCCCAAAAAAAAAAAAAAAAAGTCTGTTACATTTCCCAACTTCTGGGAAATCTGTCTCTCAGTACACATGTAACAAAATTTCTCCCACACCCCATAAATCTGTGTAAAAACAAAACAAAAAACCCCCAAACCCCAAACCTGCCTCTCAGGAAGAGCCAGAGCAGAAAAGGAGCTGGTCTCTCATGTCACTGGCCACATACTCTAGGATTTTAAGTGGTTTTCACACTGGTAGAAAATCAAACTCAATATGGCCTCACAATAACCATAAAACAAATAATCTTCAGAACTAAATATCCGAAATGTGCTTTTATACAAATGAATAAACTAACTTGGTGGGGTTCGCTGCTGTTGTTTGTTTTTGGATCCAAGTGTCTTTAGGGCAGACATCATTCTCTTTATCCTTATCAAACTCAAAGCCAACCACAGCATATGAGGGCTGAGGGCCCAGTGAGGTTTTCCTGTCTTTCTGGTCCTCCTCCTCATTAATGGAGAGATGACCAGAAAATGACTTGTCCAAAGTCACTAATACACAGAGAGAGACACAGAGTCACAAGGACACACAGAGCAGGAGCCACCTGCAAACAGGAAGCATGTAAATACAAGAGGGCCATGTGTATTTAAATATCCTCACAAAAGGTTTCTGAAAACCAAGAGTCACCCTGAATAGAGAACGAACACAAAGTACCAGTATGAGTGGGTTGGACTTTTTCCGGATGTCTACACCAGCCTCTGCATTGTGGTAAATGTTGTTGCCGGCAATCAAGCCACCGCCCTCCAAGCGAAGAAAGATGCCTGATGCTCGGCAGCGGTAAATGTCGTTCCTGAGCATGATGATCTAAGCAGAAAAGAGAAAGCCATTTATTTTCCTGTTACAAATATTTTCTTAGAAACCACTAGAGGAACAGCTGAGTCTTTTCCTCACCACCTGATCCATGCAGTTTACCCCACAGGTGAAACGCCTCAATGCTGGCACAGCCGTGCTCCTGCTGTGTGCTCCCAGGACACAGCCATCTCCAGGCCCTGCCTGGCTTTGCCCTGCAGGCTCCTTAACAGTCTCACATTGGGTTTTTTTTTTTTTTTTTTGAGACAGGGTCTTGCTCTGTTGCCCACGCTGGAGTGCAGTGGCACGATCTTGGCTCACTGCAACCTCCACTTCCCAGGCTCAAGTGATCCTCCCCACCTCAGCCTCCCAAATAGCTGGGACTACAGGCTAATTTTTGAATTTTTGTTTATTTTTATTTTTATTATGGATGTGAGCTGTAGTAATTTTGTTTTTAATTTTTCTATTTTTTGTAGAGATGGAATCTCACTATGTTGCCCAGACTGGTCTGGAACTCTTGGGCTCAAGCGATCCTCCCACCGTGGCCTCCCAAACTGCTGGCACTACAGGCATGAGCCACCACACCTGGCCCACACTGGTTCTTCAACTAAAACCTGGACCGAAGCATGGCCCTGTGCTCCGTATTCAGAACCTGCAAGCAGCACAGCTGGATGATGGGATAGAAAGGACGCTTAGGGGAAGATGGGATTGAGTGGTCTTCAAACTCTACATGCACTAAGGTTGCGTGAAGATTTCCCCAGGGGTCAAGGGTGCAGCTACTTTTAATGAAATAAAATTCCAGGTCCACCATTTCCAATGCACCGCCACTAAAATCCACCTGTCTGAGATGGCATGGACAGTAAGGTACCACACAGGTTCTCCGCTCCCACCTTCCCTTTCACTTTATAAAACAAAGAGCTGTTCTTCCACATCCTAAATCTTTCATGGTGTGTCACCTTGGGGTGGAAAACTACTGAGACTCCAAACCAAGGGATGATTAGAAATACTGGTATAACAGGGGGCCGGGTGCGGTGGCTCAAGCCTGTAATCCCAGCACTTTGGGAGCCCGAGACGGGCGGATCACGAGGTCAGGAGATCAAGACCATCCTGGCTA
>NW_012114944.1:1881762-1884263 GCF_000951035.1 Colobus angolensis palliatus
CACCTGAGGTCAGGAGTTTGAGACCAGCCTGGCCAACATGGCGAAACCCCATCTCTGCTAAAAATACAAAAAATTAGCTGGGCATGGTGGCTAATGCCTGTAGTTCCAGCTACTTGGGAGGCTGGGGCAGAAGAATCGCTTGAACCCAGGAGGCGGAGGTTGCAGTGATCTGAGACCGCACCACTGCACTCTACACAGTGGAGACTCCATCTCAATAATAAAACAAAAAACAAAAAAAACCCAACCCACCAACAAACAAAAAAAAACTCAGTAGAAGATCTATTTACATAGCATTTGCATCATATTGGGTATTATAAGTAATCTAGAGATGACTGAAGTGTGGGAGGATGTGTGCAGGTTATGTGCAAATACTACACCATTTTATATAAGGGATTTGAGCATCTGTGGATTTTAGTATCCTGGAACCAAGCCCCCACGGATACCAAAGCATGATAATATATAAAAAAATCTAGAATACATCTATCTATGTTGTCTTAAATACTTATAGATTAATAATAAAATATATTATTATAAATTGTGTACTACTAATAATATATTGCATTAAGATAAAATTCTGTGAAGACTAAAGTAGAACAAGAGTATAAATTGTAAGACTTCAGCTTCTGCTTAGGATGGAGAAAGTAGAAAGATGATGATATACACAAACATAGCCTTTTTGGAACCCATCAGAGCTGAGGCTGCTGGACAACTAGCTAGCCTGAATGCTGCAAAAAGACAGGCGCCTCCAAGGAGATGAGGCCTGAGCACTTCCCTGCTGAATGCAGGGCTGCATGTGTCACACAAGCCAGTGAGAACTCAGCTAACATTTTCAATGCACTGTTAAAGGTCAGCTGTGAACTAGTGTAAGTGCAGAAACTCTCGGAGTAGCTGCACCTGTTCACTTCTCTCTGGCCTTCACTAGGTGCTCATGGAGAAAACTGGGAGCAGATGAGAGACTGGAGAAAGCACCCTCCTGATGCAGGCTGGGGACAAAAGTGAGAGAGGCATTAAGTCCCTCGCGTGTTCTTTCCCCCTAATTTTCTTACAGAACAAACCTTTCGCATCGAGAAACGGGGAAAAACTCTACCTCTGGGGGTGTCGGAAGGAAAGCAACTTAGGCCCAGATCATCAGAGGTCCCCTAGTGCTGGGGTGGAGCCAGGGTCACTGAAAAAGTCCTGCTCTCAAGACCACAGTCACAGCACCTACCTAGACTAAGGATGACCCAGGACAAGAAAGAAACCCTGCCATCATGCAGGGTGATAAATAATGGCAGTCTACTGCTGGGGGAGGGCGAGAGCAGCGAGAGATCACCTCTGAGGAGCGGGTGCAAAGGACGACCTGAAGCGGAGAAAACTAGCACAAGGTAATGCTGGAGAGAGCTGAAGCCTACGGGAAGCCGAGGATAATCCTATTATCACCATAATTCAAACGGGCTCAGCTCCTAACTAATCACCATAATTCAAACGGGCTCAGCTCCTAACTAGACAGACCCCCTAAAAGCCAGGCAAAAGAAGAGGTGTGCCCATTTCCAAACAAAGTATTACTGACCTCAGTCGCCACTGTCCTACATGAGCTATCTGACTTCTAACTAAAATTTATGACACATAAAGAAGAAAATCACAGTCAGTGAGACTTTTCTTTTTTTTTTGGAGACGGGCTCTTGCTCTGTTGCCCACGCTGGAGTGCAGTGGCACGATCTTGGCTCACTGCAACCTCCACTTCCCAGGCTCAAGTGATCCTCCCCACCTCAGCCTCCCAAATAGCTGGGACTACAGGCTAATTTTTGAATTTTTGTTTATTTTTATTTTTATTATGGATGTGAGCTGTAGTAATTTTGTTTTTAATTTTTCTATTTTTTGTAGAGATGGAATCTCACTATGTTGCCCAGACTGGTCTGGAACTCTTGGGCTCAAGCGATCCTCCCACCGTGGCCTCCCAAACTGCTGGCACTACAGGCATGAGCCACCACACCTGGCCCACACTGGTTCTTCAACTAAAACCTGGACCGAAGCATGGCCCTGTGCTCCGTATTCAGAACCTGCAAGCAGCACAGCTGGATGATGGGATAGAAAGGACGCTTAGGGGAAGATGGGATTGAGTGGTCTTCAAACTCTACATGCACTAAGGTTGCGTGAAGATTTCCCCAGGGGTCAAGGGTGCAGCTACTTTTAATGAAATAAAATTCCAGGTCCACCATTTCCAATGCACCGCCACTAAAATCCACCTGTCTGAGATGGCATGGACAGTAAGGTACCACACAGGTTCTCCGCTCCCACCTTCCCTTTCACTTTATAAAACAAAGAGCTGTTCTTCCACATCCTAAATCTTTCATGGTGTGTCACCTTGGGGTGGAAAACTACTGAGACTCCAAACCAAGGGATGATTAGAAATACTGGTATAACAGGGGGCCGGGTGCGGTGGCTCAAGCCTGTAATCCCAGCACTTTGGGAGCCCGAGACGGGCGGATCACGAGGTCAGGAGATCAAGACCATCCTGGCTA
>NW_012114944.1:1884358-1897157 GCF_000951035.1 Colobus angolensis palliatus
CCACCTCGGCCGGCTAGTTTTTTGTATTTTTAGTAGAGACGGGGTTTCACCGTGTTAGCCAGGATGGTCTCGATCTCCTGACCTTGTGATCTGGCCGTCTTGGCCTCCCAAAGTGCTGGGATTACAGGCGTGAGCCACCGCACCCGGCCCCTGACAACTCTTACTCTTCTTTCGGGCAGCTCAGTCCAGGCACTATTTCTCCAAGAAACCATCTGTGGTTCCTCGAGGCTGGGTCAGGTACCCACTTTTCTGGGCTTTTATGCCACCCATGGTTTACCTCTATCATAGGGCCTCTCAAACTGGACTGCAGTAATCTTAAAAAAATAAGTCAATTAAAACATTTATCAAGCACTTGCTATATAACAGGCACACTGCTAAGCACTTCACATTTGTGACCTTAGCTAATCCTCATTGTGTCCTGGAGAAAGGTAGCAACATTAGTCCACAGGACTTAAGAGGCAGAGCCAGAATTTAACTAGAAAGCCATATTCTCAATAACTATGCAAGGAAGAATGCCTTCCTTGAGGGCTTCAACCAGATCCTTTCATCATGGTGCTCACGACAGCAAAGCTATCACCTTTCCCTTTTTATCTGGCCATTTTCTTTTATTCTGTGTACAGCAGTCTTGCATTATGCTTTCAAAGTAACATCACCTGAAATCCTCTTTGGAAGTGGGCTGGGGAAAACACAATTAAATTTAAATTAATTAAAATGCGATTGCTATGAACCATTTTAGAAGCCTGCAACACTCATGAGTGACCTTTGTACAATGTTCTTTAGTTTGAGTATTTCCGGCATAGGACCTCCAACAGCCAGTGAGAGGAGAAAAATAGGGATGCTTATTTCTATTTTACAGAAGTGAAGGTCATGTTTACAGTGAGTTAGTGGAGAGGTGAGACTCGAAGCTAGGTGCTATGCCATGCTTTCTTCTGCATGGACTGTCTTTCCCTTCGGAAGGCCTTCCTGTCATCAGCCATTTACAGGATTTGCAGATAGTCCTGTGGTGCCCTAAGTCCCAGCACATACAAGGTGCTGATTGCAGCAGTGGATAGAAGGACTGTACTTAGCATAAGGTCCAATGTCTTACGGGGGATTCCAGGCCTGGGTAAAGTAGTTTTTACTCACCCCCAGCTTCATCCTTCAACCTACCCCTACTGCATGGTTGAATTCAACCTCACACCCAGGCCCTGGCACAGGATGTTCCTGCTGCTGGGACACCCTCACTCTCCACCCCTTCTCATCACGTGTCCAATTTTCTCTGGACCTTCTACTCATTGTACCCAGCACACACATTTCCTCTGCTGGGAAGCCTTCTCAACAACCCTACTCCAGTTTGGAGTGAAGGCAGTAATCATATCTCCCTGAATTTTCTCTTATTCAGGCCAAAGACTTTGTTTCTCCTACTCCGACATGGGTGAGATGCGTGACTTAGTGAAAAAGAGGCAGGAGACACGCATTTCTAGTCTCAGTTCTGCCTAACTTGCTATGTGACCCTGAGTAAACCACGTTCTCTCTCTAGGCCTCTCTTCCTGTGAAATGAGAAAAACTGTTTCTGCCCTTTCCAAATCAGATGATGGACATGATGTCAAGTGTGTGTGAATAACTTTAAAGAAAATTATTTTTAAAATGCAAAATAGCCCCATCAAACCCTTCCTACATACAGCCACAGGAGCCCCCTGACCAATCTAAAGTCATGACAGCACCTTGCTATTATGTATACACCGCACTGCGTAAGTCAGGTTCCGGAAGATGTTTCCTTCCATCTTGGCTCTGCCGTGGGAACAGACGAAGACGCCTCCCTTCCCATCCCGGAAGAGGCACTTGCGGATGAGGCAGCCCTGCACAGAGTTGGCCAGTGCCATGGCCTCCTTGTCCTTCTGCAGCTCCTGCTGCAGTGAGTTCAGCACTAGGCAGCTGGGCAGCTGAATGGATGCTCCTGGTAGAGGTGGGCCCAGAAATGAGCCCCCCAATACAGGACGTGGGCCCTGCACTTGATAGGATAGTCTGTACATCAGCTGGTCCTCATCTTCATCCTCACCACTGGGACTCAGGCCTCCATCGCTGCTGTCTGGGGTCTGGGCCACCCTTTCACCATCACTACCCACTTCTGCCTCCTGTGAGCCAGCCTTGGAGCCTGGCTTTGGGGAGCTAGAGGCTGGGCTGGTAGGGCTCTGGCTGCCCTCGATAACAATGTCACAGGTCTTTGGGCTCCAGGCCTGGTCCCGGCTCTCTAGGTCCAGGGACATTAAAAAGTCAGAGTCCTCTGTGGGGAGAAAAGTGGGCGAGGACTTAATAAGCCCTAGTAGATACTTGTAGGCCCAGTTCTTATCTGCAGATGGGTGACCCTCAACAGTCACAGAGTTGTTTTCGCTGCCCACAAATTCACAGTTTTCCAGGACACACAGGGGCACGTTGTGCAGGAAGATATGAGTGTTTTTGAAGGTACAGAACTTCACTTGGCAAGTACCCGGACCGTGGACCTGGATGTGCCCATTCTCAAAGTTGCAGTTGTCAAACTGGACATGACCTGATGTTGTCTGGGGAATGAAAAGAAGAAAATGGCTGTAAGAGGGATGAAATCTGTTTTGGATTCTAGCTGCCCTTTAAGGAGGGTAGAACATGGAAAGGCCATTTGTTCTGCTGATCATCTTCCCCTCCCCACTGGGGTCTGGACGTCAGCTGTTCCCAAAAGGAACTGGGGAGCTGCTCTGCATCAGAGAGGGAGGGAAACTGGAGCTGCCTGCACCTCCATCCTTCTAATCTCAAAGGAAGGGAGACAAGTAGATGATGGCAGAGAAGTTCACACTGTATCATGACTCCTCCTAAAACCTCAAGTCTCAAGCCATGCGCCAGGGCTGGGACAGGCAATGAGAGAGGCCTGGCCACATGTGCTCGCAAAGAGTTCTGTGTGGCAACTGATGCATGTGGTGCACAGCAAAATATGTCTCTAAAGAGAGGGGACAAAGTATACTGCCATCGCCAGGAAGCATTGAACAGTTTAAAGCATGAGCTCTGCCAAGTGTGGTGGCTCGTGCCTGTAGTTCCAGCATGTTGGAAGGCCAAGATGGGCAGATCACTTGAGGTCAGGAGTTTGAGACCAGCCTGGTCAACATGGTGAAACCTCATCTCCACTAAAAATACAAAAATTAGCTGGGCGTGGTGGCGTGCGCCTATAGTCCTAGCTACTTGGAAGGCTGAGGCATGAGAATAGCTTGAGCCTGGGAGGCAGAGGTTGCAGTGAGTCGAGATCGCGCCAGTGCACTCCAGCCTGGGCGACAGAGCGAGACTCAGTGTCCAAAAAAAAAAAAAAAAAGCACGGGCTCTGGGGGTTGACTGCAAGTGTTATCTTGTACAAACGACTTCACCTCTTTAAGCCTCAGTTACCTTGTCTGCAGCATGGGGCTCACTAGTTCACAAAGCACCATGCTAGGCACAAACTTGGCACTCAGTCAAAGTCAGTTATTATCATCTGGGGTCAGGGACACAAGGAGCAGAGTGTCCTCAAGAGACTGGGGTGGAGATAGGGCAGAGCCGAACTCTCCTGCCTAATTCATTTGGGCCCCTCGGCTCTCTGGGCCCGACTGAGAAGCAGTCTTGGTGAGGCCCATTCACTCTCTACTCCTGAAAAAGAACTGTTTCTAGATTTCATATGATTTCATCAGATGTATCTGAACCATCAAATAAGGGACTATCTCATGATTCTATTTAATAATCCAGACGTACCTACCCCTTGAACAATTTTTAAAATTCTCTAGCAGTGACCTTTGATAGATTGTCTCAGAATTTAAGCCCCCTTAACTTCTCTAAGTTCTTCCTTATGGCTAACCTAATTTTTCCTTGCTATTTAAATCCATTTTCTCTCTAAAGATAAAAGCCAGCTCTCTGGAGATGCAGAGCCACTGCTAAGGTTCTCCTTGGAAGTCACTGAAAACGGCTGTGAAATCGCCTTGGCCTTTGCATTTTTCAGGCAAGAGCATCCCAGGCCCCCGGGCCTCCTTTAGTTGAAAAACAATCATGGACTGAATACTAACTAACGTATGTTATATGCTAAGCACTAAGCCAGAGGGCAGGCTACGAACAAGTCTAATGCCAGGCCTCATCCCTTGAGGATCTGTGGTTGTACTTCTGACGGAGAAGTAGAGGCTGAAATCAAAATATTACTCTAAGAATAAATGTATTACAAAACGTGAAGGGTCTGGAACATTCTTTCTAGAAACAAACTCTCCTGGGCCTGCAGAGCAGCACCAGGGAAGTTCATCAGTTCTTCTGAAATACTCTAGGGCTAAAACACAGGCTTTTAAGCTTTTAGGTAACATAGCATGATGTAATTTTATAAGCATTTAGATGAGAAGGCCTGAATTTGGGATCTAACTTCCCTAATTACCCACTTGAGAAAGTTACTTACCATCTCTGACCTTCAGTAGCCCTCATTTGCAAAATAGGGATACCACATCTACTTCATCCACACAAATGTTTGCTGTGGGGGTCCAATGAGATGGAAAGTCACCTAGATTATGAATAGGCTTTGGATCTTACTAAGTCTGAGACCTTAATGACACTTAATCTTGCTGAGCCTCCGTTTCCTCATCTATAAAATCAGATGACATTACCTATCTCATACACATGTGGAGAGGAACCCATGAGATAATGGCTATAAGGCATATGGCATGCATATGACATATGTCTGTTATAAATGACCAGTGGTATAAGGATCATTACAAACATGAGAGACAATTGTTATTGGTAATAATGACAATATACTTTAAAAAATCTTATATATATTATATACACACACATATATATACATATATATAGTTGTTTTTTTTTTGAGACGGAGTCTTGCTCTGTCGCCCAGGCTGGAGTGCAGTGGCCGGATCTCAGCTCACTGCAAGCTCCGCCTCCCGGGTTCACGCCATTCTCCTGCCTCAGCCTCCTGAGTAGCTGGGACTACAGGCGCCCACCACCTCGCCTGGCTAGTTTTTTGTATTTTTTTTTAGTAGAGACGGGGTTTCACCGTGTTAGCCAGGATGGTCTCGATCTCCTGACCTCGTGATCCGCCTGTCTCAGCCTCCCAAAGTGCTAGGTGGCTTGAGCCACCGCGCCCGGCCCAAAAATCTTTTATTTTTTATGAGCAGGCAGGAAAGCAATGTAATTTTTATTGACTGCCTACATAATCCAAGTTTCTAAGCAATGTATAAGCTATAGACTGTTCTGCCAGGAACTACCAACACCTGGATACCTGCTTTACTTTGAACCATCTTCTGGCTCTGCGTTCACGGATGGAATGTGTTGGACAAATATTTCCTGACCTTCTCACCATCGCCCTTGAGAATTAGCAAATCGTGGTAAAAGCCTGCCCTCGCTCGATCCCATACAGGGTGTGGGGTTCATGTGCTGAAGGTGACTAGTCCTGTATAGCCTTTTTCCTCTGTGGCTCTCGCTCAGGCCTGCCTCCATGAGCAGCTAATGTGCTCTCTGCTTCCTGTCACCAAGTGGCATGCTTCCAGAACCCAGCTTTCCCGCCTAGCTGCTCCTCTGGTGGCTCCAGTTGGTCCAGTTGGAAAGGGAAGAGGTGCAAAAGAATTTTGGTTCCAAGCCCAAGCCATTTTTAACTACAGCTTTACCAGGAATAAAGCAGAATTCTGAGCTCTACTGATCACTGTGCCTGTTTCTCAACTGGTTCAGCACTCAGAGGAGAGTGAGTATAATAATAACTCTTAACTTTCAATTCCAACCAAAAAAGAGATTAAAAACCCAGAAAAGAGGCCAAGCCCCTGGGGTCAGGACTAGAAAGGCCGTCTATTGATGTGGACACCCACCTTATACATGATGGGTGAGAACCAGGCTGGCATGAAGACGAGGTTGCACAGGCGTGTGGTTGAGCAGTGCTGATCAATGCTGGCCAGCAGGGCCACTTCACCCAACTTCCCCTGCCCTACAATCTCCACGGGCACCTTCAGGATGATTTCACCTTGCTCTTCGTATACACCTGGGAAGAGCACAATTCGGTCATACAGGCTGGCCATGGCCAAGGCACTGCCCAGGCTGTCAAACTCATGGCCTGGCCCAACACTCAGGGTACGTCGTTCCCTCCTCCGGCGGAATAGAGAAAAGCAGACGGAAGACTCCAAGTCCAAGGCATTCTTGGTCCACGTCTTGGAGGCAAGGTAATGCTGCTTGAAGGCTTCTCTCCAAGACTCAGGCTCCACATCTGGCTGGTTGGGCCAATTGGGATGGCGGCACTCGGTGCAACCCAGACACAGCTGCCGCCAGCGGGTGCTGTCGAGACTGAGGATCAGTTCATACCAGGCCCTGCATACCAGGCTGCAGCGGCCCAGGTCGGGAAGGTGCAAGTAGGCTAAGATCATGCGCCATAGCTCCAAGGGCAGGCCACCAGCCTCCATGGTCACCTAGGAGACAGACACAAAACAAAAGAGATCTCTGTCTACCCTACTTACCAGTCCCCCTTTAAAATTTCTTTTTTTAGATGGAGTTTCACTCTTGTTGCCCAGGCTGGAGTGTAGTGGCGCGATCTCGGCCTCGCCACAACCTCCGCCTCCCAGATTCAAGTGATTCTCCTGCCTCAGCCTCCCAAGTAGCTGGGGTTACAGGCATGCACTACCACACCTGGCTAATTTTGTATTTTTAGTAGAGACCGGGTTTCTCCACGTTGGTCAGGCTGGTCTCAAACTCCCAACCTCAGGTGATCTGCCCGGCTTGGTCTCCCAAAGTGCTGGGATTACAAGTGTGAGGCACCACACCCGGCCTCCAGTACCTTTCTTAAAATACCCCCTGCCATCTCCTAAGGCCAAGGGTGAGCAAATAAACAAGGCCCAGCCAGTCAGAGGACCCATCCTTTCAATGTGAATCCTACTCTAGATTTTTCTACCAGGAATTAGCAAGGAAAACTCTCTTTTCTCTATGGTCAGATGTTATGAGGATATGACTCCAGAACTGCCAGGTTCACCACCATGTGGAGGAAACCTTGTAGTATAAAAGCCAAACAGAAAAAAAAAAAAAAAAGAAAGAAAAAAAAAAGAAAAAAGCCAAACAGAAATATGACACTTTAAAAAGAGGAAGAAAACAAGGTAAGCATGTGTGTGTGTGTGTGTGTGTGTGTGTGTGTGTCCTGATAGTACCGATTCCAGATTCTTAAAGATGTCTTAGAATCTACAGTTCTTCCTTCAATTTTGTAGGATATCCCAATGGCCTTCTACTAAATCCCCCTTTTGCTCAAGCTGGTTTGATTTGGGTTTCTATGACTTGCAACTAGAAGAGTCTAGACTCCTAAGAGGGAACCCACCTTTGGCTGTTAGGCTCCAAGAGCTCTGGATCCCCTACACTCTCAGGGAAGAGATCTCTATCTCTTCATACTATTAGGAAAGAACTGAGGCAGTGACTGTCCATCTGTCTGTCTCTGCTCATTCCCAGATCAAGTAATTACTGTTTCCCCATGTGGGGCAGCCCCAGGAAAGACTACTGCTGAGTCAGATGCTGTGGGTTTTGGTTCTGGCTCTGCCGTTGGTTATCCTGAGCAGTTACTTGGTTATTGTGAACCCCTATGGGCTGGCTGCCCAGCCATCTACCTATTGCTTTTTCTGGAAAATCTTCTTCTCCCCTACCAGTGATTTATATCACATGATTATAGAGGTAAGGTTCCCAGCAGATGTGTGTGTAGAACAAAGGATCCCCGACCCCTTGACTGCTACTGATTGGACTCTGGATGGTTCTAAAGGGGCCATCGAGACCTTTCCCAGGAGAACAGGAGTTGCAATTCTAGAATCAGGCTGGCCTCATTCCTGAATGGTGGGGAATGAGTGGCCTCTTTCCTAAGCTATAAACTCAGGAATAGCCTCTGGTGATCATTTTCCCCAGGCTGGGGCATAGGAGGAGACAAGACAGAAGAAGCTGATCTACATTGAGAGAAGAATAAATTAGAGACACAGAAAAAAGCAGAGAAAAGGGCAGAAGCAAGGGGCGTCCAGTTTTCTATAGCACTGCAGGTCATGGCTCCAGTCTATTCTCAAAGCTCAGCTTTATCCTTGCCCTTTGAATGCCATCAGATATCCCTGATGATGTAAGCTGGCTTCAGTTACTTGTTTTTATACCTAGTTCAAGGTCTCTCATTTATGAGTGTCAATTTTCCCACTTAAAAAACAAGGGGACCGAGTAGATGACCTAGAGCAACTTCCAAGTCTGAAACCCAAGTCCCTAGACAACTAGAAAGTAGGACTATGGCCGGACATGGTGGCTCACGCCTATAATCCCAGCACTTTGGGAGGCCAAGGTGGGTGGATTACCTGAGGTCAGGAGTTCCAGACCAGCCTGGCCAACGTGGTGAAAACTCCTCTCTACTAAAAAATACAAAAATCTGGCTGGGTGCAGTGGCTCGTGCCTGTAATCCCAGCACTTTGGGACGCCAAGGCAGGTGGATCACCTGAGGTCAGGAGTTCGAGACCAGCCTGGCCAATACAGTGAAACCCCGCCTCTACTAAAAATACAAAAAAATTAGCCAGGCTTCGGGGAGTGCGCCTATAGTCCCAGCAACTCAGGAGGCTGAGACAGGAGAATTGCCTGAACCCGGGAGGTGGAGGTTGCAGTGAGCCAAGATCGTGCCACTACACTCCAGCCTGGGCGACACAGCAGGACTCTGTCTCAAAACAAAACAAAACAAAACAAAAAGTAGCCGGGCGTGGTCATGGCCACCTGGGAGGCTGAGGCAGGAGAATCGTTTGGACCTGGGAGGCAGAGGTTGCAGTGAGCCAAGATTTTACCTCACTACACTCCAGCCTGGGTGACAGAGTGAGACTCCATTTCATAAACAAATAAATAAATAAAGTAGGACTAGAAACAACTGACCTTCATCAAATTGTTGACCTCTCTAGGGCCTTGGGTATCCTCTCAATTTTATGAAAATGCTAATCATACTTGTCAGTTATCTAAGCCCCATGAAGGCTAGGAGCACAAATGTATGATTATGTCTGGAAGAAATGTTGAACTTCCTCAAGACAGGCGTGGCTTTAATTCTGCAGATTCATACTGGAGCCCAGGTGAGTAGGTTCTTCTCTAATGATCACCAGCGAGACTTTACTAAGAGAAAAGTTGGCATATGCCACTCCCCAAGATGGACACCAGTTTATTTATGGCAGCTTCTATGACACTGATGTTTCCTGTTCTTCATTTATTTCTTTAGTTACACATTCTCGGGCTTTTTGTTTGTTTGTTTTTTGAGACAGAGTCTCGCTGTATCACCCAGGCCGGAGTGCAGTGGCGCGATCTCGGCTCACTGCAACCTCTGCCTCCCAGGTTCAAGCGATTCTCCTGCCTTAGCCTCCTGAGTAGCTGTTGCTGGGATTACAGGTGCGCACCACCATGCCCGGCTAATTTGTTTGTATTGTTAGTAAAGACGGGGTTTTACCATGTTGGTTAGGCTGGTGTTGAACTCCTAACCTTGTGATCTGCCCATCTTGGCCTCCCAAAGTGCTGGGATTACAGACATGAGCCATGACGCCTGGCCTCTCAGGCTTTTTAAGAGAAAATTGTTCTTCTACTCATTCTCTATCCACTTTGCAGCTGAACAATCACATCCATTCCCTTGGCTTCAACTACCACCGGAAATGCATGACTACAAAATCCAAATGTCTAGCCCCAATCATCTTTCAAGCTCCACACGTGAATATCCAATTCTCTTTCAGACATTTCTACCTGGATGTTCCATAGATACCAAAAACTGAACATCATGTCCAAAATGGAATCCTCACTTCCACTTCAGGCCATGACAGAATAACTGAAACTGGATAATCCCTTCCTGCCATAAACAACTACAAAGCTGGACAAAATATATGAGGGAAGTGAATTTGTGTTTTCAGGCACTGAGCAGCAAGCTGCTCAAGACTGTGATTTTTGGCCGGGTGCGGTGGCTCACACCTGTAATCTCAGCACTTTGGGAGGCCAAGGTATGTGGATCACTTGAGGTCAAGAGTTCAAGAACAGCCTCACCAACATGGTGAAACCCTGTCTCTGCTAAAAATACAAAATTAGCTGGGCGTGGTGGTGCACACTTGTAATCCCAGCTACTTGGGAGGCTGAGGCAGAAGAATCGCTTGAACCTGGGAGGCGGAGGTTGCAGTGAGCCGAGATCACACCATCGCACTCCAGCCTAGACAACAAGAGCGAAACTTCATCTCAAAAAAAAAAAAAGACTGATTTTTGAAAGAAAGGAAACATACGAGGTGAGTGCCAAGAACATCCTGGCGTTCGTTCTGAGGCACTTTCTTACTATGGTGTAGAGATGGAGCCCAAGCAGAGTGGCAGTCCCACCAGGAAGGCAGATTTGAGTTCTGCGCTGCTGAAGAGGCTTGCATTTGTGAGGTGAGGTACCAGAATACAGTGAATAGCACAGAGGGGGTGGGGGAGGAGGGACAGTTCCTAGGCTGAAGGCTGGGCTGCACATGTTCAAGGCAAGACTTCATCGGATGTAGTAGAGATTACCTGCTATGAAAATTATTCTAATTTTCCACTTAACTTCTGTGTTTAATTTTGTTCATTCACTCATCCGACAGACATCTATTAAGCCTTATTATGTAACAGGTCCTAAGAGAAAATATTAATAAATTGGGATTAAGACATGGTCTCTGTGCTCAAGTTGCTGACAGTTTAATAAGAGGGGAGAAGACATAGTGAAAGACAAAACAAAACAAAGTTGGCAAAAGACCTTCACTAATAGGTTGAGAAATCATGGAGTAACTCCTAGAGAAGTCTTTCTTTTTTTTTTTTGGATGCAGTGGCCATGATCTTTGCTCACTGCAGCCTCTGCCTCCCAGGTTCAAGCAATTCTCGTGCCTCAGCCTCCCAAGTAGCTGGGACTACAGGTGCATGCCACCATGCCTAGCTAATTTTTGTATTTTTAGTAGAGACAGGGTTTCACCATATTGGCCAGGCTGGTCTCAAACTTCTGACCTCAAGTGATCCACCTGCCTTGGCCTTCTAAAGTGCTGGGATTACAGATGTGAGCCACCAAGTCTGGCCTTAGAATCACTTTAGAAAAGTGTTTCAGTTTCTTCTACAGTTAAATGCAGACCTATCCTATGACCCAGGAATTCCACTCCTAGTTATTTATACAAGATAAATGAAAATAGGTGTTTACAAAGACTTAGGCAAGAATGTTTACAGCAGCTGTATTCATAATAGTAAAACAAACAAACAAACTAGAAACAACCCAAATGTCCATCAACAGAAGTGTGGATAAACAAGTTCTGGTGTATTTGTACGACCAGGTACTATTCAGCAATAAAAAGGGATAAACTATTGATGTAGACAAGAACAAGTGTGAACCTCAAAAATAATATGCTGGGGCTGGGCACAGTGGCAGATGCCTGTAATGCCAGCACTTTGGGAGGTCCAGGTAGGTGGACTACTTGAGTTTGGGAGTTTGAGACCAGCTTAGGTAACATGCTGAGACCCCATCTCTAAAAACAAAACAAAACAAAATACAAAAAATTAGCTGAGTGTGGTGACGCACACCTGTAGTTCCAGCTACTAGGGTGGTTGAGGTGGGAGGATCACTTAAGCCCAGGAAATCAAGGCTGCAGTGAAACAGGATTGAGCCACTGCACTTAAGCTTGGGTGACAGAGCAAGCCACTTATCTCAAAAAACAAAACAAAAAAAAACAAAAAAGACAAAACTAGCCTTGGTGATAAAAATCAAAATAGCGCTTAGGCCAGGCACAGTGGCTCACCCCTGTAATGCCAGCACTTTGGGAAGCTGAGGTGGGAGGACAGCTTGAGTCCAGTTTGAGATCAGCCTGGACAACATAGCAAGACTCTGTCTCTACAAAAAAGTTAAAAAATGTTTGCCAGGCATGGTGGTGTGCACCTGTAGTCCCAGCTACTCAGGAGGCTGAGGTGGGAGAATCCCTTGAGTCTAGGAGTTTGAGGTTACAATAAGCTGATGGTGTCTCTGCACTCCAGCCTGGGCGACAGCAAAACCCTGTCTCAAAAAACAAACACAACCCAACAGTGCTTGCCAGCAAGGTGGAGATTAACTGGAAGGGGTTACAAGGGAACTTTAGGGTGAAGGAAATGTTTTATATCTTGACTGGTGTGTTAGTTATATGGGTGCATACATCAAAAAACCCTCACTGGAGGTTGGGTGCGGTGGCTCATGCCTGTAATCCCAGCACTTTGGGAGGCCAAGGCGGGTGGATCACCTGAGGTCATGAGTTTGAGACCAGCCTGGCCAACATGGTGATACCCCGTTTCTACTAAAAACACAAAAATTATCCAGGCGTGATGGTGTGTGCCTGTAATCCCAGCTACTTGGTAGGCTGAGGCAGGACAATCACTTGAACCTGGGAGGCAGAGGTTGCAGTGAGCCAAGACTGTGCCACTGCACTCCCTGGGTGACAGAGCGAGACTCCATCTCAAAAAATAAAAAATAGAAACCTCACTGGATTGTATGCTTCAGCTCTGTGCATATCATTGCATGTAAACATCATCTCCATTTTTTAAATAGTATATATTATCATCTCTCCCCATCCCTGCTCCACCACCTGTACTGTGTTCCTGGGTTAATAACATCATCATTTTCCACCTAGCTGCCCAAGACAGAACTAGAGAAACCTCCTTGATTTCTTTTCTCCCTCCTTCCCTCCCTCTCTACCCAATATTCTCTGAAGTCCTGTGTTTCTGCCTCCTTAAGCAATCTCTCCTATCAATACTTTCTTCACTATCCTCCCTGTCCCTGCATTACTTCTTTGGTTTGGATTACTATGACAGATTCTTCTTCTTCTTTTTTTTT
>NW_012114944.1:1897312-1901151 GCF_000951035.1 Colobus angolensis palliatus
TCTCCCAAAGTGCTGGTGTTACAGGTGTGAGCCACCACACCCAGGGATCTTTCTAAAATACAAATCTGATCTTGTCACTTGTTGGCTTAAAATTCCTCAGTGGTTCCCCATGGAGTCCTGGGTCAAGCCTAGTACAGAAGATCAGTTGTGAGCTTGTCTCTTTCTCTAGCCTCATCTCTGACACTGCTCCCAACCTACCCTTGCCTTCCCAATAATACCTTTCAGAGGACCTTTCCTTATCCTCTCCCCTCAGAAATAAAGTGCCTCCCCTGGGCTCATATAGCACCCGGAGAACAGCTCTAGCCAACATTTTAAACATGTGAAACAAAACACAGATCACACAAAGCAAATGTGAGTTTAGAGAATCATTTTACAAGGCAAGTATCCTGTTCATCACCACCTGGATCAAACACAAAATGTTGCCAGCGCACTAAAAGCCTCTCTGTGTCCCCCATTCCAACCCTTCCTCAAAAAGTAAGTTCAGTCTTGATTTGTGTAGAATTCACATCTGAGCATTTCTTTATGGTTTTATCACCTCAGTATGCATCCTTAGAGGCCACAGTTTTTAGTTTTGTCCTTAAGTTTGTGGCCTTTTTTTTTTTTTTTTTTTTTGAGAAGGAGTCTTGCTTTGTCGCCCAGGCTGGAGTGTAGTAGCAGGATCTTGGCTCACTGCAAGCTCCGCCTCCCGGGTTCACGCCATTCTCCTGCCTCAGCCTCCCAAGTAGCTGGGACTACAGGCGCCCACCACCATGCCTGGCTAATTTTTTCGCATTTTTAGTAGAGACGGGGTTTCACTGTGTTAGCCAGGATGGTCTCGATCTCCTGACCTCGTAATCTGCCCACCTCAGCCTCCCAAAGTGCTGGGATTACAGGCGTGAGCCACCGCGCCCGGCCAAGTTTGTGGCTTTGATAGGTCTTTTGATTCTCATTTCATCTGCCGGTTCCCCTCTATCTTTTCTTTACAATTTATTTGTTGAAAACCCTGACTCATCTGACCAGAGTTTCTCATGGTCTGAATTTTGCTGACAGTACGCATTACTTGAAGGAGAGTTCACTTGTTCCTGTCACCTGCACTTCCTGCATGCTGGCAGCTGGATCCAGAAGCTTGCTCAAACTCAGGCTCAACCCCTTTAACAACACTACAAGTGGCATTGCACTTTTTTTATTAGGAGCCACATTTCTGGTTGTCTCTTTTTTGATGTTAGTAGCCAGTGGTGCTCAATGCCTCTATCCAGCAATTCATTGGTGGTAACGAAATGTTAATATTCTTAATTCACCAAAGAACACCAAAAACAGTACAAAACAAAACAAAAACCGAGCCCAATCAAAGCTCATTTGGCTTTGATTAGCTGAAATAATTTCATAAGGAGATTTTATAATTCTATTCATCCATTATTTGGTTATCCAGTGGCACAGTACATACAGGAAGAGCCAGCTTGATGCTTTCCTTTTATTTCTCAGTTTTCTTCTTTTGTTTTGTTTCAGTTTTTGGTTTTTTT
This sequence comes from Colobus angolensis palliatus, assembly GCF_000951035.1. Taxonomy (NCBI): domain Eukaryota; kingdom Metazoa; phylum Chordata; class Mammalia; order Primates; family Cercopithecidae; genus Colobus; species Colobus angolensis. The sequence goes on from NW_012114944.1 coordinate 1,898,812, forward strand.
TTTTTTGAGACGGAGTCTCACTCTGTTGCCCAGGCTGGAGTGCAGAGGCATGATCTTAGCTCACTGCAACTTCCACCTCCCAGGTTCAAGTGATTGTCCCACCTCAGCCTCCTGAGTAGCTGGTATTACAGGCACCTGCCACAATGCACGGGTAATTTTTGTATTTTTAGTAGAGACGGGGTTTCATTGTGTTGGCCAGGCTGGTCTCAAACTTCTGACCTCAAGTGATCGGCCCGGCTCAGCCTCCTAAAGTGCTGGGATTACAGGCATAAGCCACCGTGCCCAACCTCTTTTTTTTTTTTTTTGAGACAGAGTCTTGCTGTGTTGCCCAGGCTGGAGTGCAGTGACGTGATCTTGGCTTCCAGGTTCATGGAACGTTCAATGATCTAAGCCTTCCAGGTTCAAGCGATTCTCTGCCTCAGCCTCCCAAGTTGCTGGGACTACAGGCGCCCACCACCATGCCCAGCTAATTTTTGTAGTTTTTGTAGAGATGGGGTTTACCCATGTTGGCCAGGCTGGTCTTGAACTCCTGGCCTCAAGTGGTCCACCTAACTCGGCCTCCCAAAGTGCTGCGATTACAGGCATGAGGCACTGCACCCAGCCTATTTCTCAGTTTTCAAGATAATGAATGGGTTCCCTGTTGTTCTCTGAAAGTGATTGGCTCTCAAAATTCATGTCCTTCTCACATGCAAAGTGCATCCATCCCAATAGCCCCAAAAAGTCTTAACTTGTTTCAGCATCAATTTTAAAGTCTAAGTCCACAGTATCATCTAAACCAGATATGGATGACAGTCAAGGCATGATTCATCCTGAGGCAAATTCCCCTCCAGCTGTGAGCCTGTAAAATCAAACAAGCTATGTGCTTCCAAAATACAATGGTGGGATAGCACAGGATAGACATTCCCACTGCAAGAGAGAAACAGATAAGAAGAAAAAAGTCACTGGTCCGAAGTAAGTCCAAAACAGGGCAAACAACACTAAATCTTAAGGCTGGAGAATAATCTTCTTTGACTCCATGTCTAACCTTCTGGACACAATGGGGTGGGGGCTAGGTCTCCAAGGCCCTGGAAGGCCCTGCCTCCACAGCATTGCTGGACATAGCCCACACAGCTCTGAAGGTTTGCAGTTAATACCTGTGGCTTTCCCAGGCTGGTGCTATGTGCTGGTGGCCCTGCTTCCAAGACTCCACTAGGTCACTCTACTTGGAGCCCAAATAGGAGCTCCCTGCAGCATCCTTTGAAATCTAGGTAGAGGCACACATGACTCCACAGCTCTTGTACTCGGCAGGTCTACAGTTAGCCCCACGGGGATAGCACCAAGGTAGACTGCTTGTGCCCTGGGATCTGCAGGCCAGCCACACCTGGGCCTGCTTGAGCCACCAGTGGGGTGACCAGGGAACAGAGGCCTGAAGCATCCCTAAGCAATGAGCTCCAAGGTTCCAAGAGTGCCTTGGGCCTGTCCCTTTAAGCTGGTTTGCCCTCATAGCACTAGCATTCAAGGCCTGTGATGGCAGAAGCAGCCTTGAAAATCAAATGGTCACTTGACCACACCCTTGGTTTTCTCTTCTAAACCATTTAAAAAATTCCTTACATAACCAGACTGAGAGTTTTTCAAATCTTTGTGTTCTGCTTCCCTTTTAATTATAAATTGTCTTTAAATCCTTTCTTCTCCCATTTTACTATAAGCAGTTAGAAGCAGTCACGCAACATTGTGAATGTTTTGCTGCTTAGAGATTTCTTCTGCCAAATCACCCAGCTTTCCTAGCCTTCTCTCTTTTCTCCTTCTATAGGGTCCTAGGACACAGACGTTGATTCAGCCAAGTTCTTTGCCACCTTATAAGAAAGATAACCTTTCTTCCAGTTTCCAATACCTTGTTCCTCATTTCTGTCTGAGACCTCATCAGACTAGTCTTCACTGTTGCAACCACTGGAGTAACCTGTAAGAAGAATGAGGCTTCCCCTATATCCCTTCTTTTCCCAGGCTCTGGCCAGAACCACCCTTAATGTGGCATTCATGTCAATGAAGTCTTTTCCAGCATTTGCTTCAAAACTGTTCCAGCCTCTACCCATTATCTGTTTCCAAGTTGCTTCTACATTTTTAGGTGTTTGTTATAGCAACACCCCACTCCTCCAGTACCAATTTATATCTTAGTCTGTTTAGTGCAACTATGTCGGAATTCTTGAATCTGACTAATCTATAAAGAACAGACATTTATGGCCAGGCACGGTGGCTCACACCTGTGATCCCAGCACTTTGGGAGGCTGAGGCAGGTGGATCACGAGGTCAGCAGATTGAGACCATCCTGGCTAACACGGTGAAATGCCATCTCTACTAAAAATA
>NW_012114944.1:1901648-1902765 GCF_000951035.1 Colobus angolensis palliatus
CGGAGTCTCGCTCTGTCACCAGGCTGGAGTACATTGGCACAATCTTGACTCACTGCAACCTCTGCCTCCTGGGTTCAAGCGATTCTCCTGACTCAGCCTCCCGAGTAGCTGGGACTACAGGCACGGGGCACCATGCCCAGCTAATTTTTGTATTTTTGGTAGAGACAGGGTTTCATCATGTTGGCCAGGATGGTCTCGATCTCTTGACCTCACGATCCACCTGCCTCAGCCTCCCAAAGTGCTGGGATTACAGGCGTGAGCCACTGCGCCTGGCCACATGTATGTTTTTAAACTATTATTATGAAGTCATGGACTAAAACGTACTTTATGAGTTTCAAGTCTTTGAAATCCCTACTTTTATTAAAGTTCAAATTAAGCTATCTTTGGCCCCACATTGGTTCCTCGGTCCTTCTGGCACAACCCCTGTACCCTTTGATAGCTTCCTTGCTATGTGGTATGTCAAGACAGCGTAACAGCTTCTTTAAGAAGCTGTCTTTAAAAAATGTTCGCTGAGAAAATTGTAGATTCACATGCAGTTATAAGAAATAATAGAGATCCTTTGCATTCTTTGCTTGGTTTACCCCAATGGTAACCTTTTGCAAATCTATAGTATAATACACACTAGCGTAGTGACATTGATATAGTCCAACATCTAATTTAGATTTCTCCAGTTTTACTTGTACTCACTTGTGCATGTGTATTAAGTTCTATGCAAGTTTATCACCTGTGTAACTTTGTGTATCTACTACCAGTAAAGACGGTGAATGGTTCCAACACCATATGGATCCCTTGTGTTGCCCTTTTGTAACTATACACATCTCCATCCTGCCTCCTCTCTTCTGTCCCTAACAGAATTAACTAATGGCAACCATTAATCTGTCCTCCAGTTCTAAAACTGTATCATTTCAAAAATGTTATATAAGTGGAATTACACAGTGTGTTACCTATTGAGACTGGCTTTTTTTCATTCAATGTAATTCAGTGGAGGCTCATCCTACTTGTGGTGTGCATCAAAAGTTTGTTTATGGGCCGGGCGCGGTGGCTCAAGCCTGTAATCCCAGCACTTTGGGAGGCCGAGACGGGCGGATCACGAGGTCAGGAGATCGAGACCATCCTG
>NW_012114944.1:1902815-1917046 GCF_000951035.1 Colobus angolensis palliatus
GTAAAACCAGGAGGCGGAGCTTGCAGTGAGCTGAGATCCGGCCACTGCACTCCAGCCTGGGCAGCAGAGCGAGACTCCATCTCAAAAAAAAAAAGAAAAACTAGCCGGGCGAGGTGGCGGGCGCCTGTAGTCCCAGCTACTCGGGAGGCTGCGGCAGGAGAATGGTGTAAAACCAGGAGGCGGAGCTTGCAGTGAGCTGAGATCCGGCCACTGCACTCCAGCCTGGGCAGCAGAGCGAGACTCCATCTCAAAAAAAAAAAGTTTGTTTATGATGCTGAGGACTATTCCGTGCTATGGATGTACCATAGTGTGTATTTGCAGAACTCACAAATGCATTCATATGTGCAACACAACCCCCGTCAAGAAATCGAATACCCTAGAAAGTTCTCTCATGACTCTTCTGTCAAGTTCCACCCTCAACCCCAAGAGGCAACCACTGTTTTTTTTTCTCTTATCTCCTCAAATTCTTATTATCATGATTTTCTACTACAGATTAGTTTTGTCTGTTCTAGAATTGCATATAAATGGGATCATGCAGTATGTATTCTTCTGTGTAAGGTTTCTTTCGTTCAGCATAATATTTTGAGATTCACTCATTTCATTGCATGTAGTTTACTTTTTAACTGCTCAGTATTTCATTGTATTAAGTGTTAATATATAACAGTTTTTAAAAAATTAATTCTCCTTGATGGAAACCTGAATTACTTTCAGTTTGGGGTTATTATGGATAATGCTGCTGTGAATATTCTTATGTAAGTGTTTTTGTGGACATGTTTTAATTTTTCTTGAGACAGTACTTAGGAGTGGAATTCCTAGGTTCTTTTCCCAGAGAGGCTATACTGTTTTACACTCCTACCAAGAAAGAATAAGAAGCACAGTTGCTCCACATTTGTTGTGGTGTTTTTTGTTTGTTTGTTTTTTGCAGGGTCTCACTTTGTAACCCAGGCTGGAGTGCTTGGTGTGATCATAGTTCACTGCAACCTCGAATTCCCAGGTTCAAGTGATCCTGCTGCCTCGGCATCCCAAAGTGCTGGGATTATAGGAGTAAACCAACATGCCCAGCTGCTGCTGGTTTTTAAAATTTTATCATTCTGGTGGGTATGTAATGGTGTATCATTTTGATTTTAATTTGCATTTTCTTCATAATACACGATGTTGAGATATTTTGTATGTGATTATTGGCCATTCATATATCTCCTTTTTGAAGTACTTGTTCAAATGTTTTGTCTGTTTTTATGTTTTATTTTTTCAGATGGAGTTTCGCTCTTATCACCCTGGCTATAGTACAGTGGCACGATCTGGGCTCACCGCAACCTGTAACCTCTGCCTCCCAGGTTCAAGTGATTCTCCTGCCTCAGCCTCCTGAGTAATTGGGATTACAGGTGCCCACCACCATGCCTGGCTAATTTTTGTATTTTTAGTAGAGATGGGGTTTCATCATGTTGGCCAGGCTGGTCTCAAACTCCTGACCCCAGGTGATCCTCCCACCTTGGTCTCCCAAAGTGCTGGGATTACAGGTGTGAGCCACTGTGCCCGGTCCTTTTGTCTATTTTTAATTGTTTTTTTAATATATTTAATTATAGGACTTTTTTATATGTCCTTTGTCAGATACATGTTCTTTGAATATTTTCTTCCAATCTGTGGTTTGTCTTTTCATTGTCTTAATGGAATCTTTTGGTGAGAAGTTTTTAATTTTAATGAAGTCTAACTTACCATTTCTTTCCTTTTATGATTATTTTCTTCTCTCTGAGAAAGCTTTGTTAATTCCTAAGTCATGGATATACTCTCTTGTCTAAAAGCTTTGTGGTTTTGACTTTTACATACTGTTCTATGATCCATCATGAATTAATTTTTGTCATGGTATGAGGTAGTGGTTGAGGTTCCTCCTTCTTCTATGTGGATATCAAGTTACTCCAGCACCATTTGTTGAAAACAGTCTCCTTTCCTTATTGGGTTGCTTTGGTGCCTTTTTCAAAAAAAAAATCAAACAATGGTAGTGTGGGATTATTTCTGGACTATTTATTGTTTCATTGATCTATTTGTCAATCCTTACGCCAGCACCACAGTATCACCACATTTTTGACCTTTTTTTCCTTTTATGAATTATGCTTTTGGTGTCAAGTCTAAGAACTTGTTACCTAGCTCTGGATCTTAAAGATTTTTTTCCTGGCCAGGCGCAGTGGCTCACACCTGTAATCCCAGCACTTTGGGAGGCCGAGGTGGGCGGATCACGAGGTCAGGAAATTGAGACCCTCCTGGCTAACACGATGACACCCCGTCTCTATTAAAAATACAAAAAATTAGCCAGGCGTGGTGGTAGGCACCTATAGTCCCAGCTACTCAGGAGGCTGAGGCAGGAGAATGGCATGAACCCTGAAGGCGGAGCTTTCAGTGAGCCGAGATCGCACCACTGCACTCCAGCCTGGGCGACAGAGCGAGACTCCATCTCAAAAAAAAAAAAAAAAAGATTTTTTCCTGTCTTTTTTTCTAAAAGTTTTATAGTTTACACTTTATACTTAAGCCTGTGGTCCATCTTGAGTTAATTTCTTATTGAAGTGTAAAGTTTATGTTGAAGTTTTTCTTTTTAGCCTATGGCTATCCAACTGTCCCAGGACCATTTGTTAAAAAGGTTATCCTTTCTCCGTTGAATAACTTTTGTACTTTTGTCAAAAAATAAGTTGGTTGAAGATATTTTTGTTTTGTTTTTTTTTTTTTTTTACAGGCATGTGCCACTACGCCTGGCTAATTTTTGTATTTTTAGTAGAGATGGGGGTTTCACCATGTTGGCCAGGCTGGTCTTGAGCTCCTGACCTCAGGTGATCCGTCCGTCTCAGCCTCCCAAAGTGCTGGGATTACAGGCATGAGCCACCGCACCTGGCCTGTTCTGTATTCTTTAATGGAATATGTCAAAACCACAATGGGGATATTAGAGATGCTTTTTCTACTGGCTTGGTCACTGTTTCTAAGCCTTCTGCATCCTCCACTGGATTGTTTACGATAGGGACTGGGTACTTTTCTTTCTGAAGACTCAATACCTGGTGTTGACTCCTTTCTCTATTACAACTACTCAGGGCAACAGAAAAGATAAGGAGAGCATTCTTAGCTACGGGGTGCCTAGATTATTCCAATACTGGGTCTACGTGTCCATGCACTATGAGAGTAGGATTCTGATTTTTTCCCAGGCTATGGGTTCTTTCAGGCAATGATGCCAATAAGTGATGATTTATGATTACCTACAACTGATCTGACCACCATCACAAGAGAGCAGTACCTCTGGCAGCTCAAATGAACCCTTTTATATTGAACTCTCACATAACTCACTCTTTCCCTCACAACTTCATATCCTTGCACTCTACATCCCTTCTGAACCTTACCCCAGACCTCTTGACCCCTTTGGAGGCCTTGGATGGCTCTGCCTCTAATTATTCTTTTCTTAATTTGAATGTTGCTTTTCTCCTCACAAAGTCATTCTCATAAGGAAGGAGCTCTGCCAGGACCCCTGAGTGGGGTAGATGCAGCTCAGCCTCAGTTAGGCCCTCTCCTCCAACCACGTTCTTGGCTTGCCTCACTTGAGAAGTAATTTAAAAATGTTATTTTGCTGTCTTTCCATAAAGTTTTGGTGACCTATGCATGGTTCTCTGAATTCAATTACTTCACATATTACATTTCATCTAGCTGGCCTTGACCGTTCACAAAATCCATTTCTAGCTAGCTCAGATAATCTCCCTCCCACGTAACAGCTTACATACTATGTCCCCACACCATTTACATTTATCTTTCTACATTTCTTATCTATCTCCCTATAAAGACGGGCTCATCTATAATACTTTTCTAGCTGTCCTGGTTTCATTTCTTCTTTCCTTATTATTTAGCCACTTCAATTTAAAACCACCAAAAGGACATCATTATCCCCATTTTCATAACCTTCCATATGAAAGTATGCTAACCATCAACTACCCAAACATTTCCTCCCAGCGGGCAATCTCATCTTAACCAGGACCAACTGCTGCATCTGAAAAGAGTATCTTTAATCATTGCTAAGAGCTTTGACCTACTTGTTAGGCTCTGTGTTCTCATCATCCCCACAGTCTGCTTTTGATTTCTCAGCTCCTCTGAGTATAACCATATACTCTTCTTTCAGGGAGCACCACACTGTGCACTTTCTGAGATGCTTTATCCATGATGTTCTTTCCTTCTACAAGCGGCAACTCTGACAGGTGTTCAAGAGTGAAATCAGCTAACACTAAAGGAACATAACCTCTACAGCCTTCCAGGTGAGAGGCTTCCATATAGTCTTTTTGCAGGACTTTCCATTAGGGTTCTCCTGGAATTTATTGCTAATGGTCAGTATTCTAAGTCTCAGGAGGGATTATAAGAGAGACCCAAATCACAACCACCAACCCTCATAAATGCATCTCTGCTTCCCTGTCAATTCGAGCCTAGTTTACTTTACTATATAAGTGTTCAACCCAGTCAATGCGTCGTGTGCCCCATGTGACATCCCATAGTACCCAGCACTGACAATTTCTGTCCCAGATGGGTTTGCCACGTTTCCCATAGTAGCTCATCAATAAGGAATACCCTAGGCTACCATAATTCAGTTATAGAGAATATAGCAAAACCCCACATACCATCCAATATGCAGCACAAAGTACATGCTTAATAACAAGTGTTTTTAAGTAAATAAATAAGCAGAAATAAGCCCCCACCGTGCCCCCACCTCAAATTTTAGGTGAATAATTAATGTATTGCCCATTAGGTGATAGCAACCATTTGTTGTCACAGCTGATAACAATGTGAGAGAGAAAGAATTAAGCACTATTGCAGCTTATAGAGATCAAGAAAAAAAGAATTCTTTTTTTTGAGATGGAGTTTTGCTCTTGTTGCCCAGGCTTGAGTGCAATGGCATGATCTCAGCTCACTACAACCTCCGCCTCCTGGGTTCAAGTGATTCTCCTGCCTCAGCCTCCTGAGTAGCTGGGATTACAGGTGCGCATCACCACGCCCGGCTAATTTTTTTGTATTTTTAGTAGAGATGGGGTTTCACCATGGCCAGGCTGCTTTTCAACTCCTGACCTCAGGTGATCCGCCTGCCTCTGCCTCCCAGAGTGCTGGGATTACAGGCATGAGCCACCACACCTGGCCGAAAAAAGAAACTCTTTAAGCCAGACTTAGTAGAACCTCCCATAGCAGAGATTCTTTAATTGTGGCTCTTCAAACATCACCTAAGAATCACCTGGGGCCTATTCCTAGCTCCATTTCAGACTTCCAGAATCAGAATCTCTGGAGTGGAACCAATTATGTGCATTTTAACAAGCTCCCTGGTGATTGTGATAAAAGGCCCCACCCACACTTTGATGCAGCATCCTTCTTCCTCAGCCTCAACCCTTTCAGTGAAGCGGCTCTCTCTGTATCATGCAAAGACCAATCATTTCAAAGCCAGAAGACTTGGGGTCGAGTTGCAGGTGACCTTGAATGAGTCACTTAACCTCTCTGGCCTCAGGTTCCTCATAGGTAAATTGAGGACCTTGATAGCACCCCAAAGGCTTTCTGTGATGATTAAAAAATCGAACGCACATTGTATTGGGAATCAATGCTCTTCATCAACTACTTCCAGTTTTCCTTCCTTCGGGCACATCACAAGATTGTACATCTGATCCCTCCTGAGGTCAGATGGGGCCACAAGGCTAGTACTAGCCAACGGGTTTTGAGTAGAAGAGATGTGCATTACTTCTCAACTAGAGCACTTCATTGCCTATGCAAGATCATCCAGAGCTTGCTTTTCTCTGTGGCACAGCAACTGGCAACATTTGAGATGACGATTACTCTAGGAACCTGGATCCTTACATGTTTAGAGTAAGCAGAGACGCCAACCAAGCCAAGATGGACATACACCATGCATGAAAAATATACCTTTATTTGGGTTAAGGTACTAAGAACTTGCAGATTGTTTGTTACCATAGCAAAGCCCAGCCATTTCTGGCTGAAAGAGCATGTGAAACTCTAAAGGGCATTATTGTAAAGCCCTTGGGCACCTTGAGATTGACTGCACTACTCTTTCCCGGGTGGTGTCAGTTCTGACCCCTTGGAGCCACTGGTGCTCTACCCTCTTACACAAGTTGCATGATGGGAAAGGCCTTGAATGCCAGACTAAGATGCTTGTACTTGTCTATTATAGATTCCTCAGAGGGAAGTGGCCTGACCAGAGCTATACTTTAAGGAGATCCATCCAGGAGAGGTATTTAGGTGGAACAGTGAGGGTAGGAACTCACAATTTTGCAAATATGAATCACAATTTCTTTCCCTTAGGATGACGTGAGGGTGTCTGGGGGATTTTGGGCCAAGCCACCTGAGGTAGAAACTACTGGAGCTTCGGTTTTCTTGGGGTTCCAAGAAGCCCACCTCTAGTAGGAAGTACATGGTTTAGTCACTGGCCTCTCAGGGGAAGGGGGATTTCCTAGCAGGTTACTGTCTACCCTTCAGCACTTGCTTTCCCCCAAACTTGCCTGTGTACCTAACTCCAGGGCTCTGAATCTACAATGAAGCCAACAATTGCTCCCTCTGGACTCCGAGCACACAAGCACATTCCCTGTCATTCCATTTGGCTTTAATTACTATATCTTTACACTAATCCATGGATATCCATGAAGCAACAGGGATTTCTTAGAACAAGGTGACACTTTTTTTTTTTTAATGCATTCAAGTTTTGCCCTTCCTTTTTACCACTGGGGCCTCTGCATGTGGAATTAAAAATAACAAATGTCCCCAGAGCCTGTGCACCTGGAGCATGATGCCTGTGAAGAACTGGAAAAACAATGATGGGAGCCTGTCTGGGATGGAGGGAGCATGGTCTGAAGTAGGCCTCAGGTGGTTCCGTTTTTTGATTTAAAAAACTTTTTTTTATTTTTTTTTTTAAGAAATGAGGTCTCTCTGTGTTGCCCAGGCTGGAGTACAGTGGCATGAGCATAGCTCACTGCAGCCTCGAACTCCTGGCCACAAGTGATCCTCCCACCTTAGCCTCTCAAAATACTGTGATTATAGGCATGAGTTACCATGCCCAGCCTGGTTCCATTTTTTATGGTCCCAAGAGTGTTAGAACTCAGAGTTTGTGTGTAGCACTCTCCTAACCTCCCACTGGAGGTATCCACATGCCTCTGGGCCACCTGGTGTCCCCAGCCTCAGTGGGAGAGGCAGAGGCCACCCTCTCAGGAGGCAAGTCCCATAAGACTCAGCTGTCAACAAGCAGGCTCTGCTGCTGCCTCGCCCTGTGACTTCAGCAAGTCCTTGAACCTTTCTGAACCTATTTCCTTGCCTCTAAACTGAGGCTGACAATGGCTGGCCTGATACACCTCATGAAGACTTTGAGAATTTCCAGAGAAAAAAAATCATTTATTCAACAAACATTCGTTGATTGCCTACCATGTGCCAGGCATTGTTCCAAGTACTGAAAAACAGTAAATGAGAGAAAGTCCCTACCTTCAGAGACAGACAATAAACGAAAAAGATATTAACATAAATGCTATGAAGAGAAATAAAGCAGGTTAAGGGGTATGAATGCACGCATGTGCTATTTCAGACAGGGTTGTCAAGGAAAGTCTCTGAGGAAGTGACGTTTGAATAGAGACCTGAATGACATTTAAAACCATGCCATGGGCTGAGATCACTAGTGAAGGAGATGAGAGAGAGAAGTGGTCTGATGAACAAGCCCTCAGCCAGTCTAACATCTAAAGGGATGAAATGGAAACACATCTGTAAAGAGGAAAGCAGGAACAACCTCCCTCACAGCACTGTCCAGAGCTCTGCACCTGTGGGGCACTGGAAGGAAGGCTGCTGCTTTGTTCATTTGCTATCTGGACCCCCACTGCTTCCGGGAAGGGTGGGCTCCATGTGCCGTTCACCAGGCACCAAGATGGGCAGGCAGGCTGGGGTCAGGAATGAAAACATCCCTCAGGGAGCTGCACTTGGGAACTGTGCGGTGGGAGGAAGTGGCAACAGGGGAACTCTTTGGTATTAACAGTTGAGTATAAAGTGAAGCCCTTGTGTTGGCTCCCCACAAGCTCTCTAATAATGTCTCCGTTGCTCACGAATGCTTTTATGTCAGTGGATCTGTGAGGGGGCAGAGGGGACACAGGAAGTGCTGAGTTATTCCACAGGGATGAACCATGGGAAAAAGGAAACACACCTGCGGACCCAGGGCGCCAGGTGACAGAGCCTGGGCACCTCTAGGAGGAAATTCACTGTGGAATTAAATGTTTTTCTTCACTTATTGTCTGTCTCCCCTGAGTAAAATGTAAGCTCCTGAAGGGCAGAAACTTTGTATCACTGCTTCGTACTATGCCCAGAACTATGCCTGGCCCATAGCAGGTGCTCTACAATCATTTACTGAATGAATAATCACCCTCATCATTATCTGGTATATTAGCAGAGCTGAGACTATTCAAATCATTAGCTATAGATTCCCTGCTGCCACACAGATCCCTGTGGAATAAAAAAAGAAGTAAATAAGAACCCACGTATGTATTCAACACTTGCTGTGTATAAGACCAAGTGGCTAGCACCTTGTAAGTCAGTGGGAATCAGATAAAGACCCTGCTCTCAAGTCTGGCAGAACAAAGATATGTGTACCAAAAAACACCCGAAAGACAAAAAGAAAACCAAAGAAACCCCACAATTCAAGGGGAAAAATGCTTAGTGCCTGATATGGTTTGGCTGTGTCTCCACCCAAAATCTCATCTAGAATGATACTCCCTAAAATCCCCATGTGTCAGGGGCGTGACCAAGTACAGGTAATCAGATGATGAAGGTGGTTCCCCCAGGCTGTTCTCGTGATAGTGAGTCTCACGAGATCTGATGGTTTTATAAGCATCTGGCATTTCCCCTGCTTGCACTCATTCACAATCCTGCCATGTCTTCTGCCATGATTGTAAGTTTTCTGAGGCCTCCCCAGCCATGTGGAACTGTGAGTCAATTAAACCTCTTTTCTTTATAAATTACCTAGTTGTGGGTATTTCTTCATAGCAGCATGAAAACAGACTAATACAGTAAATTGGTACCACAGAGAGTGGGGTGCTGCTGTAAAGATACCTGAAAATGTGGAAGCGACTTTGGAGCTGGGTAACAGGCAGAGGCTGGAATGGTTTGGAGGGCTCAGAAGAAGATAGGAAAATGTGGGAAATTCTGGAACTTCTAGAGACTTAGAGGGCTCAGAAGACAAGTAGACGTGGAAAGTTTGGAGCTTCTTAGGGACTTGTTGAATGTTTGATCATTGATCAAACTGCTGATAGTGATATGGACAATGAAGTCCAGGCTGAGGTGGTCTCAGATGGAGATAAGGAACTTTTTGGGAACTGGAGTAAAGGTAACTCTTGCTATGCAGAGACTTGCAGCATTTTGTCCCTCCCCTAGAGACCTGTGGAACTTTGAACTTGAGAGAGATGATTTAGGGTATCTGGCAGAAGAAACTTCTAAATGGCAAAGCATTCAAGACAAAGCAGAGCATAAAAGTTTGGAAAATTTGCAGGAGATCATTTTGGAACTTTAAGGTTTAATGACTGGCCTATCGGATGTGACAGAAAAGAAAACCCCATTTTCTGGGCAGAAATTCAAGCCCAATACAGAAATTTGCACAAGTAACGAGGAAAGTTAATCACCAAGATAAAAAATGTCTGCAGGGTATGTCAGAGACCTTCAAGGCAGCCCCTCCCATCACAGGCCTGAGGCCTAGGAGGGAAAAATGGTTTCATGGGCCTGGGCCAGGCATAGAGACCCCCTGCTCTGTGCAGCCTTGGGACATGGTGCCTTGCATCCCAGCTGCTTCAGCTGCAGCCGTGGCTAAAAGGGGCCAAGGTATAGCTCGGGCTATTGCTTCAGAGAGTGCAAGCCCTACTCCTTGGTGGCTTCCACATGGTGTTGAGCCTGTGGGTGCACAGAAGTCAAGAACTGAGGTATAGAAACTTCCACTTAGATTTTAGAGCATGTATAGAAACACCTGGATGTCCAGGAAGAAGTTTGCTCCAGGGGCAGAGCCCTCATGGAGAACCTCTGCTTGGGCAATATAGAAGGGAAATGTGGGGTCGGGGCCCCCACACAGAGTCTCCACTGGGGCACTGCCCAGTGATGCTGTGAGAAGAAGGCCACCATCCTCCAGACCCCACAATGGCAGATCCACCGAGAGCTTGCATCATGTGCCTGCAAAAGCTGCAGACACTCAACACCAGCCTGTGAAAGCAGCCAGGCGGTGGGCTGTACCCTGCAAAACCACAGGAGTGGAGCTGCCCAAGGCTGGGAGCCCACCTCTTGCATCAGCATAAACCGGATGGGAGACATGCAGTCAAAGGAGATCATTTTGGAATGCTGAGGTTTAATAACTAACCTATTGGATTTTGGACTTGCATAGGGCCTGTAGCCCCTTTGGCCAATTTCTCCCATTTGGAATGGGTGTATTTACCCAATGCCTGTACCTCCACTGTATTTAGGAAGTAACTAGCTTGCTTTTGATTTTACAGGCTCATAGGCAGAAGGGACTTGCCTTGTCTCGGACGAGACTTTGGACCTGGACTTTCGGGTTAATGCTGGAATGAGTTAAGACTTTGGGGGGACTGTTGGAAAGGCATGATTGTGTTTTGAAAAATGAAGACATGAAATTTCGGAGGGGCCGGGGCAGAATGATATGGTTGTGTCCCTGCCCAGAACATCATCTTGAATTATAATTCCCACAATCCCCATGTGTCAGGGGAGGGACCAGGTAGAAGTAACTGGATCCTGGGGGTGGTTTCCCCCATGCTGTTCCTGTGATAGTGAGTCCCATGAGATCTGATGCTTTTATAAGCCTCTGGAATTTCCTCTGCTTGCACTCATTCTCTCTCCTGCCACCCAGTGAAGAGGTGCCTTCCACCATGATTGTAAGTTTCCTAAGGCCTCCCCAGCCACGTTGAACTGTGAGTCAATTAAACCTTTTTTCTTTATAAATTAGTCTCAGATATTTCTTCACAGCAGCGTGAGCACAGACTAATACAGTGCCATAAAAAAGGGAAAGTCCTTGTTTAAAGAATAAAAATGTGACCTCCAGCTAGGGAAATCAACCAATAATAATGGAAGACAACAAAAACAGCAGCAGGTACCTTTTACTAAGTACTGCTATTTGAGGGGCACAATGTTGAGTGCTTTTCATGCATTATTTCATCTTATTCCCTGAAGAACTCTTCAAGCCTTACAACTCAAAATGTGTTCCCAGGACCTAGGAGCTTGTTAGAAGTGACAGGCATTGGGCACCACCCTGTACTTCCTGGATCAGATTTGGCATTTTAACAACATCACCAGGGAACCTATGTGCACCCTAAATTTGAGAAGCAATGACTGAAATTAATATTGTCTTCATTTTTCAGTTCAAGAAACTAAGCCCAAGAGAACTTATGTGACAAATGACTTGCCTCAATCACTCGTTAGAGAGGTACAGAGCCACTGAAGCCCAGCCTGACCCTAAAGACTCTGTTTTTAACCACTAAGCCAAGCTTCATGGAGGAGCTGGTATCTGAACTGGACTCTGAAATTTGCATAGGACTGGGACATTCAGAGGAGGAAGAAGGGGGTCTGTAGCAGAGGAAACAGCATCAGCAAAAGCCCCCAAGGTAGACAACCTTCAGCTGGGCTTAGGACATGTTGGGAGGTTCAGTCTGGCTGCAGCTCCAGGAATCTGAAGGGATCAGTGAGAAAGGCCAGTTGTATCAGTTCACATGGAACACCCTTAGCCAAAGGTAAACAGTTTCTAGTTAATTTGGGGGACCACGGGGAGCTGCCTTGAGTCCCAGCACAAAAGGCCCTATGCGTGCCGAAATGACTCAGTGAAAGGGACCCAACAGGCTTCATTCACACTCTAGTTTGGGCTCTGCCTCTCCCTTGCAGACTAATCTTGAGGGCAGGTGACTTAACACTTGTTTCATGTCCCACGTTTGTTTAACAAGGGAAACACACTTTCTACCCACGGAGGGCCATATTAGTATCAAAGTGTTGGAATTTAGTTTCCAATAAAAAAGTAAGATTAGCCAGGCATAGTGGTGGGCACCTGTAATCCCAGCTACTTGTGAGGCTGAGGCAGGAGAATTGCTTGAACCTGGGAGGTGGAGGTTGCGGTGAGCTGAGATCACGCCACTGTACTCCAGCTTGGACGACAAAGCAAGACTCTGTCTCAAAAGACAAAAAAAAGTGGAAAAAAAAAAAAAAATCAAGGGCTGCTCAGAACTCTATTTAGTATTGACAGGAAATGAAAAAATTTCTCTTCCAACATTATGAAGCACACAAGCACCAGTGTAAATAACTACAAACTGCATTAACTGAGCAACTGTAATGAATTAATGATTTAAAATCTTTCTTCAAATCAAAGTAAATGTCCTTAGTTTTGTGGAGTAAACTGTTTTAAAGTAATAGTAAAATATGATAACCCCAAAGAGCCCTGTACACACACCTACATGCACCACTGAAAATGAGACAAAACCTAAGTTTGAAGATGAGAAAAACTTCAGCTGGGCTTGTCATCATTTCTTCAAACCATAGCTCTCTTTAGCTTGAGAAATAACCATCTGTTTCTTATTTTCAGCTTTGAAATTTGATGACATAAACCAGAAAGCTGTGTTCTGATGGTGCTTTCTGAGTGGGCTTGGAGCCATAAGGACCCTCTCTCCTCTCAATGCACTGCCTGTTCATTTTGGTTTACCTAGGAGACAGAAGGGGAGTTGTAGGGGGGGTCCCCAGATCTGGGTTTTAGTACTGATTCTCACATAAATTTATTGCATATCCTTGAAGGGGCAGGCAAGGGTGTTTTGAGGGCTTACTAAATGCCAGGTGTTTTTTATATGTCTTTTTTGTTTTGTTTTGTTTTTGAGACAAGGTCTTGCTCTGTCATCCAGATTGGAGTGCAGTGATGTGATCTTGGCTCACTACAGCCTCAATCTCCCCGGCTCAAGTGATTCTCCAGCCTCAGCCTCCTGAGTAGCTGGGACTATGGGCAGACGCTACCATACCCAGCTAATTTTTTTTTTTTTTTTTTGTAGCGATGAGGTGTCACTCACTATGTTGCCCATGCTGGTCTCAAACTCCTGGACTCAAGTGATCCTCCTGCCTCAGCCTCCCAAAGTGCTGGGATGATAGGCGTGAACCACGATGCCCAGCCTTACACGTCATCTTAATGAGCAGTTATAACAACCAAAATGTAGTATGTTTATCCTCAATTCCTATCAGTAAACATTTATTGTGTAGTGATATTTTAGTGCATAACAACTGCAGGATCAAATTCATTCTTATTTCATGATCTATGAACTTATATATATGTGATGGTGAGGCTAGAAGTTCCTATATCATCACTTCACAAGTTAGGAACCCAGTACTCCAAGAAAGGAACTAGGAGGCACCACACCTGGCTAATTTTTGTATTTTTTAGTAGAGACAGGGTTTCACCGTGTTGGCCAGGCTGGTCTTGAACTCCTGACCTCAGGTGATCCACCTGCCTCGGCCTCCCAAAGTGCTGCAATTCTAGGCACAAGCCACTGTACCTGGCCTTAGCTATGTCTGCCCAGCACCTTCCCTCTTCTGCATCATCAGGGAAACCCTGCTTCCACTCTCTTTAGTCCTGCTGGGGCTGCCACTGAGAGTGATACAGTCCTCTGCCTCACAGGATGGATACTTGACCCAAAGAAGACAGTAAGAATCCCCCAACCCCTTGCAAGGAATGGGGCACCTCAAAAGAGTCCATGTGAGGAATGAAGCCAGACTCAGACAATCAAGGTGAGAGACTGTGAGAGATGAAAGGGCCAGGGACACAGAAACATTTTCTTTTTAAAGCCAACTGATGTTCTTTTTCAAGTTCAGATAGTTTAAGCTGATCACCTACAAGCAAACAAATCCTGACAAATACACAGTTTTCTCAAGTAAATTATTATTATTATTATTGAGATGGAGTCTTGCTCTGTTGCCCAGGCTGGAGTACAATGGTGTGATCTCTGCTCACTGCAACCTCCGCCTCCTGGATTCAAGTGATTCTCCTGCCTCAGCTTCTCGGGTAGCTGGAATTACAGCAGCCTGCTACCACGCCCCGCTAATTTTTGTATTTTTAGTAGAGATGGGGTTTCACCATGCTGGCCAGGCTGGTCTCGAACTCCCAACCTCAGGCGATCTGCCCACCTGAGCCTCCTAAAGTGCTAGGATTACAGGTGTGAGCCACTGGCACACCCCTGCCCGCC
>NW_012114944.1:1917096-1920010 GCF_000951035.1 Colobus angolensis palliatus
CCCCCAACCCAATTTACTTGGTTGATTCTCAGGTAAATTCTTTACTCACTTCCTTTTCCTCTCTGTAGGCTAGTAAGACTCCAGTCAAAGTTGATACATTATATTTACATCTCATCTACCCTAAGGTGGAAAAAGGATAAATGCAGTTCATGTGGTCTAAGGTTGCTGTCCTATCTGTCCAAAAAAGCAAAGATGTTCACCGCTTATAATGGAAATCTATCAACTTTGGTCAAATTGAAATTTCAAGCATAACCATTAAGAAAACGTGTATCACATCCACATTAGTAGAAAAAAAAAGGTGAATGATGAAAAATAGCCCCAAAGAAGGGAAGACAGCTATAATGAAATGGAGAACTGTCAGGACAAACAGATTGAAAGCATAAAATAAGGCAGACCTAAACAAAAATACATCAATGGTGCTATTAATGAAAACGGACTAAATGTTCTAACTAAAAGACAAAGAAAGTCAGGGTTTTCCCTTATAAGTTTTCCTTATAAGTTTTCCCAAGGTTTAAAAAACCAAAACCCAAAAACTTCCTTTTAAGTTTTCCCAGGGTTTAAAAAACCAAAACCCAATTATATGCTATTCATAAGAGACTTACCTAAAACACAGTTACAGAAAAGACAAAACTAATGGAAAAAATATACCTTGTGCAGATTTTTAAAAAGATGGCATAGCTATACTATCAGATAAAGTATAAGGCAAAAAAAAAAGTATTAGAAACAAAAAAGGCAGCTTCATAATGATAAAAAGTAAATTAATTCACCAAGAAAATAAACCAACTTTATGTTTGTATGTACCTGATAATATGGCCTTACAGATATAAAGCAAAAAATAAAAATAAAAAATAAAAAATAAAAGATGAAGTAGACAAATTCATAATTATAGTTGGATATTTAAACACATCTCTCTATAATACATAGGAAAAAAAAATCACTCAGTAAGGATAAAGAAGATTTGAACACCATTAATAAACTTGATCTAATGGCAGTTCATTGGACACTGAATCCAGTAACTGTAGAATACACATTACTTTCAAATACACACGGAACATTTATAAAAGCTGACCATAAACACAGCCCTAACAGAAGTATCAAGAAATTTCAAAGGATTAAAATTATACAGCATCGAGCACAGTGGCTCACACCTGTAGTCCTCCCAGCTACTTGGGGAGGCTGAGGCAGGAGGATTGCTTGAGCCAGGAGTTCAAGGCTGCAGTTAGCTATGATCACATCACTGTACTCCCATGTCGGAGACAGTGAGGCTGTCTCAAAAACAAACAAAAAACAGAACAAGCTCACTGACCACAGTTGATTAATAAAGGATAATTAGAAAATGTTAGTATGTTTGGAAATTAGAAAACACATTTCTCGAATATAATACTTATTGGTTAAAGAAAGAATTACAATGGAAATTAGAATATTTTTAGAAATAAACAACTAAGAAGGCTCATGTCTGTAATCCCAGGACTTTGGGAGGCCAAGGCGGGTGGATCACCTGAGGTCAGGAGTTCAAGACCAGCCTGAGCAACATGGTAAAACCCTGTCTCTACTAAAATACAAAAACCTTAGCTGGGTGTGGTGGCGCATGCCTGTAATTCCA
Source organism: Colobus angolensis palliatus (assembly GCF_000951035.1). Lineage (NCBI taxonomy): Eukaryota > Metazoa > Chordata > Mammalia > Primates > Cercopithecidae > Colobus > Colobus angolensis. The sequence continues at coordinate 1,918,700 of NW_012114944.1, forward strand.
GCTACTTGGGAGGCTGAGGAGGCAGAGGAATCACTTGAACCCAGGAGGCGGAGGTTGTAGTGAGCCGAGATTGTGCCACTGCACTCCAGCCTGGGCAACAAGTAAAAGTCTCAGAAAAAAAGAAGCAAAGAAATAAATAAAGATACCACATATCAAAACTTGTGAACTCCTGCTGAAACAGAATTTGGAAAAAATGTATAACCTTAAATAGAAAGAATCAAAAGGATAAAAATTAATGAAACTAAACATCAATTTCAAGTAGTCAGAAAAAGAACAAAATAAATCCAAGGAAAATAGAAGAGAAAAATAAAGAACAGAGCAGAACTTAGGAAACAGAAAACAAATTTATTATGAAGACTATCACTGATGATCAAAGCAGGTTCTCTGAAAAGAACCTCTACTAAAACCAAAGAAGAAGGAAAAAAAAAAAAAGCATTAAAATGAAATCAGAATGGAAGAGGGGATATCCCTATAGATGTTGTACACCAAAGGATAAGAAATATTATAAATGGCCGGGTGCAGTGGCCCACACCTGTAATCCCAGCACTTTGGGAGGCCGAGGTGGGCAAATCACGAGGTCAAGAGATCGAGACCATCCAGGCCAATGTGGTGAAACCCCGTCTCTACTAAAAATACAAAAAATTAGCTGGGTGTGGTGGTACATGCCTATAATCCCAGCTACTCGGGAGGCTGAGGCAGGAGAATTGCTTGAACCCTGGAGGCAGAGGTTGCAGTGAGCTGAGATTGCGCCACTGCACTCCAGCTTGGCAACAGGGCGGGACTCCGTCTCAAAAAAAAAAAAAAGAGAAAAGAAAATATTATAAACAACTTTATGTAAATAAATACAAAGGGATAAACTCCAAGGAAAATATTACTTAGTTAAGAAATACAAAAACAAAATCACCCTGGAACCATTAAAGACATTGAATCTGTGGTCAGAAATAAGATTGCAAAGAAAACACACTTCACACCTCCAAGCCCAGGTGGCTTCATCACCAAGTTCTATCATACATTCAAGGCTCAAAACAGGGGAAAATGGATGGTGGAAGAGGATGATATGGGCATTTGTTAGATTTCTGGACCAACTGCAGCAGCAAGGGTTGTAATTTGTCTCACTTAACTTCCTCTTATAAGTTTTCCCAGAATTTGTGATTAACCAGAATCCTGGAGAAGCTGTACCTGGATAGAGTGAACTTAATATAAGAAGCAAGCCTATCTGTATGGTGCAAGAAGTGGACTGTGGAGAATACTACTGGTTCCACCCAGATCCTCTTTACTGGCTAGCACACCTGTCACTCAGATGTGGTATCA
>NW_012114944.1:1920465-1924741 GCF_000951035.1 Colobus angolensis palliatus
CCAGACCAGCCTGGGCAACATAGTGAAACCCCATCTCTACAAAAAATACAAAAATGAGCTGGGCATGGTGGTGCATGCCTGTATTCCTAGCTACGGGGGAGGCTGAGGTGAGAGAATCGCTTGAGTCAGGAGGCGGAGGTTGCAGTGAGCCAAGATTGCACCATGGCACTCCAGCCTGGGTGACAAAGCAAGACCCTGTTTCCAAAAAAGAAAAAAGAAAAGAAAAGAAAAAAGAAAAGAAAAGAAAAAAGTGCTCAACCTCAAGAGTAAGCAATGAGAGCAAGTTAAAACCACAAGAAATATCATGCTACAGACATGAAAATAGTTAAAACATTAAAACCAATAAAACCAACTATTTGCCAGGATATGAAGCAACTGGAACTCTCATATACTCCTGGTAGGAAAGTAAACTGTCTGACACTATCTAGTAAAGCAATTCTACTCTAACATATATAACCTAAAGAAACTTGTTCAAATACAACAGAAAATATCTAAGGATGTACTTGGCAGTCAGAAACTATAAGCAACTCAAGTATCCATTAACCACAGGATGAATACATCTACTGTGACACAGTCATACCATGAAACACTGTTAGCAATGAAAATAAGTGAGGTTGCCACATGGATGCATCTCACAAACAAGTTGAGCAAAAGAAGCAAAACACAAAATGCAAACAGTATGATTCTATATGTGTGATGTTAAAAAACTTAAACTATATTGTTTAGGGATATATACATAGGTGATATAATTACAAAGAAAAGCAAAAAAAAAAAAATGATTATCACAAAAGTCAAGATGATTTCTTCTGGGGGAGGAAATTATGATTTGGAAGCAGGTACCGAGTATTGGCAATGTTCTGGTTCTTGACATGTTGGTGATTACATGTGTATTTCCTTTATAGTTATTTGCTAAACTATATATTTGTGGTTTTTTAATGCATATTTGCTGTATTTCATATTCAAAAAGTTTAAAACAAATAAATGAAATAAATATACTGATTATTGTTTCTTAGAAAAATTGAGAAAACTAAAATCCTTTATTTTTAAATTAAAACCTTGCCTGCAAAATCCCTAACGGGGTACAAGCCAAGTAAACTTTCCAGAATGCCTAAATCTATGTTGCTCGGGGTGACCTGAGGACCCCTCTTTACATATGGAAAAGTAGGGTGAGTAGGCACCCAAAGTCCTGGGGTAGATACCTTGTTGAAGGCTGTAATTCCTGAGAATCCTTGGTAGGCAGAACCCGGGAGAGTATGCGGAACCAATTTGCCAAAGGGATTTGGGTTAAGGTTAGGAAGAGAAGGGATTGAGCCCGCAAACTCTGATAAGAAGTTTGAAAACAGAGACATCTCTTGGGTGGTCTAGATGACCATGACCAAAGTTGCTAGCAGGAAGGGCCCCAAATGCTCTAAAAGAGAACTCTCCAGGAGAACAGGGGAACCCAGCCTGGTGAAAAGCTCAACAAAAAGCCCAGAGTGAGGTGCTTTGGGGAGAATGGCTGAGCACGCAAGCATAAATAAAACAAGCTCTAACCTTGGAAACCAAGCATGGAATCATGCTAGCAGAGATTTGGTCCAATAAGGGCGTTGGACAGCAGTGATCACACATTTGTGGACTGTGTAGGACAGCTCAACAGTGTTGCCATATAGCGGTGTCAGGAATGACAATGTGTGTGGACTCCTCAGACAATGCAGTTCTCTCTCCTCTGGCGAGTGACAGTAAGACTGACCCCTTTGGAATGTATAAGCCCCAGAGAGCTTGGAGAAGGAGACACTGGAATTCTCACTAGTAAGGGCATTACAGAGGACTTGGGAGTCTACTTAGAAAAAATAAGGAAATACAAGAGTGAATTTAAACCCAACTTGTGAAATGAGACATATGTTAAACATCTAAACTGAAATAGACAAAATCTTAATCAAATGTCTCTTTGTATACATTCCTTTATGTATACAATATCAAACATTTTAGACGAGTGGGAAACTAATAATCACTAAACTAAAAGAAAGAGGGTAATGAGAGACACTAGCAGACATTTCAAACAAAAGCCATGACAGGTAACTCAAGAATAGGTTCATTCATTAAGGCAAACTGAAAGAACAAAATGCTTGTTCCATCTATTTCCTGACTGAAGCAGGTAGAAGGAATTTGTTTATTTCACATCATCCTGTGAAAAGCAAGTGATGTCTTCTTGGTTGCCCAGGACACCATCCCTCCCATCTCTGAGAGCTCTTGCTGACTCCCTATCTACATCATCAGAGCCCCCACTAATCTGCCCTCAGTTTTATCCCTGCCAAAGAATCTGAGGTCCCTAAGGCCAAAGTCTACGTATGTTTTTATCTATTTCTACTCACTCCCACTCCTCTTGGCACTGCCATCAATGCAAGTTTATTGAAGGAAAAAAGGAGGGAGGGAAGGAAGGAATAGTGTAACTGCGCTGCAACTGAAACAAACCAGAGAACGGAAACTCATGGTGAACTGGTGACTGCTTGACCATTTATTGCTTAACAGCTACTTGCGAGATCACAAAAATACAATTCCCCTGATAACCACGGCAACCAAAATGAAGGCACTACTGTGAAGGCGGCTCTTTTCAGAAATCTAAAAACAATAAGAGGCCTGAAACCAGAAAGACAAAGAAATCCAAGTGCTCCAGGGCAGAAGGAAATCCTTTCTTAAAAGTCCTGACAAAGCAGCTTTTTCTCCAGTCTCACAAATCTCACCAGGCTCCAACAAGGGCTCTGGAACTGGTGTGAGGGATCCTGAAATAATTCAGGTCTCTCTGTGTGCTCCTATCCCTGGAGGCCAGCTGCTATGAGGTAAGCTCACTGCGAGCTGCAGCTTATTGTTATTTTAAAATGTAATGAGAACGGGCAGGGAGATGGATATATATATATAACATTATATAACCTCAAACTAACACAGCTAGCTCTAGAAAAAGCCCCTTGAGGACAGGGACCATGTGTGTCTTGTTCACAGCTCTATGTCCAGATCCTAGTAGGTGTACAAGACACAGTAGGGGTTCCATATAGCTGCTGAATAAACGCAGAATGAGATTAGAACTGAGGGAAAGCACGGCGCCTGGTAAAAGGTCCGTCCTCTCCACTACCCATTGCCAACACTCTGTTGGGTCCTGAGCAAAATCAAAGTCCTGTCGTCCTTCTGGGTCCAGTCTCTCCATTTGCAAAGGAGACAGCTGGATTAGATGGTTTCCCAGGCATCCTCCAGCTCTGACAGTCAATCACTGTACTGTGGTTTTTTTTGGTGGCAACACATGCCTGGCACTTTTCTCTCCCCTCAGAGGGAATCTGATACCCATCTGCTCAAGTAAATTGATGTTCCCATCCAGCCTGACTCATATGGTAGGAACAACAGGTTCATATGCCAATTGTAAAAGAGACGGCAAAGGGGGCCCGGAATGAGAAAAAGGGAAGGTCTTACAAACCAAAACGGCAGTTTTCAGGACTAAAAATATAGAAACAAAAGTGATTATTCTGCTAAAAAAAAAAAAAAAAAAACCCTTACGTGGGGCAATCTCTAGCTTACTAATAATGCTTATATTAACAGCATTATCTACTGAGGCTTTTGTGCCAGACACTGTGTGCTAAACCCTTTATAATTAATCCTCCCAGCAACCTATGAGCTTATTACCACCTTTTAACAGATGAGGAATCAATCTGGCTCAAGGTCACAAAGCCAATAAGTGGCAGAACTGGGATCTGAACCCACAGCTGACTCCAGAGTTCTGGCTCCTCAAATGACATTCCCCTCTGTTCTTCACTGCAGTCCCAAGAGCGAGGCAGGACAAGGGTTATCACTTTTTGTTTAAAGATGAAGAAACCGTCTCCGAGAGGCTTGCGATTTGCATAAAATACACAGTGGGTGCCCAGCCCCATATTTGCCCCTGCGTTCCTAGGTGAAGGTTCTTCCCCATCCCAAGAATCAGTTTCTTCTTCGACTTCACTTACACACTCGAAAAATCCCAGGGCTGGAGGCACCGCTGAGATACATCCTCCGCGTCCGGTAGTTTTACGGGAGGGGAAACCAAGGCACAGCTCTCCGTCGGCGTGCCTGAGCCTCCGGGTGCCGGGAGAGCGCGGAGCCGCGGGCGGCCTGAGGGCACCCCTCACGGTCCTGCCAGACCCCTGATGCCCGAAGCCCGACCAGACGCTCAGTCTCGGCCAGGACCCAGCGGCGTTTCCTGGGTCGGTCGCCCGGGGAAGCGCCCCGGGTCCCCTCCCGCGACCGCCCAAGTTCGCCCGCAGCCTCTGCGTACCGG
>NW_012114944.1:1924891-1928567 GCF_000951035.1 Colobus angolensis palliatus
AGCTGCCTGGGAAATGTGCCGGGCCGCCGCCGTCATGTGACGCGCAAGGCGGCGAAGGATGCCGGGAGCAGCTGGCTAGCCGGGGCTGGACTTCCCGACCACCGCGCAGAAAAGCTGTATCTGCAGGAGGGGCACCGGGAGGTGGGAGGAATGGAGACGAGGAGGGGGCGCGTGGGTCTTCGGGTACTGCAAAGGCGAGCTTGCGGAAGGGCGATTCAGGATCGTATTGCGTGGCCCCAAAAGGTGCAGAAATAGAACCAGTGGGTGGAAACTGCAGGGAGACATGCTAAGGCCAATACGGTGTAAATAAGATTCCTGCGAGCATCAGTTATCTAACAGTATAAGGAGCAGTTTCCAGGGGTGCTAGGCTCCCTGTAGGTGAGCATGTAGGGGCTGGGTTCATTCATTGAACAACCTGACCATTGGCTACCTCCAGACAATATACTAGGAGTACATATTAAATTAGTTTTATGTATGGCGCTTAGCATAATGCCTGCCATAAAGTAAATGCTGTATGTTTGTTGCTGCTGGTGCCGTTACTATTACGAACACAAAACTGAACAAAGCAGATATGGTTCCTATTCTCCTTAATTCTGTAGTGGAGAAAGTAGACAGTAATCAAGTGTCATTTAAACCAATATGTGTTTAAAATTGTAGAAAATGTACGGAAGGAACTGTAATTTATAAATAGGGGCCAGGTGTGGTGGTTCATGCCTGTAATCCCAGCGCTTTTGGAGGCCGAGGCTGGAGGAAAGATCGCTTGAGCCCAGGAGTTCGAGGTTAACAGTGAGCCATGATCATGCCACTGCACTCCAGCCTGGGTGACAGGGCGAGCCTCTTGTTTCAAAAATAAAACTAAATAAATTAGGGACCAAGGAAGGGTAGTCAAGGAAGACCTCTCAGAGTAAGATAAAGAGCCAAATGGAAGAGGGGCAGGGTAAGCCCTGTGAAAGCTCTTGGGCCAAGTGGATGGGGTTGAAGGAGAAAAGATTGCTCTTTGTGGAAATGGAAAACGTCTAGCTTGTCTGAAGCTTTTTAACGGGGAGAAGTGAGATCAGAAAGGTAGGTAGGGGCCAGATCATGCAGCACTTAGTAGGCCATGATAAGGATTTTAAAATTGTATGTAACAGGAAGCCACTGAAGGGGTGGAGGATTTGATACCTTTTAAAACAGTATGTCAGCTACTATGTGAAGACAGGAGTTAAGAGTGGAAGCAGAGATTGGTAGCTTAACCTACTAACTGGGCCCATGGAGGTGCTATTTATTGAAATGGGGACTACTGTAAGGGGAACATATTTGGAAGTGGGGGCAGATCAAGAACTCCCATTTGAACTTGTTAAATTTGACACTGTCAGTTAGAATGGCTATTAACAAAAAGACAAAAAAAATAACATGCTGGTGAGGACATGGAGAAAAGGGAACTCTCATACACTGAATTATACAGCCATTATAGAAAAATGTATGGAGGTTTCTCAAAAAACTAAAACTAGAACTGTCATATGATCCAGCAGTCCCACTGCTGGCTATTTATCCAGAATGTAAATCAGTATATCAAAGGTATGCCTGGATCCCCGTGTTTATTGTAGCACTATTCACAATAGCCAAGATATGGAAGCAACCTAAGTATTCATCAACAGATGAATGGATAAAAAGAATGTGGCAAATATACACAACAGAATACTATTCAGCCTGTCATTTGCAGCAACACAGATGGTACTAGACGTCATTATGTAAAGTGAAATAAGCCATGCATAGAAAGACAAATATTGCATGTTGTCACTCATACGTGGGAGCTAAAAAGTTGATCTCATGGAGTTGGCAAGTAGAATGACAGTTACCAGAGGCTGGGAGGGGAAGGGGATAGAGAGAGGTTGGTTAATGGGTACAAAAGTGGAAAGAAGGAATAAATTTTAGCGTTTGATAGCACAGTAGTGTGACTGTGACTACAGTTAACAATAATTTATTGTATATTTCAAAATAGCTAGAAGATTTAAATGTTCCCAATACAAATAAATGATACATTTTTGAGTTGGATATCCTAAATACCCTGATTTGATCATTACATATTATATGCATGAGTCAAATATCACATGCACCCCATAAATATATATAATTATCAATTAAAAATAATTTTGAGATGCCTGTGTGTAATCGAAGTGGAGCGATTTAAAAAGCAGCTCACGGCTGGGCGTGGTGGCTCACACCTGTAATCCCAGCACTTTGGGAGGTTGAGGCGGAGGAATCATGAGATCAGGAGTTTGCGACCAGCCTGACCAACATGGTGAAACCCTGTCTCTACTAAAAACACAAGAATTAGCTGGGTGTGGTGGCGTGTGCCTATAATCCCAGTTACTCAGGAGGCTGAGGCAGGAGAATCACTTAAACCTGGGAGTTGGTGGTTGCAGTGAGCCAAGATTGTGCACCACTGTATTCCAGCCTGCGCGACAGAGTGAGACTCTGTCTCAAAAAAAAAAAAAAAAAGGCAGTTCACCGGTAATCCCAGCTACTCAGGAGGCTGAGGCAGGAGGATCACTTGAACTCAGGAGTTTGAGACCAACCTGGGCAACAAAGCAAGACCCTGTCTCTTAAAAAAAAAAAAAAGCAGTTGGAATAGACCTCTGGAATTTACGAGACTATCAGCTACAGAAACATAATTTACCAAGAATACTATGAAAAAGAAATTATTACACCAAATTGTGGACTGAAATAACTGACCCTGTGGTCCTACTGACCTTTTTCAGTCCCTGGTTCTATAGAACATATTCCATAAAAATGTATTCCATCTATTATTACCATATGATGAATGTGGTATGATTCTAGGTGAGATCTAAGTTACCATGTAGTGTTCTCTTTTATAAATGGGAAAACCAAACACTAAAACCTAAAGCCAACAATTTATTTTAAGACACAAAGTTGTGCAGTAGCTAGGTATAGTAGAAAGACCAAAGGGGTAGTTTCACACTGCAATGAGCCTGATGATTTACCTTGCTGACTGGAATAGCTATGCCATATTTAATGCTTTGAAAAGTATCCTACTCCATGAAACTGGCAGTTCAGATATGATGGTCAATAAACAATCAAAAGCTTGAGTTTCTGGATTTGTGCCAGTCAACACTATCATTTTGGTGCTTCTATAAAACAGCTGACTTTCAAAGTGCTACAGCAGCGTCCTACAACAGCAATATGTCCTCCTTATTAGTGGTGCAAGCATCACATGCCACGTGGGAATTTTTTTTGTTTGTTTTGAGACGGGGTTTCGCTCTTGTCCCCCAGACTGGAGTGCAATGGCGCAATCTTGGCTCACCGCAACCTCCGCCTCCCAGGTTCAAGCGATTCTCCTGCTTTATAAAGCCTCCCAAGTAGCTGGTATTACAGGCACCAGCCACTAGGCCCGGCTAATTTTTGTATTTTTAGTAGAGACGGGGTTTCGCCATGTTGACCAGGCTGGTCTTGAACTCCTGCCCTCAGGTGATTCGCCTGCCTCAGCCTCCCAAAGCTCTGGGATTACAGGCGTATGAGTCACCACACCTGGCCAGAGATTTTTTTTTTTTGGACGGAGTCTGACTCTGCCACCCAGGCTGGAGGTGCAGTGGCATTGATCTTGGCTCACTGCAAGCTCTGCCTCCCAAGTTCACACCACTCTCCTGCCTCAGCCTCCCGAGTAGCTGGGACTACA
>NW_012114944.1:1928697-1936883 GCF_000951035.1 Colobus angolensis palliatus
TTTAAAAATGAGACGGAGTCTCACTCTGTTGCCCAGGCTGGAGAGCAGTGGCTTGATCTCAGCTCACGGCAACCTCCGCCTCCTGGGTTCAAGCGATTCTTCTGTCTCAGCCTCCCGAGTAGCTAGGACTACAGGCTTTTGCATTTTTAGTAGAGATGGGGTTTCACAATATTGGTTAGGCTGGTATCAAACTCCTGACCTCAGGTGATACACCTGCCTCGGCCTCCCAAAGTGCTGGGAATACAGGCGTAAGCCAACGCACCTGGCCAAAGATATAACTACTTAAATATAAGAACATCATTCATAAACTACAGTTGAGCCTTCTCTTCTTTCTGCCCTCATCTCATTTCTGCATGCCTCTGTCCTACCATTAGACTTGAGAGGAAACTTACTCATCCCTGGCACCTGGTTGGTGTTTACTGGCAAATGAGTAAGTGAACACACACAATCTCCTCAGCCATGGGAGCTTTAATTACTTTGCTTTCCAGAAAAAGTAGGCTCACACAGAGTGGTGTCCATGGTCAACATAGTAGACATGCCATGCTTTTTGGCTGCCCAGGATCTGAGGTCCCTTCCTACACTTGGGAATTCCTTTTTTATGAGTTTGCTGGGAAGCAGAACGTGCCTTTCACTATAGAAGTGGAAATTCCGCATATTTTCTCTGCTTCTCCTTGTGATCCTATAATGCTACAAATTACTCTTGATTTTGAATTAGCAACTAGAGACACAGTAAAGTCTCTGAAACAATTTTCTCTGGGACCATGGCAAGTGTGGCAAGTTCTTAGAGCAACACTGGCTGCCACGATCCAGGTTTCTGTGCATGTGGCTTTGGCAAAGTAAGTGGTGGCACCTAATGTTCAGCAGAAATGGTGTCCTCACTGCCCCAGCTCTGCGGAGTATGACCAAGGAACAAAGGGTGATGTTCCAGCTGCCTACTCTCCAAGCCTGATTCTTTAGGCCTCCCGGTGATGCTGAACTCCCTATTATCCTTTTAATAAAATACTTTTCTTTTTCTGTCAAAATTGGATTTTGGTGTTTGCAACTAAAAACACCAAACTCACACAGTCACACTGACTCACACAGTCACATAAAAAATAGCAGAGCTGAAACTATAATCTAGGACTTTGAAATCCTAATTCTAGTGTTCTTTCCATGTAGACAGATCTCTACTTGCCAACAACCCACAATTTCTATGTTACATATTGATGTCCCTAAATAATTTTGTTCACCGAATTTATACTTGGATATGTAATCCGATTAGTGAACATTTCAAGTGACTGTATGGTGAGTCAGCTGCCTGTGGAATATTTCGTTTCAATTGCAGTAGTACTTTGTACATCTGCTTATCTAACAGTCTCTTTCTTTTTCACATTTTTGGCCTCTATAGACTGAAGTGGAAATGAAAATACACTGTACTTGAACAAACGTGGGAGTTAGGGGCCCCGACACCTGCACAGTCACAAATCTGCATGTAACTTTGACTCCCCAAAAACTTACAGAAACCTTACCAATAACATAAAAAATAGATTAATACATATTTTGTATCACTATCTATTATATACTGTATTCTTACAACACAGTAAGCTAGAGAAAATGTTAAAATTACAAAGAGAAAAAGCATTGACAGTACTATACTGTATTTATTTAGATTGTAAGTTTAGGTTGTCTGTTTACAAGATCAGTCTTGTCTGAAATCGGAGCAACTACTGCTACAGACCTCAATCTGTAATACATATCAAGAATTCAACTTTTTCCTGTAATGTAATGACTTTTCTCTGCTTCCTGGGAGCACTTCCAGCATCACTAGCGGCACTCTGTATGGATCCCATGGAGTTATTCAAGGTTTTATGGTATGGCATTAAACACAAAAAATACGCAAGAACAGAGAGGGATCACTTTTACTTTGATTCGGAATTTACTGGAGAGAGGAACTGCTCATGCAGAGATGAGCATCACACGGCATTTTAAGTGGACACCTACAACACTTGAGCTCCCTGCAGTGGCAACAAGAGGTGGCTATGGATTTACTGTAGTACACTATTACAAAAGAAAATTTTATGCAGTTATGATTTAATACTGCATCTTTCTCTTGACCTCAAATCATGCTATATATGGTCTGTTTGTGTACATAAGTTTTGATAAATCTTAACTTTTTATAATAGATGTGTGCATTTTATGGCAGTAATAGACTATGATCTACATATTTTTATGCATTCATGACATACTTTTTCTTAATTTTTTTCAATATTGCTAGGCTACATATGTGTGCTTTTTTTCAAATTATTGCAAATCTCCAATTTTTCAATGTATTTATTGAAAACAATCTGCACGTAAGTGGACCTGTGCACTTCAAATCTGTGTCGTTCGAGGGTCAACTCTATTACTAATGTGACTGAGAAAAAGATGAAAAACTATTAGACATGCTTAAAGTAGACCTTTTTAGCCTTATAATGACTGTTGGACTAAAACCAGCTATGTTTTATTTCTGAAGGAAAGAAATAATTTAAGAACACATTTCATAACGCTGAAAATATTTCATATGTTTAAAAGACAAAGTGCACAAATGATTTTGTAATGTTTTACATTTCAGTAACAAGTACATTCAACTTTTATATATGTGATTTCTATGTTTTGTGTACTTATACTAAAGTAGGCAACTGGCACCACATATGCATATCTGTAATACTGAGCGCACACAAGTAGCATGTAAGTAACAAGTGTTCACTGTCTCCTGGGTGATGTCCATAACATGGAGTAAGGAAAAGGTCTTGTGTTTTATCTCAAATTTATTACGACAAATTTCAAGAAATACGTTATTAAAGGTTGTTCTTGTGTGTGGAATTTGGAACTGCAGTATATAAAATAGCCAGCAGATGTCAGAATGGAATCTCTTAAGACTCAAGTATGAAAACAATAAATAACAGGAGTTTCTGGAAGGACTGAGTCTTTCTTGCGCTGTGCACAACACACTCCAGTCACACTGGTCTTTCTTCCTCAAATATATCTGCTTTAACACTTTTTCAAAGACTCCCCACTCTATCTGGACAATTCCTATTCACCCAAACCTTACTTTATGTGTCTCTTCCTAAGGAACTCCTCCCTACTGCCTCCCAGGCTCAAAATTGAACCCATTATTTTCCCCTTGAAACTTGTTCCTTACTTCAGCAAATGGCACCATCAACCCCGCTGCTTAAACCAGAAATCAGGGAGTCTTCTTTGATGCCTTTCTTTCCTCACTACACATATCTAAATAAACGCTGAGCTGTTCATTTACCCCTCTGACCTCTCTTTCTAATATAGTACCCATATTGCATCCAATATTGTTTTAAGTGGACAATTCTGAACTCCCCACCTTGATCAACATGATCTTTGCCTGACTCTCCCTTTACCTATTCCCCCTAGATAACCTGAACTTAACCCTTCAGGTTCCTTTAAATGTCATGTTTTCAGGGAAATTCTCTCTGAGCCTCCAGCAAGGTTTTCAGGTCTTTGAGATATTTACTCACATGGCATCTTATGGCATATTATAGACCTCAAAAAGGCAGTCCCCCTGCCCATCCATATCCTCAACTCTTAGCACAGTGCCTGGCACATAGCAGAACTCAATAACGCTGATGAATGAATTTGTAATCTCAGCGCTTTGATCTATGATAGAATGCAATCTTTGAAGTAATAAAACAGTGATTTGGTGACCATTTCACACTTAGCCAAATTTTGCTCTTTACTTTAGAAGGTGTCCTGTAGGACAAATCTGGTCAGCCATCTTTTCTGTAAATAATGTTTTACTGGGACACAGCCACACCCACTCATTTACATATTGTCCGTGGCTGCTTTCATATTACCAACGGCAGTTGGCAGAGTTAAGAGATCGTAAGAGCCCACAAAGCCTAAAATATTTACCATTTGACCCTAACAGAAAGCTTGCCAACCCCTGCTTTAGTGGCTTGACGACAGCGTACATACAGAATTTATGACACGATCAAGCTATAAAAGCAAAATAGAGTAAAAAGACTGGGACTGGTGCCTGGATCTTATAAGAGACAAGCTTAGCTCAAGCAAAGAGGGGGAAGAGAAAAAGAAGTCCTGATTCCTGTACTTGTTCTTCATTCCAAATGTAGGCCCAAATTTTCCAGCCTGTGAACTGCTGAACACATTGTTAATTGTAATGCTAACTTACTTCACAGAAGAACTATAAAGAGCAATGATAAAGCAGTTTTTGTTTTTGTTTTTAATGTTGCACTGACAGCAGGAAGAACACTACCTTAATTTAGGAGCAACATTCCTACTAAGCTGGTAACTTGTTTGTGGAGAATAAACATTTTTCACTATCCCCATTTCTTTCAATGCAACCCTTTCAAGAGTTTATCAAATTCAGATTTGCTATGGTTCTTTCTTATTTCACATTACATATTCAAACAAATTGTATACATCTCTCCAACTGTTTCTTACTGTAGTATTTCAGAACTGTTTATTCCAAGTACTGAACCCCTCTGTGGAGTTGATGGCCTAAATGTTAAAAAGTTGGCCATAAAAACTGAACCATCACATCTTCTCTTACTCCAGCCTGAACATACACTGGAATCCAGGGTAACAATTACACTATTTTCCTCCAAGAAAAGCACGTAAGGATGGGGTACAAGGAATAAATAAACATTAAAAGTCCCCTGGATAAGCAGAGACTGACTAGAAATAATTTTTTAAAATGAAAAAAAAAAAGTCCCCTAAGCCTCGGCCAGCTGCTACTCATTGGCCACTGAAACTTCCAGTCTCAACCTCTCCATTTGTAAAATGGCATTAATATTGATTGGTTAAGGCTATTTTTAGATAATGAACTTAAGTGTTTGGTAAGTTTGAAGTTTGTACACAATTAGAGGATGAGTATGCTATCTCAGAGCATCTGTAAATAGCAATGAGATCTATCTATGCCATGAATGCCAGCACAAATCACTTCTAAATGCCTTATACCAAAGACTAGCCATTAATAACGTTTACCAAATGTCAAGCAATTGTGCCAACTGCTCTACTTGCATTTTTTTACTTAATCCTTATGACACTTTGAAGTAGAGATTTCTATTATCCTACTTTTATAGTTAAAGAAAATGAGATTCAGAGAGGCTCACTTGCTGAAAATCACCCATCTCGTAAGTATTGCAGCCAACACTCAAAATCAAGTCTGCCTGTCTTTAGAGCCAGTATTCATATGACCACAGTGCCATACACTACACCTTCTTAATTTAAGAAATAAATGCAGAACCACAGAATTAAAATACATGCTTTCCAGGTAAAGATGGTAGGTAGATTAAGCACATGTATCTACCTCCACTCGCTCCCAAAAATCCCATTAAATGACAGTAAAAGTTTTGTCTTAAGATATAAACCTAAAAGGATGGAAGAAAAGAGGAAACAGGAATAAAATGTTAGAAGCTGGAAAACAGGTAGATCAACAGTAAATAATGTAGTAGACTGAAAAACTGAATTCTGAGCCAGCAGTAGGAAAAGAAAAAAAACCCACAAGAACCCGCAAACAACAAAAAACTCACAACCTAATTTATATCATGGAATCCCTAAAAGGCTCACAAACTGGTGGCTTCAGGTGCCTCTACAAATAAGGGGTAGAAGGGTACACATTAAAATAAGAATTGGTTCAAGGTTTAAGTAATCAGATGCTCTCTGCAACTCTATGCAGCTAAACAGCCTCCATTACACAGTGCCCTCCCAAAATTACAAGTTTTTTTTTCTGGCCAGGCAGTGGCTCACGCCTGTAATCCCAGCGCTTTGGGAAGCTGAGATGGGCAGATCACCTGAGGCCAGCAGTTCGAGACCAGCCTGGCCAACACGATGAAACATGGTCTCTATTAAAAATACAAAAATTAGCCAGGCATGGTGGTGTGCGCCTGTAATCCCAGCTACTCAGGTGGCTAAGGCACAAGAATCGTTTGAGTCAGGGAGGCAGAGGTTGCAGTGAGCCGAGATCATGCACCGCACTCCAGCCTGGAGCAAAACTCTGTCTCCAAAAAATAAAAAGTTTATTTTCTGAAAAGGGTAAAATAGACGGTCTCTAGATTATGGGATGCCAGGTAGTTTGGGCAGAGGTATTATACTCAAAATAGACACAGTGAGCAAATGCATATTGGATACTGAAACACATACACACACCTCTTTCTCCTGAGCCTCACCACAGCCCTATTCCTTTGAATCCCAGAACATTGGCAGGGCCTCATTCAACACTTGGGAGATTGGAAGAGTCTTTGTTCTCTGAGGAATGACCAGCTCAGTAGGGAATAACTAAAGATACAGACACAAGGAGCTTTCTCAACAAAAATGGCCCAATAGATGGCCCTTTAGCAAAGTTCAACATCAACAAGCTCTACTACGAGCCTTTAATCCATGCTGGTTCCCAATTTTTTATTGTGAGCAGACAACCAAGGGAAGCATCTAATATGAAACAAACAACAAAAAAAAGAAAAGCAATTATAGATAAAATAGACTATAAAGGAAAAAGAAAACATTAAAAGTACTATCATTCTAAAAAGAGAGCAGAAGGAAAAAGGAGGAGAGGAAATCAATAAAAACCTATAAGCATTCATTGGTGGGAGCTACTCAACTCATGGAGATAGAGTAGAATGATGGTTACTAGACGCTGGGAAAGGTTAGGGGAGGAACACGGATGGCTAATGGGTGCAAAAATATAGTTAGATGTAATCAATAAGTTCTAGTATTTGATAGCATAATGGGTGATTACAGTCAATAATTACTGTACATCTAAAAATAACTAAAAGTATAACTGGAATGTTTGTCATACAAAGAAATTATAAATGAGGTGACAGATAATCCCTTTATCCTGATGTGATTATTACGCATTGTATGCCTGTATCAAAATATCTCATGCACCCCATAAATATAGACTTACGTACCCATAAAAAATAATAAAATTATTTTAAAACCTACAAAATTTGAGAACTAAAAGATGTAAGTCTCAAGTTTAAATAGGTTCACCAAGTGCCCACCACAGTGAATTAAAATAAACACACACTAAGCGATGTCATCATGGAACACAAGCATACTAGGAACAAAGATCCTTGTTTCTCAGGAAGAAAAATTTAGTCCCACAAAAAAATCAGGAATCAGAATGATTTCAGATTTCTCAGCAGCAACACTGAAAGCTAGAGGGTTTGCTTTAAAATTCTCAAGGAAAATGATTGCTAATCTAGAACCCTATATTCAGCAAACTATAGAATAAAGACATTTTTAAGGCCAGGCATGGTGGCTCACGCCTGTAACCCCAGCACTTTGGGAGGCTGAGGTGGGCAGATTACTTGAGGTCAGGAATTCGAGACCAGCCTAGCCAACATGGCAAAACCCTGTCTCTACTAAAAATACAAAAATTGGGGCCGGGCGCGGTGGCTCAAGCCTGTAATCCCAGCACTTTGGGAGGCCGAGATGGGCGGATCACGAGGTCAGGAGATCGAGACCATCCTGGCTAACCCGGTGAAACCCCGTCTCTACTAAAAAAAAAAAAAAAAAAAAAAAAAAAATACAAAGAATTAGCCAGGCGAGGTGGCGGGCACCTGTAGTCCCAGCTACTGGGGAGGCTGAGGCAGGAGAATGGCGTAAACCCGGGAGGCGGAGCTTGCAGTGAGCTGAGATCCGGCCACTGCACTCCAGCCTGGGAGACAGAGCGAGACTCCGTCTCAAAAAAAAAAAAACAAAAATTAGCCAGGTGTGGTGGCACGTGTCTGTAATCCCAGCTACTTGGGAGGCTGAGGCAGGAAAATCGCTTGAACTGACCTGGGAGGTGGAGGTTGCATTAAGCCAAGATCACGCCACTGTACTCCAGCCTGGTTGACAGATCAAGACTCTGTGTCAAAAAAGAAATAAAGACATTTTTAGACCAGCAAGGTCATTCACCTCCTATGTCACCTTTCTCAGGAAGACACTGCTAGAGAAAAAAATGCTCCATCAAACAATGGAGTAAACCAAGACACTAGGTAACAGAAAACATGAGATACAATAAGAGAGAAGAAAAAGAATTCCCGGACAATAGTGAAGGGAGTTCCCAGAATACAGCCACACATCAGGCACAGAAGGCTATCAGTCCAGTCAGGGGCAGGTCAGAAGACTCCAGGAAAGGAAAATGAAACAGGGTACCTAATAAAGCTGATTGCTGTGAATGATTTAGATAAATG
>NW_012114944.1:1937220-1938411 GCF_000951035.1 Colobus angolensis palliatus
GCGGAGCTTGCAGTGAGCTGAGATCCGGCCACTGCACTCCAGCCCAGGCGACAGAGCGAGGCTCCGTCTCAAAAAAAAAAAGAAAACCAGGCACTATACTCAGAATCATTTCTAATGATACTGACCTACTCAAATCACACTATATTATCTGAAGGGGTGGCCTGCCCCTCCACACCTGTGGGCATTTCTGCTTAGGTGGAATGAGAGACTTGAAAAAAGAAATGAGACACAGAGACAAAGTATAGAGAAAGAAAAAGTGGGCCCGGGGGACCCGCGCTCAGCATACAGAGGACCCACGATGGCACCGGTCTCTGAGTTCCCTCAGTATTTGTTGATCATTATCTTTACCATCTTAGAAAAAGGGAAGTGGCAGGATAATGGGATCATCATAGGGAGAAGGTCAGCAGTAAGACATGTGAATAAAGATCTCTGTGACTTAAGTTTAAGGAAAAGTGCTGTGCCTTGATATGCATATGAAAACATCTCCATAAACCTTTTTAGTGCACAAAGAGCAGCATTGTGCTACCAAGTCCCACCTTTCGCCCTAAAGCGGTTTTCTCCTTTCTCAGTAAACAGAACACACACTGAGATATTCCATTGCCAGGGATCGGCAGGACAGATGCTTTTCTCTATCTCAAGTGCCAAGAGGCCTTCTTTCCTCTTACACTAGTCCTCCTCAGCACAGACCCTTCACGGGTGTCAGGCTGGGGGACGATCAGGTCTTTCCCTTCCCACAAGGCCTTATTTCAGACTATCACATGGGGAGAAACCTTGGACAATACCTAGCTTTCCTAGGCAGAGGTCCCTGCGACCCAGGAGGCCATATTTCCGACTATCACATGGGGAGAAACCTTGGACAATACCTAGCTTTCCTAGGCAGAGGTCCCTGCGACCTTCCTTTGGCAGTGTAAGACCTTCGTTTGGCAGTGTATGTGTCCTTAGGTACTTGAGATTAAGAGAATGGTTCAGACTATCACATGGGGAGAAACCTTGGACAATACCTAGCTTTCCTAGGCAGAGGTCCTGCGACCTTCCTTTGGCAGTGTATGTGTCCCTAGGTACTTGAGATTAAGAGAATGGTGGGCCAGGCGCGGTGGCTCAGGCCTGTAATCCCAGCACTTTGGGAGGCCGAGACAGGCGGATCACGAGGTCAGGAGATCGAAACCATCCTGGCTAACACGGTGAAACCCC
>NW_012114944.1:1939011-1967825 GCF_000951035.1 Colobus angolensis palliatus
AAAAAAAAAAAAAAAAGGAGTCTCTTATGTCTACTTCTTTCTATATAGACACAGTAACAGTCTGATCTCTCTTTCTTTTCCCCCACAGTTATCCTTTGAAAGGAAGAGATGACAAGATATGTGAGTGCTGGAGCTAAGGAGAAGAAAGAGACCTAAATCCCAATCATGACCATCACATTATTTAGAGACAAAAAGGTAAATACCAATAAAATCAGCTAAAAAGAGGTGTATGTAGTTGCTTCTGGGGAGAAGGTTAAGGACTATCCCCCCACTGACCCAACAAACTTGGAGAACTATTTGGCTTAAAAATATAGTACTTTTTTCCTTTGGTGGTACTAATATTTCATATACTCAGCATCAAGCAGTAATGCTACCTTTCATTAAGACTGCCTAGCAATAAAACACAATGACGTTTCATCAGGATTGGCAAATTTCCTAGTCCAAAACAAGACGAACTTACTGAAGCTTGCAATAATCTCAATATTATAATAGTCTCACTAGTGATTGCAGCAAAAAGTAGGATAAGAAAAATAGAAACCCAATTTTTCTTAATCGATACGTTTATTAAAAACATAGACTAATGATCCTGTGCTTAAAAGTCATTGTGGTTGTGTGTTGATTTCCACAAAACATAACTATTAAGAGACTCTTCACAAATACACTCTGGGCAAAAAGGTAAACAGAAATGACTGACAAGATAGTGCTATTTCAGACACAGCTCCCTCAATACTTGCTAGAAAATGGAGTTTGACATTATTTACAATTATACCAGTATTGTCAGAGGTGAAATGTCACAGGGATAAGGGTACACCAGATCATGATATCGTTTCATACTTCCCAAATAGTTTTAAATTTTAGCTTTGAATGTCAGTTACCAGAGCCAAACTTGTTCTTAACAAGCAGAATTTTATGTCCATTCAAAGAGTCTCTTACACCTTTCTGGGCCTATTCACTTGCAGAGAGGAGTCGAAACTGTAACCAGGCTCTTCATATCGTGCATTCATATGAGATGTCCAGTCTTCATATGCTGTCCAATTTCTTTAAGATAAATGGAGCTGAAAGAAAAATAAATCTAAAATTAGTTTTCAAATCTATTAGTCCATAGGCTACATTATAGAATTATAGGACTGGGGAAGGAAACCTTATAGGTTTATTCAACATGTTTTTGAAAATAACTCCAAGTGATGGTCAAGCATCTGCCTGTACAACCCAGCAAAAGGGACTCATTGCCTTCCAAAGCAGCCCATTCTACTGTCATTCAGCTATTACTGTAAATTTCATTCTTATGCTACGTAAAACCTTTTCTCCAGATAGGTTGCCCCTTAGGACGATAAAGTATAAATCCAATTCTCTTTCAAATGACAATCCTTTACTCTGGTGATTTATTTTATCTGTAAAAGGAACAAAACTCTAGAGGAAACAAATGGGTATTTTTCACCTTTAAAAACTCATTTGAAAGGCAGAAGTTATGGGAAAACACTGGACTAGAGAACCAGAAGAGCTGGATACTGCTAGAGAAAAAAGGAGGAAAATATATTTTGGGTCTCTTACTGATTAGCTATGTATCACTTACATACTCTAATCACATCTGATACAGTCCTACCTCAGTCATTAAGAGGGTCTAATAAGATCATGTACATAGAAATGTCTAGAAAAGTGTCGACATATAGATCTAAAGAAGTGATATTACTGTTCGGTGTAAAAGTGTTGTGACCAAAAAAAAGTTACCCAAATCACCTTCTTTCTCAATACTCATACAAATAGAACACTTTGTTATTATTATTATTGTTTTTTCAGCCTCCTCAGTAGTTGGGACTATAGGCACATGCCACCATGCCTGGCTAATTTTTGTATTTTTTAAAAGACGGGGTCGCCATGTTGCCAAGGCTGGTCTTGAACTCCTGAGCTCAAGCAACCTGCCCTCCTCAGCCCCCTAAAGTGCTGAAATTACAGGCATGAGCCACTGCACCCAGCTCAATTTGTTAATATTAAACTGAAGACACTGAGATCTGTCAGAAGCTGATAAAGTCAGCAGTATATCCAACCTTTTCTACTAATTCTTAACGACAGAAAAAATCCATGAAATAATCAATGGATAAGCAAAATGTGATATATCCTTCCAATGGAAACTTATTTAGCCACCAAAATGAAGTTCTGACACATGCTACAACATGGATGAATCTTGAAAACGTTATGCTAAGTAAAATAAGCCAGACACAAAAGGCTATGCATTTGACGATTTCATTTAAATGAAATATCCAGGGCCAGATGTGGTGGCCCATACCTGTAATCCCAACACATGGAAATGAGAAGGATTGATCGAGCCCAGTAGTTCGAGACTGACCCGAGCAACATAATGAAACCTCATGTCTACAAAACATAAAAAATTAGCAGGGCGTGCTGGTATGTGCCTGCAGTTTTAGTTACTCAGGAGGCTGAAAGGAGGAGGATCACTTGAGCCCAGGAGGTCGAGGTCGCTGTGAGCCACGATCACCGCAGCCTCCACCTCTGCCCTCTAGCTTGGGCAACAGAGCAAGACCCTGTCTCAAAAAAAAAAAAAAAAAATCCAGAATAGACAAATCCATAGAGAAAAAGTAGATTAGTAGTTGTGAAAGGCTGTAGCAAAGGGAAAATAGGGTAACAATGAATGCATATGGTGTTTCCTCTAGGGGGAAAGAAAATATTGTCAAATTGTGATGGCTGCACAACTGACTTTGCTAAAAACCACTGAATTGTACACTTTAAATGGGTATATTGTATAATGTACAAATTATATTTCAACTTAAAAGTGAAAATAAACAATTCATATCAAATACAAAGATCACTGAGAAGCAGCAAATACTTTACTGGCAGCTAGATCAATGAAAAAGGCAGGAGGCAGGAAATAAGTAAATTTGGGAGTTGCAAGAAACTGTTGAAGTAGGATGATATGGGTGTTTCTGTTCCCCAAGACTTGATCTCCTGTGAAAGCAGAGTAATACCACAGAGAGTGAAAGAGACACACAATAAGGGAGATCTCGGTATCAGTGAGCTCTGGCCTAGGCCCAACATGAGCCTTCAATAGGATGACCTTGGTATGGCCTTTATTTATTTGAACCATCCCTGCCACTCCATCCAGACTGGCTGGCCAATAATATACAGCAAAGAACAATGGAAAGGATACTGAATTGAGAACGAGAATGCAGGGCATTCGAGAACTGATCATAAAGCTGCTTCCAGTTCTTATGTTCAGTGTTCCTAAAACTCTGATACCGTCCTTCCTTGCTAAGTCCCCTCTGAAAATCAAGTTTTCATTTGTAAAATGACATAAAGAATCTTAGGCCCTGCCTCCCTCAAAGGTCCACTGTCAAGACCATATAATTGGAGTAACTTTCTGTCAATTGTAATATATAGAAAAAAAAAAACCCTCAAATATTTGCATTAATCCTATAGATTCATATTCTTTTTTACCATTTCTTCCAAAAAAGTAATCATTTACTTCACCCTCTATACAAAGAAACAGAAATGAAGCAAAACTTTTTGGATTTCAAAGGTCAGCACTTTTGAATGGGAAGGAGCCTGGCCGCTAGTTCACGTTTGTTATCTCAGCACTTTGGGAGGCCCAGGCAGGTGGATCACCTGAGGTCAAGAGTTCGAGACCAGCCTGGCCAACATGGTGAAACACCCATCTCTACTAAAAATAAAAAAAATTAGCCGGGCGTGGTGGCACACGCCTATAATCTCAGCTACTCGGGAGGTTGAGGTAGTAGAATGACTTGAACTGGAGAGGCAGAGGACGCACTGGGCCGAGATTGCGCCACTGCACTCCAGCCTGGGCAACAGGGCGAGACTGTCTCGAGAAAAAAATAAATAAATAAATAAATAAAAGAAAAGAGAGGCAAGGAACCTGATATTGAGTTAAGAGTTCTGGATTTTAGGTCAAGATCATTCACTGAATCGCTGAGTGACCTTCCCTACTCTGGTTCCGTTTCTCTGTCTGGAAAACGAGGGAGTTCCTCTAGGGATCCTTACTTAAGCTCTTTCAGCTCAAACATTCTTTTTTTTTTGAGATGGAGTCTTGTTCTGTCAACCAAGCTGGAGTGCAGTGTTGCGATCTTGGCTCACTGTAACCTCCGCCTCCTGGGTTCAAGCAATCCTCCCACCTTAGCCTCCCGAGGAGATGGGATTACAGAAGCCCGCCACCACGAACTCCTGACCCCAAATGATCCGCCCGCCTCGGCCTCACAAAGTGTTGGGTAGGATTACAGGCGTAAGCCAACGCGCCCGGCAGCTCAAACATTCTTAAAGCTGGGAGAACCAGGATGATTAACCACGCGCCCTGGGCCACCACGTGCACTTTAGTGCCCCGACCCTGACGTGCAGACCTCAAACCGCGCATATGCCCGTCGCCCTCAACGCGTACCCTCCTTGCTCCCCACTACCGTTCAGCTCAATTCAAGGGCCCCGATGGCCTGTAGGATTCGAGTTAAGGGGTGCCCGCCGGTGAGCTCCCCGAGAGTCTCACAGTCACAGCCTGGGAGACACTCACTGACTCGCAGCAGGGCCACGTAGATGAGAAAGTTCCGTATGGAGGAGATCACATCCTCGCGCATCTTCCGTTTCATCTCCTCCGGGTCCAGCTTCGGCGCGAGGCCCTCAATCCGGAACATCGCGGCTCTGACTTTGCAGTTTCCAGATGCCGCGCTCTCCTCTTCCCAGTGGCCGCCTCGCGCCCGGAACTCGGGCCATCCCCACTTCCTGTTCCCGCCCCCCCGTTGCCACACTGGACGATGGATGCCTGCAAGGGACATTCCACGTCCTGACCCAGCGGATCTGAAGTGTGGTCTGAGGCGGGCGGCAGCAATCTCAGCAACGCAGACTTGGGTTTCTCTACGCTGTCTTTAATAACATCTGTCTTACACAAAAATCGGCCCGACTCAGTGGCGCGTGCCTATAATCCCAGCTACTCGGGAGGCTGAGGCAGGAAAATCGCTTGAACCCAGGAGGCGGAGGTTGCAGTGAGCCGAGATCGTGCCACTGCACTCCAGCCTGGGCGACATAGCGAGACTCCGTCTCAAAATAATAATAATAATAATAATAACAACAACAATAACATCTGTCTTGAGCCTGGAGCGCTGCGCTGCAAAGTGCTTTTACGCCCTGGAGGGGGCTGTGCACCTAAGGTACCACTGTAAACAGTGATAACTAACATTTATTGAATATTCAATATAATTGTCGCCTGTGAATTCGACATTATAATCGTCATTTCCTAGATTAGAAAATTGAAGCACAGAGATCTTTAAAGCAGCTTGCTCAAATGTGCTTTGATTTTTATTTATTTTTTATTGCTAATTGTTGTTGTTGAGACTGATCTGGAACTCCTGGGTTCCAGGACCCAAGCGATCCTCCCGCCCCCGCCTCCCAAAGTGCTGGGATTACAGGTGTGAGCTACCGCGCCCGGCCCCGAAACATGCTTAAAAATACTTCAGAAGGGAAAAAAGTATTGAGAGAGATAAATGATGTTAGCAAAATATTAAAAACTGGTGACTTCATATTAGTTAATTATTCTAGTCTTTCTTGACTATGTTTGAAATTTTACGTAAGTTAAAACAAAGAGACAAAGATGAAACTTTTTTTTTTTTGATACACAGTCCTGCTCTGCCGCCCAGGCCGGAGTGCAGTGGCGCGATTTCAGCTCACTGCAACCTCTGCTTCCCAGGTTCAAGTGATTCTCCTGCCTCAGCCTCCTGAGTAGCTGGCATTACAGGTACGCACCACCATGCCTGGCTAAATTCTGTAGTTTTTGTAGAGACGGGGTTTCACCATGTTGGCCAGGCTGGTCTCAAACTCCTGACCTCGTGATCCACCCACCTCCGCCTCCAAAAGTGCGGTGATTACAGGCATGAGCCACCGCACCTGGCCTTTTTACAGATTATTGAAGCACAGAGGTCTTTAAAATACTGTTAGCCAGGTAACACAATATGTATAAAGCAAGTTTAAATCTGATCAGCATTTTACAGATGAGTAGAAGGAGGCTCAGAAACCAAGTCCAGCTTTGGTGTGAGCCCCTTGATCTGGAACATCGCAGTTGAAGTCTAAAGCGCACTAAAGTCTGAAGTCATTCTGCTGGTGATGCACAGGACAGGGTTCTAATGCAGAAAATTATCATGTCAAGTTGAATTATCTTTCCCCTGCACCCTACTGCTCATCTGTTAGTCTTTAACAGTGCCCACATGAATGGACATCGCTGGAGTTAGGAGTTTGATGCAACCAGATTTCCTGTCACAGAAGCATCCAAACCGAGTGAGTAGGCTGCTGCCCCAAGTTACACAAGCCAACTAGTCATATCTACTTCTTACACACAAGCCAGATGACTGAATTGCTCACATAATTCAAAACCAGAATGTTCCTTCTTGATTGCATATTGCATAGCAGCAATGGACTTTGGATAAATCAGGACAATAATTTACTATGAGAGCAACTAATAGCTATAAGCGCGGTCACCTTTCTGGTTGACAGAATGTAAGACACTGGAGCAAGAAAGGGAACTCATCTGCTTATTCCAGCTTTAGCAACCTTTTGCATCTGTAATTCATGCAATGGAATAGCAGAGGCAGCTCTGGAATGGGAGTGGCTGACTCCCAAGGAATAGCCTCCAGCCAACCCTTCCTGAGTGTTTAGAAAGCCTACAGTAATGCTGAAAGCAGCAAGGACTGTGGAAGGAACATGAACACTGGAGACATGGACACTAGATCTGGCACTGCTGCCAACTAGTGGTGTGATGAGGGATGAGTATCTGATTTCACTGCAACTCCATTTCTTTCTTCTTATTTATTTATTTATTTATTTATTTTAGACTGAGTCTTGCTCTGTCGCCCGGGCTGGAGTGCAGTGGCGCGATCTTGGCTCACTACAACCTCCGCCTCCCAGGTTCAAATGATTCTCCTGCCTCAGTCTCCCGAGTAGCTGAGACTACAGGCATGTGCCACCAGGCCTGGCTAATTTTCTTTTTTATTTTTTAAGAGATGAAGTTTTGCTCTGCCACCCAGGTTGGAGTGCAGTGGTGTGATCATAGCTCACAGCAGCCTCACACTCCTGGGCTCAAGCCGTCCTCCTCCTGCCTTAGCTTCCTGAGTGGTTGGGACTATAGGCATGTGCCACTACACCTGGTTATTTTTTTCTATTTTGTTAGAAATAAGGTCTTGCTGTGTTGTCCAGGCTGGTCTCAAACTCCTGGGCTCAAGCAATCCTCTTGCCTCAGTCTCCTGACCGAAGCATGAGCCACTGCACCCAGTTCTTGCATTTCTTTAGTTGGAAAGGGAAGGCATGTATTGAGACGCTTTTGAAAGTTTCTTCCAGTTCTAACAGTCTATGCATTTTTTAAAACAACCTATGCATCTTGAATTTTATTGTCATCTAGAACTTTCTGGTATGGAGCGCCTGACTATGAAAATGTCATCGAATGTGGTCAGAAATATTTCTATTTCTAACAAAATAGAAAAAAATAACCAGGTGTAGTGGCACGTGCCTATAGTCCCGACCACTCAGGAAGCTAAGGCAGGAGGAGGACTGCTTGAGCCCAGGAGTGTGAGGCTGCCGTGCGCTATGATCACAGCAGTGCACTCCAACCTGGGTGGCAGAGCAAAACTTCATCTCTCAAAAAATAAGAGTGTGTGTTCCACAATAGGATGGATGTAACAATAAGGCATATCTCATTCATCCGAATAGTGAGGCAAAGTGATTGGGAAGGGATGAGATCTTGTTACGTGGTTCCAGTAACTTCAACCCCTAATGCTGACCAAGTTTAGAAAAATTGCTTATATATGAAACTATCAGTTAATTTATTTTCTCTGCAGAGATGCTTTTGAGTAACTTTCACAGGAAATGAAAGATGGGATAAATTAGCAGAAATCTTGCTTCTTGGTGAAAAGAACAGATTTTAAGCATTTGAATTTTATTTCCTAAATTAAAGCAGTACTTTCTTAAATTAATTTTTTGAGACAGGGTCTCGCTATGTTGCCCAGGCTAATCTCAAACTCCTGGGCTCAAGGGATCCTCTTGCCTCAGCCTCCCAAGTAGCTAGGGTACAGGCAACCGCCACCATGCCCAGCTAAAGCAGCACCTTTACACCTGGTAGGTGATATGGTAGCAAATGGCTAGCCTGTTAAAGGGCAATATTATTTTCATAACAATTTTCTTCCGTCTGGTGCTTGCGTACCTGTAGAGACAGAAGTAGGTAGGGGATAGAAATATGGAGTAGCTAGATCTTGGAGTGAAGAATTGGTGTTGGATACAGTCTAAGAGGATGACCCATTCCTGTCTCAGATACATTCCTCCTGGTGAATTCAGTTTTCCACTTACATGGTTCATCTAGTTGTAATGAAGGAAACTCATGAAAAGAGATTCACCTCTCTTTTTTGGCTTTTTTAAAAAGTGCTTATTTATTTGGCATGTAGGTGGTGGTATTGTCCGATGACAGTGGGTTTAGGTGAGGCAAATTGAGAAAATATGCTTCAGGAAGTCAACATTGAATGGAGCTATTTCACGTCTTGGACCCCTCATTTTTCCTCAATGATGGGATGATGAGAGGTTGGGACTAATCTTTAAAGTTTCCCGCAGCTCTAAAAATGCTGTAATTCTGTGTTCATTTTTCCTGTTCTTCCTACATAACCTTGAACTAAAAGCTAAGAGCAAAGGATTCACTGTGATTTGCCGTGGAAGGCAAAAATGAAAAGTATGCACGCATAATTTAATATTGATATTTGTATTATTTAGTCTGATCACAGAGGAAATGGGAGCTGATGTCACAGCCTGTCTTGTTTTCCATTTAGATCCCAGGAGGGACTAAAGAGCCATTTCCTTTGCCTCAACTTCCCAGACAGTACAGTATGCACCATTCAGAGTGTGCAACCTACTCATAAGAGAATTAAGTGCTTTAATTTCCATCATTGGTGAGGAATTTGTATTTGCAAAGTCAGAGATTGACTGATGACTCATGATTGGGGAATAAATCCAACATAAAATCACAGGAAGCTTGTGATTCCTAATTTATAGGGAGCTATATAGGCTTTGAGTATTGAACAATTCAACCCCTTCATTTAGCAGATGGGGAAACTGAGACCCAAAGGGATGCTAGTTAGAACTGGCTTGGACTAGGATAGGTCTCTGGGCTCCCAGTTTAGCATCTTTCCCCATTGTACCTTGTTGGTTTCAATACTTTAACTGTGGATATTCTCATTGACAATCCTCCCCTCAGAGGTAATGATGAAAAGAATGGAGTGTTGTTAAACCCCGGCTTGGGAGGGACAGGATAAAATGTGACTGTTACTCATCAACAGACTAAAGGCAGCCCTTCTTTCCACATTACCTCACCCATCACCAGTTGTTAATCTGGACTGTGTTATTATCCAGCCCCACACCTCTCCTTCCTCATTCCTTCAGGAGGTGAACATGGCCTGAAATTCCTAAAATAAACTTGACTTTAAAGTTCACTCTGGACCCAAGATGAATGAAATAAGGGTCAGGACAAAGAAAGGACCCTGGGCTCTCAGTAAGGGTTGTTTTGTGATAGATGCTAACCAGAGTCCTCACCTAACAGAGAGGATAACTTACTTCTAGAAATTACTGCTCACTAAGAGACAGATGCCTCTTCAGGAAGAGGGGCCCTTTGAACCTTAAAGGAGAGGTAGAATATTGATAACCTTCACCTCACTGGCATTTGCTTTCTATGACACCCCGTTCTCAGTTTTAACCTTCAGGGCTTTGTTGTCTGGATAATACATGAATATTTGACCTCTTGCCATCTAGACTGTAAGCACCTCAAGTACAAGGAACATGTCATCGCTCATTCTGTCATCCTCCAAGCAACCAAGGATAAATAGAGATATTTACATGGTAGAAACTCAGTAACTACCCCCAAGTGAATGAGTGAATGAATGCATTTCATATCTACTAGTGTTTAGAATTTAAAACTTGGTGGCTTTGTGTATTAGATTGAAAGGAAATTGTCCCCAAAAGAAATTTCCCCCAAATCCTACTAGTATTATTATTATTATTATTTTGAGACAGAGTCTTGTTCTGTTGCCCAGGTTGGAGTGCAGTGGCATAATCGTGGCTCACTGCAACCTCTGCCTTCTGCGTTCAAGCAATTATCCTGCCTTAGCCTTCTGAGTAGCTGGGATTACAAGTGAGCACCACTACGCCTTGCTAATTTTTGTATCTTTAGGAGAGATAGGGTTTCACCATGTTGGCCAGGCTGGTCTCGAACACCTGATCTCAAGTGATCCACCTACCTTGGCCTCCCAAAGTGCTGGGATTATAGGCGTGAGCCTCTATACCCGAACTTACATATTATTTTTATATAGTTACTTATTTCTCACTCTTTTAGAACAGGTTGTTTTTGTTTGACTAAATAAAAATCAATTAAATAATTTTAGTCTGTCATAGGCAGAGTTATAGAATGAACTTTAAAATGTATTTGCTTGTATTTATTTATAGCAATATAATTATACAAAACCCTTATCAGCCGGGTGCGGTGGCTCAAGCCTGTAATCCCAGCACTTTGGGAGGCCGAGACGGGCGGATCACAAGGTCAGGAGATCAAGACCATCCTGGCTAACCCCGTGAAGCCCCGTCTCTACTAAAAAAATACAAAAAAAAACTAGCCGGGCGAGGTGGCGGGCGCCTATAGTCCCAGCTACTCGGGAGGCTGAGGCAGGAGAATGGCATGAACCCGAAAGGCGGAGCTTGCAGTGAGCTGAGATCTGGCCACTGCACTCCAGTTTGGGCGACAGAGCGAGACTCCATCTCAAAAAAAAAAAAAAAAAAAACCCTTATCAAACTTCAAAAAACTTGCTTTTTTTTTTTTTTTTTACAAAAAAAGTGCGTTTACTATAATAAAATTTAGACAATACAGAATTAAAGAAAAAAAAGTAATTCCCCATGATACTACAACCACTCACATTGGTGGTAATTCTTTTGGCCTTTCTTCTATCATACACATGTATAGCTCTTGCTCTTTCTTTGTGTGTGTGTGTGTGTGTGTGTGTGTGCAGGCATATATATATATACACATATATATAATACATATATATATATATCCATACCCATTTGTATCTATGTATTTTTACAAAAATAGAACATTTAGTATATGCTATTTTTACTTGCATTTTTCATTAAGTGATATTGACTATCTTCCTATATCTTTAAATATTCCTCTAAACATCATTAATGATGGCTATATGGCATTCCAGTATATGGATTTACCATAATTTATTTACGAAATCTCTTCCTTTGGGTATTCAGTTGCTTCCATATTTTCTCTATAAATAATACTTCAGTGAACATCCTTGTAGCACTAATTTTGTGCAAACTTAAAAATTTCCCTGATCATTAGAATTACTACCTTAAATGAAGAGTTCTCAGTGTTTCCTAGTGACCCTATTTTTTCTGGACCAAGGGTGTAGATGTCAGGTCTCCAGGCCTTTAGAACTACAAACAAGGGAATGGGAGATTTTGTTTTTAGAAAAGGTTTGCTTTCTTGTGCTAGAAGTTATTTTGCAGCAGGAAAAGTAAAATGTACTGAGGGCTTAGTTTGCATGGACATCATTTAGAGCACATACTAATTTATAGCCATCTCCCTGCAGAAGTTAGAGCTGATTTTGCCATCATTTCCATCCCATCCCTATTACACAAAAGATACGTGCATATGTTATGAAAATGTGCTTATACAGCTGGGTATAGTTCCTTGCCTTTTCATAAAAATGCAGTGCCTGTAATATAGTGGGTACTCAATATTTATCAAGTGAAAGAAAGAGACAGAAGAAAAGAATCTTTTATTGATATAGTGATTATGGATCTTCCTCTTACTCTGTTAGGCTTGCTATAACCCCCTGTCAAGAGCTCTTTGAGAAAGTAGGAAATGAACTCCTTATTTCTAATCTCCACGAGAAACAAGGGTAAGGCTACCAGTATCCATTGTCCACGCTCTGTCCCTGACATTATCAGGATGACAAGGTTATCTACTGGCTAAAAATACCAATAGATAACCACTCGTCTCATCTTAGAAAAGATACAGAGCTTCCTAAAGGTAGGAAGACATTTTTTCTTTCTTATCAAAGTTAAATTGCTATACATTGTTTGTACAGATTGTGAATAAAGGAACTTGCCAATCTTCCCGTTACATAATATTTAGAATTCATTTGGGGAGAATAAAGGCCAGGCCTTCATATGTGAAACCTTGTCTTAACCATTTTCTTCAGAGGGCCTCTCAAAACCTCAGATCCAGGATAGTCTGAAATGCCATCCAAGCCTTCTTTAATGCTTGGCCCCTAACTTCCACACCCCTGCTTCGATTTGACTATCTCTAGTCACAGGAAACACCACTTTGTGGCGCAGTTCTGTCCACCCTTAGATGGGCAACTCTTCTTATTAGAGTCAAACCTGCCTTTCCATACCACATCCCCACTGGCCCCAGTTATGTCCTCCAGAGTTTCAAATGCAAAGCTTATCATTCTTCCTCATGGCAGCTTGGGTCTTCCTTGACACTTGTTTTCTCCAGGTGAAAAACAATTTTTGCAAAATTCTCATAAAATTTTGCAATTTTCCCATACTCACACCTCCACTTTTCTAGTTAACAATGATTGATTTACTCTGAGCTCTCTGGCCCTACCTCCTCTCATGTACATGCACAAGCCCACACACACACACACACACACACGCACCCCAAAGGGACATATTGGGTCCCCCGCAAGGAGCTCTGGGATTCAAAGCCAGAGACTGTTTATTCCTTACTCAGAGATTGTCCTTGAACAAGAAGTGTGTGTCTGGGTTATCCATCTCTTCCCTCGGGTCTCTCACAGTGGTGGGTGAAATTCCTGGCCACTACTTAGTGCTTGTGTTTTGCACTGTGAAATGAAGGCCAGCTGTAGGAAGTATTTAGGAGAGGTAATGCAGTTGCAGTAGAAAAAGCATGGGCTTTGGAGTGAAGGTTAGGTTTAGGTTCCAGCTCCTCTATGAGGTTGTTTTGAGACCTTGTGCCATATGCTTAACTTTTCTGGGCTTTAGTTTCTTCAACTGTAACAGAAGGGTATAGTAGCTACTTCAAAGTGTTGTTTAAAGAGTGAAATAAAACAATGTACATAACGTACCTGGCTTATGGTGGACACTTTATAAATGGTAACTACTACTAACAACAAGACATAATTTTTCAATAGAAAAATTATGAATTAAGCATACTCTAAATGGAGAAGGTGTTTTTTATTTTTATTTTATTTATTTATTTATTTGCCACAACAGTATCTAAAAGGCCGGGCATGGTGGCTCATGCCCGTAATCCCAGCACTTTGGGAGGCTGAGGCAGGAGGATCACTTGAACTCAGGAGTTTGAGACCAGCCTGAGCAACAAAGTGAGATGCCATCTCTACTCAAAAAAAAAAAAAAAAGATTAATTGGTCATGGTGGTGGCACATACCTGTGGTTCCAGCTATTCCAGAAGCTGCGGTGGGAGGATCATGTGAGCCTGGGAGATACAGGCTGCAGTGAGCCATGATCATACCACCACATGCCAGCCTGAGTGACAAAGCAAACCCAAACCAAACCCAAACCCAAACCAAAAAACTCCCAGTATCTACTATCATTTGTCAGTCCCATTTCAATTATCTCTGGCCTCTGATTCATAGTAAATCTTCTTTAAAAAGTTGCAGAGCACTCACAGTCCTCTTTTCCTCACCTCCTATTTATTCTTTTCTTTTCATTGAGATGGAGACTCTCTCTGTTGTCTAGGCTGGAGTGCAGTAGCACGATCTCAGCTCACTGCAGCCTCCACTTCCTGGGTTCAGGTGATTCTCTTGCTTCAGTCTCCTGAGTAGCTAGGACTACAGGTGCGTGCCACCATGCCTGGCTAATTTTTTTTTTTTTTTTCAGTAGAGACGGGGTTTTGTCATGTTGACCAGGCTGGTCTCAAAACTCCTGACCTCAAGTAATCTGCCCGCCTCGGCCTCCCAAAGTGCTGGGATTACAGACGTGAGCCACTATGCCCAGCCACCTCCTATTTATTCTGCAGCCTAAGGACAGGTTGGGCTTCTGGCCCCATCTGTTCTCTGAAACTCCTCCTTTGAGAGAAGTCCTTATTGCCAAATCCAGGAGATTCCTGTGGGCCTCAAACCCTCTGCAGCATTTGACACTATTGGCCACGTGGCCTTTTCAGGAAAGGCCTCCCCTCTTAGCGTCAGGGATACCACATTCTTCTAGCTTTCTTTTCACCTCTCTAGATGCTCCATAGCCTCCTTCCACACTCTTCCTTGGGTCACACTTAAATGGCAACATTCTTTAAGGACCTCTCCTGGATCCCCTTCTCTTCTGTACTCATGCGTAATCTCGCCTGGCCTCAAATGCCGTATTTAGGCTAATGATTTACCACATATATCTCCAGCTCACTTCTCTCCAGAAACATAGAGTTGTATATCCAACCAACCTCCTAACTTCACTATCTTCTCGGATGTCCTGTGGGTACACACTTCACCTGTTCAAGGCAGAACCAATCCTCTTCCCATCTGTCTTAATGCATTTGGGGCTGCTGTTACAGAATATCTGAGACTGGGTAATTTATGAAGAACAGAAGTGTATTTTCTTTCAGTTATAGAGACTGGGAAGTCCAGGATCAAGGTGGTGGCATCTGGTCTGGTGAGGGCCTTCTTGCTGTATGCTCACATGGCAAAAGGTGGGAGGGGAAGAGAATGCCCACTCCTGAAAGCCCTTTCATAAGAGCATTAATCCATTCGAGAGAGTGGAGCCCTCATGACCTAAATCTCCCATTAGATTCCACCTCCTAATACTGTTGCATTGGGGATTAAATTTTCAACACAAGAATTTTTGATGACATATTCAAACCATAGCACTCTTCTAATCAATCTTAACTCTTGTGCTGTCTAGCCCAATGACTGGCACTACCATCAGCTTGACTCTTGCCCCACCCATAGACCCTACCTTGAATTAACCACTAAGTTTCGTTGATTCTATCTCCTTAATATCTCTAAAAGTCATTATATTCTTTCTGTTCCCTTTTGCTCAGGCCACCCATTAATTGGTCTTCTTTATTCTATCTTATCCTCACTAGTGCATTTTCTACCCTGCAACCTGAGTGATCTTTCTAAATATACATTTAATAGTACAAAGACCCAAAGCAAAGAGTTTGGTGAGTTCAGGGGACATCCAGCAGATCAGTATGTGGAGACAGAGGTGGGAGATTGAGCGGGAAAAGAGAAGAAAAGAGGAAGAGTGAAGAAGAGGCAACAGGTTGAAGAAGAGAGTAAAAAGGGATGATGTTGCTAAGGAAGATAGGTCTTTGTACATGAATTCTTTCTGATTAAAATTCCTTTTCCTGGCCAGGTGTGGTGGCTCACGCCTGTGATCTCAGCACTTTAGGAGGCCAGGGCGGGTGGATCACCTGAGGTTAGGAGTTCGAGACCAGCCTGGCCAACATGGTGAAACCCTGCTCCTAGTAGAAATAGAAAAAAATAGCCGGGAGTCATAGCAGAAGCCTGTAATTCCAGCTACTGGGAGGCTGAGGCAGGAGAATTGCTTGAACCCTGGAGGCGGAAGTTGCAGTGAGCCAAGATTGAGGCCACTGCCCTCCAGTCCGGGTAACAAGAGTGAAACTCCGTCTCGAAAATAAATAAATAAATAAATAAATAAATAAATAAATAAATAAATAAATAAATAAAAGAAAGAAATCACCTTAGATATCACCTTTTCCAAAAAGTCTTTACTAGTTTAGTTAATGGTTACATGCCAGTGCTGGTTCCTTAGTTGTAACAATGGTACCACTGTAATATAGGATGTTAATACTGGGGAGACCAGGGTGAGAAGTATATGGAATTCTCTGCATTATCTTTGCAACTTTGCTATAAATCTTAAATTATTCTAAATACAAAGGTCATGAAAAAAATTCCACTAGCCCTCCTGTGCTGGCTCATCTGCTGCTTCTGCATGTCTGTGGGACCTGTGCTTACTCTTGTCCAAGCGTCAAAACACTTAGCTTAACATCTTACCATTGTCTATGCGTCTTTCTCTTCCACCAAAATAAGGGTGGGAATCACGTCTTCTCATTTTTGTATCTCTGATGCTAACACGGTGCCTAGCAAATGACAGCTGTTTGGTTATCTCCTAAGTAAATGTTTATTGTAAATAAGTTTATTTTAGGGGGAACTACCAAAGCTCTTATTGCAGGGTAACCTGAAATTATAGGAGGAAAGAACTTAACAGTCTCAGATATTAGAAATTACTTGTAAGCTCTGTTTGCTTCCCAGCATGGCAGACTTGGCAGACCTGTGGTGATGGATATACTTGAACATCCTTTGCATCCCCACACAATGTTTATGTTTCTGGGAGAGCCACGTGATCCTTGTTCCTCTGCAGGTAGAGTCCCAGGCCAGCTGAGCTGGGTTAGTTCACTCCAGGTGAGCCTCACAGGCTGCTGCCAAATCCCAGGAGGGTGTGGACTGTGTGTGAGTGCAGGAAAGCCAACTAGGGCAGAGGGCAAAAGAACCAGTTGGAAGAAGAATGACACCACAGGGAGATGAATCTCCAGTTAAGCAATTCTAGTCCCAGCTCTTGCATTAATGAGCTGCGTGACCCTGGCCAAGTGTCTATCTCTTAGTTGCTCCAGAGTCCATATCTGTAAAATGAGGGCTTGGATTGGCCGGTCTCTACAATCTCTTCCAGGATTGATGCTGGGATTTGGTGATCAGTGTGAAGACTGTGGACACTGGTGGAAGGAAGGAGGTAAGTGTGTGTTAGGAGCATACGGCAGCTGACCATTGGTTCAGGTCAGCAGACATCGTTAGCAAAAAAACAAACAAAACCAAAAAAAACGAGCTAGGTCAGAGATGTGTTTAAGTCATCCTGGAAGTACAGACTTTTGGGACACAGTAGTTCAACTGTTATGTCTTAAGGATTTAACCCAGATCCATCAGAAGGAAACATTCCTAAGGACTGGAGTAGGGGAGGTGGGTGGCAGAGCAGTGGTGATTTGTACTTAATAGAATGACCATATTTCAGGAGGTTTTTATGTTTATTGGCTAATAGGTTTTTTGTTTTGTTTTGTTTTTGAGATGGAGTTTTGCTCTTGTCGTCCAGGCAGGGGTACAATGGCGTGATCTCAGCCCACTGCAACCTCTGCCTCCTGGGTTCAAATGATTCTCCTTCCTCAGCCTCCCATGTAGCTGGGCTTACAGGTGTGTGCCACCACGCCCGGCTAATTTTTTGTATTTTTAGTAGAGACGGGGTTTCTCCATTTTGGACAGGTTGGTCTTGAACTCCTGACCTCAGGTGATCTGCCCACCTCGGCCTCCCAAAGTGCTGGGGTTACAGGAGTGAGCCACTGCGCCTGGCCTAATAGTTTTTATTATTTGCTTTTCACTGAAATTATCTATAATTTAAGTGTTGGAGATGATGCAAAGAGTACCACCTGGAACTTGGCTAGGGCAAGCATGGCAGCAATGCAGTGTTTTTGAATGCAACTGTTAAGTGTGTGAATTAAAATTATTTGGAGTTTGAGGCTATGAACTATAAAATTATAAAAATTCAGAATTTTCTTAATCTAAGTGAAAAAATCCAATTTATTTCAAAGTTTACCTTTCTTGACTAGGTAGTAGTGGCTTTGGTGATTATATTAAAGACTTCTTGGGAAGCACAAAGAAAAGTGTCCATTTGCCTAATCGAATAAATATAACCAATCATTACTAGTTAAGATGATCTAGTACCTGGTAGAGAACTTAGGGTGGGTAAAGAAGAAATAACAGCCTGATTGTTAAAAATCCTAAGAAGATTCTTTTTGTTCACTGGTATCAGAATTTCTGAGAGGTGGGTGGAAACGCCCACTTTTGTCCCTGAAAGAACTGGAAATATGTAGTCACAAGGTATGCTTAGAAACAGGGGCTTCTGGCTCAGAGCAACTCCTTCCAAATCTGGTCCTCCTTCTGTGTGGACCAAGTTTTCTTTCCTTCTTAGAAAAATAGTTATGTAATGATTCACTTGTGTTCAGGGATGGTAGATAATTGCTTAACCTCATAAAGGTTTCAGATTTAAATCCTGATGGACAAGGCACCAGCCAAATGTTGGCGTGAAGATGTGTGTCCTTGGTCCTCAGCACTGAAGTGGGCCAGGATCAAAGAAAAGACCCTCCTGAAAAATGAGGGAACCAGCCAGAACCAGGGAGAATGAAGGGAAGTGGGCCAAGCATTAGGGCCGCAGGAAGAGGAGCCAAAACCCCAAAATAGTAATAGTTAGCATTATTGAGCATCTCTGCTGTGCCAAGCATGGTTCTAAATCATTGAATGTAATTCTCACATCAACCCTCTGAGGCAGGCTCTATTATTTCTACTTTACAAATGGAAAAGTCAGGCATAGAGAGGTTAAATATTCACCCAGGGATAATCAGATAGTACATTGTGGAGCTGGAATACAAACCCACTGTGGAGTTGTTGCTGTTAGTCACCGTGCTTCAGTGCATATATAACCTTTCAATGTTGTATATGACTTTCAGGCTGTGCTTCCAGTACCCAGCCTGGGGCTGGGAAGGTAATGGACTTTTTTGGATGTTCCTGAACTGAATGGAACCCAGCAGATTCAGCCTGTGCCCAAACCTGGTACC
Source organism: Colobus angolensis palliatus (assembly GCF_000951035.1). Taxonomy (NCBI): domain Eukaryota; kingdom Metazoa; phylum Chordata; class Mammalia; order Primates; family Cercopithecidae; genus Colobus; species Colobus angolensis. Next base: position 1,957,643 of record NW_012114944.1, read on the forward strand.
TGGAGTCTGTGAGGCTCTCTTTGGCTCAGCACAATCCTTGGGAGAAGCAGAATGCTAGCCAGTCCCTAAGGGCTTGCAACAAAGCCCACCCCAGCCAGCTGACAGATCATGGCAGGACTCTCCTTCACTGCATTGAAAGGGGGAGGAAAAACATGGGCACTCAAGAACCCAGAGCTGATGGAGATGTGGAGATGAGAAAGCAGCCTGGTCATTCCATAGCACATACTGAGAACTCACTCTACACCAGCCCCTGCTCTGGGCACTAGCCAGCGTGAATATAGAATTAGATTGTGCATGTTCTGTGCCTTAGAGGAGCCCCCTGCTAATGGCGAGAAAGGCCACCTATCTGATAGGACTTTGGAAATTGCCTTAGACCTCTGTCCTGGTTTATACAGCAGATAAGACTAATTCTAAATCATATTGTCACTCTGGTGGGAGATTTCGAGTCCTTTGAGAATCTGGTGACAGCCCCATGGGCTGTCCCCAGAAGAACACGTAGATTCGCGTAAGCACAAAAAAACTGCTTATACAATTTCAGGGTCTGTGAACTAAGGTTAAGAACCTCTAATCTCTCACATACACTGCTGAATTTTATTTATTTATTTATTTATTTATTTATTTATTTATTTACTTACTTACTTATTTACTTACTTACTTACTTACTTACTTACTTACTTACTTACTTACTTACTGAGACAAGGTCTTACTCTGTCACCCAGGCTGAAGTGCAGTGGCATGATCATAGCTCACCACAACCTCAAATTCTTGGGCTGAAGGGATCCTCCCACCTCAGCCTCCTGATTAGCTGGGACTACAGGTACATGCCTAGCTAGTTGTTAAATTTTATGTAGAAGCAGGGTCTCACTTTGTTGCCCAGGCTGGTCTTGAACTCCTGGGCTCAAATGATCCTTCCACTTCAGCCTCCCACATAGCTGGGATTGCAGGCATGAACCGCTACACTCAGCCTTATAGAATTTTAAATATTCAGCTCACTGCCCACTAACTGAATTCAGAAGATGGGTTGTATAATCTTTAGACCCCTGGATGAACTTTTTGGAGCAAGGATGTAGGGGCTAAGGTTATGGCAGGTCTGGTTAGACAGAATCTGTGACAGGACTCTGTAATTAAAATGGCAGTAGAGATGGTTGGATAAGAGAAGGGAGAAGGAAAGAAACCTGCTGTTGTGTTCTTAAAACAGTAGGGCATATTTATCCCGGTGGAAGAGGGCATTTATTCTTTGTGCTAGCCGTGGAACCGTCTATTGGATCAAGCCTCTTGAGCAATGAAAAAATTGTTGTAGACTAGGGACTTATTTGGTGATGAAAGTGATGTCTGATTTGCTTGTTGTACTGGTGGCATTCTTTGTATTGCTTTTTTTCACTCTCAGCAGTATTCTGGGTTGGATGACAAACTTTATGGCCACATTGCCCATGGAAAAAAAGACACCTGTATATTTCTGGTGGCCCTGAGTTCAAATTTTAAAGCCAAAGGGAGGTTGGTGTATAAAGCACCGCTTGCTAAATAGCATTTTCTTCTGTCACCACGATGCTGAATATGCATAAAACTCTTTCCTTTTCCTTCTTAGCTTGGTTGGAAATATAAAACTAAAATTTACTTTAAAATTAATAGAAAACAAAAATGATTCCCTTTAAAACAGAAAAACAGATACAGGATAGGAATTTATTAAATTCTTGCCACAAATCAGCTTGACTGGCTCAGTTCAGAATGATCAGTTCTTGGATTGTTTAGCTCTCCTCCACCCAGAGTTCTGGGACACACAGCCAGAGAGAGGCTGGAGTAGGGGTGTCCGCACAGAACCATAGATGTAAGGGAGCCCTTGGCCCCTCACATGTCCTTCTGGGCTATGAGACCCTGAGGGTTAGTGCTTGACTCCTGGGAGAAGGAAGAAGGGTTTTGTTTTTGTTTTTTTCACATGAAGCCACTGCTTGAAGCATAGTAACCGTGAATATAGAAATCATTAGAAACATGGCTGGGCACAGTGGCTGATGCCTATAATCCCAGCACTTTGGGAGGCCGAGGCAGGTGGATCACTTGAGGTCAGGAGTTCGAGACCAGCCTGGCCAACATGGTGAAATCCCGTTTCTATTATAAATACAAAAATTAGCCAAGCGTGGTGGCGCGTGCCATAATCCCAGCTGCTCGGGAGGCTGAGGCAGGAGAATCACTTGAACCCGGGAGGCGGAGGTTGCAGGGAGCTGGGATCGCACCATTGCACTCCAGCCTGGGTGACAAAATGAGACTCCATCTAAAAAAAAAAAAGAAAAAAAAATCATTAGAAACAAAAGAATCAGGGGAAAGGAATGAAAGTGATGTTTCATGAGGTTTAATTGAGCAATGACCTCCTCATTAGCAGCAGTCAGTTCAGTTTACGTGGCCTCATTTAAAGATGGGAAAAAAAACAAGGATTGGGGGAAAAGCGCCTCCTTCGTGTTACTGTTCCTTCTCTCTCTCACTGTTACATCCATCTGTATCCATGTGCTTGTGTTGCCATTGCTAAATTCATCAAACAAGATCTGTGATTATATGTGACCTTCGTCATCTATTTGTTACACAAGCATTTTTGGACTGTTTGAACCACTTAAACATCTCTTTCCTTTGCATATAATGGAGATTAGGAGGATTCTTAATAGGTAGTTATTGAGCATCAAGCCTGTCATAGATATTAATGAGAATTACAGAGTCAGGGATTTATAGTCAAAATTCAAAGAGAAGCGAAAATAATGAGAAACCTCATTGTTTAGGTTTTGATGTTAGAAGCTCGCTGCTTCAGAGATATAGAAATGTGTAATATAGAAATATGTAATAAAACCATACCAGCTCTCGTTTCTACTTCCCCAACATAAAACAGCTAAAGAACACTGAATAAATTAATAGACGATAGCAAGGGTGTGCTTCTTCAAGGGAAGTTCCTCTGAGAAGCTTGCTATTTCAGGAAGACATGGGTCGTGGCTTTTTAAAATCAATTTTAAAAGGAGCCAGATAAACTTGTGGCCAGAGATAACATCTACAGCTATTGAAGGCGAGATGGGGTAGTCAGTTCTCATGCTTCATTCCGTTTAAACCCTGTGTCACCAAGCCTACATGAACAGGCTAGGAATGTCTTTCCCACAGGGTCCTTGCTGGTATTCAATTTCTCCTGATAAACTGCCTCATCCTCCATGTCAAACCCTTTTCAAAGCTTGACGTAAATTCTGGGTTGATGAAGTAACATACTGATTATTGAAGAAACATGGCATAACTTAAAAGGACTAGGATGCATGCCCAACTCTTCAGAGTTTTAAACTCTGGGGCCTGGAAACCAATTCCAAAGGCACTGCCTACTTTCTTTCTTTCTCCTGTTTCTTTCTTTTACTTTCTTTCTTTCTTCCTTCCTTTCTTTTCTTTTCCTTCCTTCCTTTCTTTCTTTCTTTCTTTCTTTCGAACTTTCTTTCTTTCTTTCTTTCCTTCCTTCCTTCCTTCCTTTCTCTTTCTCTCTTTGTTCTTTCTTTCTCTCTTTCTTTTTTTTCTTTCCCTTCCTTCCTTCCTTCCTTCCTTCCTTCCTTCCTTCCTTCCTTCCTCCCTTCTTTTCTTCCACTATATTTCTTCCTTCCTGAGATGGGGGGAGGGTAGTTGGTCTCACTATGTTGCCCAGGCTGGACTTGGACTCCTGGGTTCAAGTGATCCTCCTATTTCAGCCTCTCAAGTAGCTGGAACTATAGGCACTTGCCACTGTGCCTGGCAAGACTTAGTTTTCTTTTGCAAATCATTCCTGGGAATTGACACAGAAACAACTTATTAATCTTAAAAGCAACCATATTCATAACTTCATAGTAATGATAAAATACTGACAATATTTACATTTCAATAAGAATAATAGCTGCAATGTATTGGGGGCATATTGTGTGCTAGGCCCTGTGTACACTGAAAGTTTTACATGGATTGTCTTGTTTAATCCTCCCAATAATAAGTATTATTATGTAGGTGTTATTATATTATCCCAGTTTTACAGATGAATATTATTACAGTCCAACCATGCTCCTGAATGGTTCATGAGTTGGACCAAACATCCAACTGTCCACTCAACATCTCTGTTTGGATGTTTAATAGGCATCTCAGGCCAGGCGCGGTGGCTCACGCCTGTAATCCCAGCACTTTGGGAGGCCGAGGCAGGCAGATCACCTGAGGTCGGGAGTTTGAGACCAGCCTGACCAACATGGAGAAACCCCATCTCTACTAAAAATACAAAAAATTAGCCGGGCATGGCGGTGTATGCCTGTAATCCCAGCTACTTGGGAGGCTGAGGCAGGAGAATCGCTTGAACCCGTGGGCGCAAATTTGCAGAGAGCTGAGATCACGCCATTGCACTCCAGCCTGGGCAACAAGAGCGAAACTCCGTCAAAAAAAAGAAAAAAAGAAAGAAAGAAAAAAAGGCATCTCAAGTTTAAAACGTCTAAAACTTGACTCCTAATATTTCCTTCTCATTCCTCTGCCCCCAAGAAACTTCCTCCCCTTCAGTTTTCCTCATCTCAGGTAGTGGCAACTCCAGCCTTCAGGTTGCTGAGGCCCAAAACCTTGGAGTCATCTTTGACTCATTTCTTTCTGTCACACCCTACATCCAATCTGGTCAGCAAATCCTGTTGCTGCACCTTCATAAAGCATATCCAGAATCAGAGTACTTCTCACTCCTCCACTGTTACTTCCCTGCTTCAAACCACCATCCCCTTTCACCTGGAGGATTGCAGTAACCTTCCACCCTCACCCCCTTCAAGTCTGTTCTCATCACGGTAGCTAAAGTGCTCCTGTTAAAATGCAAGTTCAAAACCTTTCAGCGGCTTCCTATCTGACTCAGAGTGGAAATCAAAGCCCTTACAGTGGCTACAAAGGCTCCGCAGGGGCCCGTGTCTTCTCTCACTGGCTGTCCTTCCCTCAGCCTTCCTCATTAGCTTCCTGGGCTCCAGCCTCCTTGCTCTTCCTCAGGAAAGCCAAGTCCACTCAGGGCCCCAGAGTCTTGGCCCTGATTCTTCCCTCTGCCTGGACTGCTTTCCCCACCACCCTATCCACAGGGTTTGGAGCTGCCTCTCTTTCAGGTCCAATGTCACTTTCCCAGAAAGGCCTGCCCTGAAGCCCCATTTGGTTTACAACTCCCCAACTCCCCCCGGCCAGGAGTCCTCATGTTTCTTCCCAACTTTAGTTTCTTCCCAGCACTTGCCACCATTGAACATACTACATAGTTTTCTTAATTTGTTGTCTCTCTCCCCACAACAGAATGTCAGCTCTATGAATGTGGAGATTTTTTTTGAGTTTTAAATCATTATGGATACATAATAGTTGTACATAGTTACGGGGTACGTGTGATATTTTGATGCAAGCATACAGTGTATAATGATCAAATCAGAGTCATTGGGATATCCATCCCTCAAGCAAGGGCAGAGATTTTTGTCTCTTTTTTTTTTTTAACTGCAGTATCTTTAGTGGCCAGAACAATGTCTAGCACATAAGAGACACTCCATTTGTTGAATAACTGAATAAATGAGGAAAGTGAGGTTTAGGACTTGCTTGACTTTATTTTATTTTATTTTTTTAGAGACTGAGTTTCACTGTGTCAAAACAACAACAACAACACAACAACAAATGGTATACTGTTTACACTGTCCTATATCTCTCTTTTTTCATTTATCATATCATATATGTTAGAGATTATGTTATATCAGTACATTAATAACTTTCATATTCTTTTTTTTTTGAGACAGTGTTTCTCTCTTGTTGCCCAGGCTGGAGTGCAATGGTGTGATCTCAGCTCACTGCAACCTCCACCTCCTGGGTTCAAGAGATCCTCCTGCCTCAGCCTCTTGAGTAGCTGGGATTACAGGCATGCGCCATCACACCTGGCTAATTTTGTATTTTTTTTGAGCAGAGATGGGGTTTCTCCATGTTGGTCAGACTGGTCTCGAACTCCCGACCTCAGGTGATCTGCCCTCAGCTTCCTGAAGTGCTGGGATTACAGGCGTGAGCCACCGCGGCCAGGCCTCACATTCTTTTTTTAAAACAAAGATACATTGTATTCTATGTATAGACATTCTAAAATGTATTTAACTAAAATGTATTTAACCAGTCCCCTATTGATGAACAAATGCCCTCCGATCTAGCATTTGTAATTTTGATAGCTATTGCCAAATTTCCCTTCTTGACCTTTGTAAAAATTTGTATTCTCATCAGCAGTGTATGTGAGAGATTAGAGGTTCTTAACCTTAGTTCACAGACCCTGAAATTGTATAAGCAGTTTTTTTGTGCTTATGCGAATCTACGTGTTCTTCTGGGGACAGCCCATGGGGCTGTCACCAGATTCTCAAAGGACTCGAAATCTCCCAACAGGTTAAGAATCATTGCTTGCAGGAAGCCATACTCTTGAAGATCTAATATAAAGAAAGGATTTCTTCAAATTATAAAATGATTTTGAAAGGATTCTGATTTTCAGAGGGAATCACTAAAAATGTCTTGTGCATTTACGATACAATGAAATTGATGAAATCAAATATGTGCACTTATTTTATTTGGTAGACTCTTTTTTTGCCCAAGTGTATTGGTTCTAGGAGGATTTGGAGCAAATCCCACTACAATAAAAGCTATGTGTAACAAAAAGATATTTGAGCCTCCAGGTAATACACCCTTTATTTCAAATAGTATTAAACCTGTATGTATAGCTTTGGGTCTGTTATGTTTAAGGTGCTGTATTTGGAAACATTTTTGACATACGTTAGTGCACAGAGCTTAATGCAGAGCTTGGCACACAGTAAGCCTTCAATGTCTATCTTCTGTTTTTTTTTTCCCCCTTTACTCCTTATCTTAGAATGTGCAGCATTTCACAGATCTGGTTATAGTGACATTGGACCTACAGTGATTCTCTCAACCTAGGAGAGAGGCCAGTGGCGATTCCCAATGGATCAGCCTGGATATAGGCTCTTGATTTCCTGAGCCCTCAGCTCAGTGGTTCTCTCCTCCACTCAGGCCCCAGCACGTATGCAAAATACACTTAAGCCCTTGTCTTCTGCTTCATTTCCTCGACCATTTATAGGCCTGGAAACCCTGACCTATATCCCAGGGGTGTGATGTGGATTGACCAGTAAACCATTATTAATTGTGAAGTAAACATTCATTATTGTTAGCACTGTTTCTGGTCTGGGTTCCTGACCTGGAGAGAGAACCTGCTTGCCCAGTGGCTCTCTGTTAGAGTTCAGAACACCCACAAACCTATGAGGGCTGTGTCCTCCTTTGAAGTATGCTAGGAGTACTTCAAAGTTTTTTTTGTTTTGTTTTGGTTTTTTGAGACAGAGTCTTGCTCTGTTGCCCAGGCTGGAGTGCGGTGGCATGATCTCAGCTCACTACAACCTCTGCTTCCCGGGTTCCAGCAATTCTCCTGCCTCAGCCTCCTGAGTAGCTGAGATTATAGGCATGTGCCCCCATGCCCAGCTAATTTTTTTTTTTCTTTTTCTTTTTTGAGACTTAGTCTTGCTCTGTCACCAGGCTGGAGTGCAGTAGCACAATCTCAGCTCACTGCAACCTCTGCCTCCCGGGTTCAAGGGATTTCCCTGCCTCAGCCTCCTGAGTAGCTGGGATAATTTTTGTATTTTTAGTAGAGACGAAGTTTCACTGCATTGGCCAGGCTGGTCTCGAACTCCTGACCTCAGGTGATCTGTGTGCCTTGGCCTCCCAAAGTGTTGGGATTATAGGCGTGAGCCACTGTGCCCAGCCTACTTCAAAGTATTTTAAAGGATTTGAGTTCACACTGGAGAGATGTCCTGTTTTTAAGTGACTACGAGAACCTGGTCACTGTCCCAATATCAGAAGGGCTGCCATGGGGCAGAGGATGAGGAGTTGTACTTCATGGGTCCAGAGGACAGCACTAGGACCAGTAAGGAGGTAGATGTTAACCTGAGAATGGGAGGAACTTTAATAGCTAGAGCAGTTCAACTAGCACCAACTGCCTGAAAAAGCAAGAAGTTCTTTCCAGTCATGAAAACGTTCAAGCAAAGGCAAGGTGATTTTTCATTTGCAAATAACTTATTGATTGATTACCTACCATGTGCAGGACATTGTCCTAAGTGCTAGAGGAGCCCAAATGTGAATTAGGCAAGTAGTGTGCTCCTGGTGTAAGAGGGAAGATAAAATTCATCTATCCATCCATCCTTTCACTCGGTGAATATATACTGAGCACCTACTATGTATGTGACAGGCATCATAGCACTGCAGATGCAACAGATAACAAAACAAAGATTTTTGTACCTTACAGGTGGTAGATGAGATTGACAATAAGATTCCCTAAAGCATGAAGTTAATGTTACCCTTTGAGAAAGAAATTAGGAAAAGTTAATGTGAAACAAACCAACAAAATCAATTGGCTAATAGGAATGTAGTTATAACTCAGAGAGCTTAAATACAACAAATCATATGATACTTTGCTGGCTCTTTGTGTAAAGGGGATAGTTTGCTTGGAGCTAGAAAACAGAAGGGCAGAGGAAAAATATTTTTAAATTTGTTCCTAGCATTATCTGAAGACAGGGTAGTCAACCAGTCAACTGAAAACATCAGGCTGCCACAGCTCAGTGACGCTGGCCACTGAGATCATTCAACTCACACTCTTTCAAGCACCTTCTCTTCTTCTCTTGGCTGCCATGTACCTGCAGGTTTAACTTACAGATAACTTTTCTGGAAAGCCTCTTCTGTACTCTCAGAGAACTGTGTACCATGTACTGCTTCATGGCACTTATTACAGCCATAATTTATTAACTGTTTGTTTATTCAGTGTCTGTTATCTCTCACTAGACTGGAAGCTGCAATGAGGGCAGAAGCCCTGTCCACCTTATCCACCCTTGCCTCCTACTGCTTGGCACATAGAGGCACTCAGGAAATATTTGTCAAATGACTAAATAAATAAATGAAAGACTGAATGAATCTGACTTCCCAAGAAGATCTTCTTACAAGGGAAAAATGCTGTCATCAGAGAGGGGACTTTAATTCTGAGATTCTTAGAGACCTCTTATGGCATCACTCTAACATAGGTAGAAAATGCAAGTGAACAGGAATGATCTGTAGGACTTCAGAGATGGGGTAGCAATCATGGAACTGGTTGTGGAGAGTGGACACCTAGCCCAAGTCTTGAATCAAAGATAGGATTTGGCATGTGGGACTAAGGGGTAGAGGGAAAAAGATTATTCTAGGCAGAAATAGACAACACAGGCAAAGATACCAAGTCTGGAATTCAGAGTGCATATGGAGAAGAATTGGGAAATAACATGGGGAAGGCAGGCTGGGATCCCAATGAGACAGGCAGGATGAAGAATATGGACTTATTCGTATTCATCTGTTGGTAGGCTTTGCCTAGAGGGAATCCCTGCATTGCACGGGGGAGTCAGTTCCTTCTGTAGTGTTTCAAAAGGAATGGTGTGAGCAATGAAATTGACTGAATGACGCCAGGGAAAGGCCAGCTGAAACGTTTCCCAAAAAACCTTCACGGTGGGGCATTACCTTAATGAATTTGCAGGGTCCAGGTACTGGCCCTTTGCCCCTGAGGTTAAGAAGTCTAATTTGTCAGCACTCAAGGGTGTCTAGGCTCACAAGGCTACTGTACATAACCAGGATGCTAGCTTATTAATTTACAAGGAAAACTAAAATTGCTGAAGGTTTCAAATGTTCAAGGCCTATGACTAGAGCATTCTAGCCAATTAAGTAGGCCACATGAGAAGTCATATTATAATCAGGTGTCAGTTTATTAACTCATGGTAAGAAATACAATTGCCAAGAGATGCCTAAGTCCAATGGCTAATGAATTTATTTCTTGTAGGTGGATCTACATGAGAAGCTAAACTATAATTAGATTGATTGATAAGTTTGGAATTAAAATAAGGGGAAAAAAATTAAAAGAATGTTTAGAGGCATCTGGCCTAGACCTCTATAATAGGGAGATACTTGTCATTAGAATTACCCAAATCTCCTTCTTAACCAGAGCCCCTCTGCCCTGGATGGTATTAGGTGAACATTGCCAAGACTTGCTTGTCTGACCTTGCAGGGTTGCTGCCTTTCCTGGTCTTGTCTTTTTTCTTTCTTTCTTTCTTTTCTTTCTTTCTTTCTTTCTTTCTTTCTTTCTTTCTTTCTTTCTTTCTTTCTTTCTTTCTTTCTTTCTTTCTTT
>NW_012114944.1:1967875-1979293 GCF_000951035.1 Colobus angolensis palliatus
TGTCACCCAGGTTGGAGTGCAGTGGCGTGATCTCGGCTCTCTGCAACCTCGGCTTCCCAGGCTCAAGTGATCCTCCCATCTCAGCCTCCTGAGTAGCTGGGACTACAGGCGTACCATGCCTGGCTAATTTTTTTGTATTTTTTGGTAGAGATGGGGTTTAGTTGTGTTGCCCAGGCTGGTCTTGAACTCCTGAGCTCAGGTGATCTACCCACCTTGGCCTTCCAAAGTGCTGGGATTACAGGCGTGAGCCACTGCACCGGTTTCTAGCGTTTTCTTAGCTCATCAACCTCCCTTCTGATTGAGCTTTTATTTTTTATCTGTATTACTATTTTCAATGAGATTTCTTCAAGCTTTCCTGGTCTGAGGACCGTTCTGTTTCTTTAAGGTGACTTAGCAAATCTCTACTCTAATGCATTATGTGTTGATGTCCTACTTTAATTCTCAGAGGACAATCTCATTTCTAATTCTTTCAGGATCACTCACTGTTGCCCGTAGTACTGACAACACTTTACAGCCTCAAGATTCTAGGGCACCCCAAGCCCCAGGTGGCTTAGAGCAATTTTATTTAACATTGCCAGGATTTCCCAAACTAGATAAAACCTCAGTGATAATAACTCCCTCCTTCCATTCCATTCATGTGTTTCTTTGTCATCAAAACACATGAACACATCTGTTCTTTTTTTTTTTTTTTGAGACTAGAGTCTCCCTCTGTTGCCCAGGCTGGAGTACAATGGTGCGATCTTGGCTCACTGCAAACTCCATCTCCCAGGTTCAAGTGATTCTTGTGCCTGAGCCTCCCAAGTAGCTGAGATTACAGGCACCCACCATCATGCCCAGCTAGTTTTTGTGTGTGTGTATTTTTAGTAGAGACGGGGTTTCACCGTGTTGGTCAGGCTGGTCTCGAATTCCTGACCTCAAGTGATCCATTGGCCTTGGCCTCCCAAGTGTAATCCCAAAGTGCTGGGATTACAGGAGTGAGCCACTGTGCTCGGCTCTTTTTTTTTTGACAGAGTCTTAACTCTGTTGCCCAGGCTGGAGTGCAGTGGTGCAATCTCGGCTCACTGCAACCTCCGCCTCCGAGTTCTAGTTATTCTCCTGCTTCACCCTCCTGAGTAGCTGGCGTTTCAGGTGTGCAACACCATACCAGGCTAATTTTTGTATTTTTAGTAAAGACAGGGTTTCACCATGTTGGCCAGGCTGGTCTCAAACTCCTGACCTCAAGTGATCCACCCACCTTGGCCTCCCAAAGTGCTGGGATTATAGGTGTGAGCCACCGTGCCCAGCCCACATCTGTTCTTTTATTCCATCATCCTAAGAACTCTTGAGGGAAAAGGCAGGGATTGGAGTTGCTCATGGTCACACAGTTAATAAGAGGTAGAGACAGAGCTCAGAGCCCAGGCCACTTTCTATTGCATCCTGCTGTTGCACCATGAGAAAGAACAGAGTTTTCTTATAAATTCCACCTGCACTGAGAAGAAATAACAGATAATGCTATTGTTAGATTTACCCACTTGAAGGTCAAGCACAGAAGTCAGATGTTGAGGTTTAGCATGAAACCATGATTGAAAATTCTAGTATCAGAAGTAGGCCTTGATTCGCAGTACTGTAGATGGGTCTGGTCCCTCTGTATCTCTAGGAGATAGAACAGCAGGATTAGACAGACCCCTCAGGGCAGAGTTTGCAGGAGCAAAGACCAAATCATAGACTGGAAGGCACAACAGTGATCCTAGAGTTAGAATAAAGAGGGCTGGTGTTCCTGGGGGATATTACCACCAAGCTACAGGAAACATAGGGTTGAACGATCCCTCTTAGACTCAGAAGTCTTTTCCTGTAAACACTGCTGGATGTAGAAGGACCCATTCTTATGCATTGCTTGCTTTCTGCAGACTGCACACAGACCACGATAAGAGTCATTATTGAGCACCCACACTATGCCAGGCTCAGCCCTAGGTATGTGATTTTGCTCTTAATCTCTATCCTACGCCCAAGAAACTGTAACCTTTAGAGGCTAAGTAAGTTGCCCAAGATCACTAATATGATGAAAATTGGTTTCTAAGAAGTTCTGTTTGGCTGCAGAACTAAGCTTTTCCCTTTATGCTGTGACGACAAACCTTCATATCTCAGAATATGATGTTACAATTCAGGCCTCTTCTGTCCTCCAGTTCTGCTGGCGGGAGTGATGAGAACAAGAGACACTCTGACCTCAGAAAGATGGGAGAGTGTTGCGTTCAGTACATGCCAGGGCCAGACTGCCTGGTTTCAAATTCAGGCTCTACCACTTGCCCACTGTGTGACTTAGGATAAGTCTTACTGGCTCTGTGCCTGTTTCCTCACTTGTAAAATGGAGAAATGATAGCATTCACTTGATAGAATTATTGTGAGGATTAAATATGCTAATGTAGGTCCAGTGCTTAGAAAACTATCTGGCACATAGTAAATGCTCAGTAAAATTAGCCATTATTATCTTTTGATTAAATTGAGATCATGATCCCAATCCAATCTGACCACTTGACTGGATTCGGGAGACACTGTGTCCTCATTAATTCCATAATTCTAAGCCATCTCTTGCAGTGGATTGCTTTCTAAATGGGTCATCTTAAGCATTTTTAAAGATCCCTACTGTTGTAATTATCAAACCTCATCTGGAATTCTTGTGTCACACTCTGGGTGGTCCCTACAGTTTGCCCCTGTTGTGCTTTCCTCCCTACTTTCCTAACAAGGCCTGCCTAAAGTGACTCTTGACTTCACTGGACAGCTGCCCTTTGGTGGGTCCCAGCAGCCCTCTGGTCTTTAGAACTCCCCATGAGGGCCCATTCTTTGCATGCTTTGGAGCTCAGCAGGCTTCCTGAGTCTTCTCAGTTAGTGATGTTCAGATGACTGAGCTTGTAGGAAAGGGTGGGGCAGCCCCAGCTGACTCCAGAAAGGATACGAAGTCTGTCCACACAGACAATCACAGACCAATTAAAATGGTGCATGAGGTAATTAAGGACTGCAAATGAGGTGCAACTGCTCTGAGGTGCCACATAACTGCCAGATAATGATAGCCTTCGGCAGGGACGTACTGTGACTTGGAATTGAATGACTTTTATGACAGGATTAAAACAAAAAGGACAAGACATCTGCAAGACATAAATTCATACTTTCAAATTGAATCTTTAATACAGTTCAGTCTCACAAATATGTATGGAACGGGGGGAACAGTGCTGGCTATTACAGGGGACACAGGAATAGGTGACTCAGGTCACTCAGCCCCTGACCCAAAAGTGGCACTTCTCCATCTCCACTGCTACTTCTCACCAGCATCTCCACTGCCACTTTCCCAAATGGGAAGCATTTTTGAATGGGAAATAGCCTACATATTAAGTGTCAATACCTTACAAGTATTGAAAGCCCCCACAGATTGGTCCAAATTAACCTTTCCAGGTTTTTTTCTTCCAATCATACACCTCTCCCTGACCATATACCCTATATGCCAGCCTCACTGGTTTACTGCAGTTCCTTCAAACACACTGTCTCTTTCTTTCCCCTTCTTCTTGCCTTCTCTGAATCTGTTACAAAGCATCGTCTGTCTTTCGGTCTCTGACTAGAGAAATCTTGCTCACCTTTCAAAGCTCCTCTCAAATGTCACTTCTTCCCTAAAGCACTCCATGGCATTTGCCTCCTTTAGTGGGAGGAGGCAAACCTGTGTCCATGTCATCCTCTGTTGCACTTGGTTTATCCTTCTGTTGCGTAGTTTTCCTCCTGTGAGCTCCCTGCTGAGCCAGTCCTGGGATTGACTTTATCATTTTTCCTCTCCCACAGCACAGCCTAGCACAGGATTTATGTGGAGTGAATTATACTGAATGGAATGGAGGAGATAAACCCAGCCCCAAGTGACTAATGTAAGCCGACATGCCATAGGGTTCTATGACAGAGCTCTAATAGAATTTAGGTTGCAGCGGGGATAAAATTTTTTCCAAGCTGGGAAGACTTGGGAACGTTTCCATTTTTTTTTCCATGTAAACCTTTCCTGACATCTCCTCTGTGACATGCGTGCCTCCAGTACCTGTCCCCCATTGTGATATTCACAACCGAGTACTAGAACTGGAAAATCCTTGAGGTCAGAGATCTTTGTTATTTCCTTGTACCTAGTTCAGGGGTTGGCACATAGCAAATGCTCAACAAATGTTTGTGGGAGAAAGGTAAAGAAGGTCAGAGGGAGAAAAAGAGAGCTGTATTCATGCAGAAATGGAGGAGGGCAAAAGCTGCAGGGAAATTGAATCAAGGTTGGTGCAGTGGCTCATGCCTGAAATCCCAGCACTTTGGGAGGCCAAAGTGGGTGGATCACCTGAGGTCAGGAGTTTGAGACCAGCCTGGCCAACAGAGCAAAACCCCATCTCTACTAAAAGTACAAAAATTAGAAAGGTGTGGTGGCAGGCGCCTATAATCCCAGCTACTTGGGAGGCTGAGGCAGAAGAATCAGTTGAACCCGGGAGTTGGAGGTTGCGGTGAGCTGAGATTGTGCCACTGAACTCCAGCCTGGGCAACAGAGTGATACTCCCATCTCAGAAAAAACAAAACAACAAAAAAAGAAATTAAACCTAAAAAGGTTTAGTCATATATTACTTGGGACCTGCCATGTAGTCTTGGTGGGTTCGCTTGATATAGTGAAGGTGCTTACTAGCTACATACTGCTTTTCATAGGTGCCAATTGACAGTGAGTAGATGGGGAAAAAAGCCTCTGTATTCTCAGATTCATTTGTCCCCATCCTCCCCCACATCCTGGAGTTGGTGCTGTGATACATTCCTCAATAGGAGATTACTGGGAGGCAGTTGGCAGCTGCATTCCATCCTTACCCTGTAACAGAGGGTCACTGTGATCGCTAGAAGTTTCACTAACACAAAGAACAGTCCAAGGCCCGCTTAAGTCAAGGTAGCTCTTAAAAACACAAAAACCAAAGGCTTCCAGATGAGGCTAGAATTCCATTTTGCCCTTCACTTCTACACAAATAGACAAAATTAGAAGTGGAACACTCGTGTTTATCTACCTCCAGGTCAGAGCATCATAGTGGAGTAGAAGGAGCAGTGGCTTGGGATTGCTGAGAACAAAAAATAAAGAGCAGTTTCGCCACTGACAAGGCATACAACTTGAGGCAGTTGCCTTCATTACCATTTTATAGATGAGGTGCCTTCATTACCTTATCTATAAAATGGGAATAAATAGCATATTCTTCACAGGGCCGCTGTGAGAATTAAATAACATGCACCGTAAATCACTTAGTCCAGCACTGTGCATAGAGAAGACCCTAAGTAAATGGTTGCTATTGACCATCATGATTTTTTTTTTTTTAAAAAAACCATTTGGGGTAATGTTCAAGGGCTTAGCATAGTAGACAGCTGTTATATGATATTTCAGAAAGCCTGTTTGATGTCCCAGCTGTCTGATGGAGCAGTCTTGGAGCACTGGGTCTTCCTTTCAACTCCTGTTTTCATTGTATCCTTTTCATGCATCTGTATTTATATGCTATAGAAAGTATGGCACAGTTTTTTTTTTTTAAGCAGTAATGAAATATCTTCTGGCCCTTGTTTATTTTCATCTTGTTTCCTACTATTCCAGACACTGTGTACTAGGAAGAGATGATGAAGCACCTTCTTTACTGTAATATTTTAGTGGTGTGTATTTGCAACAGCATTTTGAAGAACCTAATTCCCAAGAGTCAGCCTTCAATGCTTTCTGTTAAAAAAAGTGCTAGGCTCATAAGATGACTTGACATCCAATATTTTCATTATTTATTGTAGTTTTAATTTAATTCTTTTCAGTTTGCATGTTACCTATTTTTGTTTAGAAAATAAAAACATTTTCTCACATGTATCCAAAATGATAGCGAGAAATTGGTGGAGAGGGAAGAAGGGATAAAGAGAGAAGGAGTGACTGACTGATTCTTCATCACAATATTTCATATCAGGAAGGCAGAGAATGAGTAAGTGAGGAGGATAAAGGAGGCAGGGGACAGGAAAGGCCTGCACTAGGGTAGACCTTCATTAATTGTTCACTGAATAAAGGAGTGAATTGTAACAGGGTTTTAGACTAGAAATTTCCACAGAGAATTCAGACACAGCTATCAGATACCCAAAGTAATGGGACAGACCACCCAGAGTGGTTAAAACAGGATTTAGCAGAAAGTGGTTACATGACTCTTGCACCGTCATCCTCACCAAGGGTGGGAGGATAGAATGACTCGAGGCTTCTGAAGAGGATTTCTTTGGATATCATATAACAGCTGTCTACTATGCTAAGCCCTTGAACATTACCCCAAATAGTTTTTTTAAAAAAAAAAAATCATGATGATCAATAGCAACCATTTACTTAGGGCCTTCTCTATGCATGGTGCTGGACTAAGTGATTTATGGTGCATGTTATTTAATTCTCACAGCAGTCCTGTGAAGAATATGCTACTTATTCCCGTTTTATAGATGAGGAAAATGAGCCTTAGTAATGAAGGCACCTGCCTCAAGTTGTATGCCTTGTCAGTGGTGAAACTGCTCATTATTTTTTGTTCTCAGCAATGCCAAGCCACTGCTCCTTCTACTCCGCTATGATGCTTGTGCTAAGTGCCGCTCGTGGGCCCAGGGGATAAGGAAGGGGTGTGTGGGTGCCTATCTCACCTCACTTCAGCGGGACCACTCACAGCTTGAGCTGTGTCTCCTGCAGTTGGGGCCCCAGGGGACTGGGTCTGACTCCCGCCCTGGAAATTTACAGGAAAAGAGCAGGGCTGGCTAATGCTTTGGCTGCGGAGCAAGGAGTAGCAGCTGCTTCGGGATTGGCCAACACTCCCAGGATTTGTTCAGGCAAAGAATGCTTCAGGAAGCAGATATGGGCCCCAGTAGGGGAGAGCCAGTGTGGGAAGCACCTTAGATGCATTTACGAGGGAGTGAATAGGCTCCAGCAGATGAGAAGCTGGGTGAGGGCTGCTGGGATTTGTAGGGCCTGGGGAGAAACCTTCTGAACAGGATACTTTTGCTCAGGTTGAGGGGTCCTCAAGCGAGAGCTCACAATAGTACCACGTAAGAGGAAGTCAGTTTAACACAACTGCTCAAAACCTCAGCCAGTTGTTCTGCTGAGAATGCATTCATACTCAGGTGTAAATCAGTTGCAGAGTTGGCTATATGCTTGCTTCCAGGGACGTTTTTGCTTTAACACTAAAAGTGCCTGAGTTCAAAGGAGTAATGCTTTCATAGTGGATTATGGGTATCCGAAACAGGCAAATGCCATGGGAGATTTCCTTAGAAGGAGCTGCCCAGCTCCCTGGGAGCCATATTGGGTATGCCCCTGAGTTCTGGGCACATGGGTGGCGGCTGCTTATCTTGCCTGAGATGGTGAATATGAATGCATGTTGTAAACTAAAAGATGCTGTGCAAATGTAAGCCAGCATTGTTATTATTTTGCTTTAATAGCTGCAAAGAATTACCAATAGAAGTGTAAACTCTTAAAATGCTAGTTACACACACAGATACTTCTGCTATCCTTATCAGATTATCTCATTAGAATTGGAATTTCTTGAGCATCCCAGAGGGTCAGAAACAACCTTCACACATCAGAGAGACAAAGTTCTAAAAACCCAATGTTTAGTCCCTCACAGGGCATTTCTTCTTTTTCCCTGTCTGCTGCCACCTGTCCGGAAGCATTTCTGCTTCAGATCCTATCAGTCCCACCTTGCAACTGAGGCAGAAACTCCAGCCTGGCCTGAGCTTTTTTTGTGTTAGAAATGATAAGAAACAGCTGTCCTCGGATTAATGCCATCATCTCTGTTATGATTCAGCCATTCAGCTTGTGGCAGCAATTGCGTGTTAGATGAATGTCTTTCTAAATCCAATCACCCCAAAATAAATACATTGCAGTAGTCTCATTAAACAAAATTGGATGCAAGGAGAGGATGGGACTGACTGATAGGAAATGAGAAAGAAGTAGGATATTTCAAAGCTGCAAGCAGCCAGTTGCCCTTCAGAAACCTCATCTAGGCCCTTGTTCAGCTTTAGCACATTTAGTTAGAAAAGGAAAAAAAAAAAAAAAACGAGATGCTTACGTATGTGGTAGTACTTTCTCCAAAGAGTGATCTTTTTAAAAATGACATATGATAAAATAATATATATTCATATGAAGGGATAATCATATAAAATAGGCAGATATGCAGATCTCACATACAACATTTAGTATAGATTAACCTGCTGTTCAGTAGATCCTTGGAATATTTTAAAGTCTGACCACATGGTAGACACTGTGTTGGGTGATGAGGGGATGTTGCATTCATTGATGCAGTCGTTCGTGGAAGGTGTGTGTGCTGAGACCACTGTATGCTGTGTCCTGTTCTCATTGTTATGGGTACCACCATGAATGAGACAGCCTCTGGTTGGGAAAGGTGCCTGGAATGGGATATGAAAGAAGATGGACAAAGATAACTGTATGTATTGAGAAGTTCAATGTGCTAAGTGCCATAAGAAAGAAACACAAAGAGACTCATCGGAGTGTAGAAGAAAAAGCAGTTGTTTATCTCTTTAAGGAAACAGACATTCTTCAGGCAGGGGGCAGCCTTTATACTGAACCTTGAAGTCTGTGAAGAGTTTCAAAGTAAAGGCCCTTCTAGGCTAAGGAAACTGTGTGAACAAAAATGAAGATTATGCATTTTGGCAAGGGGCTGGGGACTAGAGAGCACAGAAGACAGAGTGGAGTCATAGATATGGCTGGACACACCAGTGACAGCCCTGCATGCTGGGCCAAGGAGTTTGAACCCTATCCCTTATTCATTCGAGAGCCATTGCAGAAATGATATGATTAAAATTGTGCACCAAGAAGCTTAATCCTGTAGCGGGCTATAGACAGAATTGATTGAAGGTAGGAGGCTTTAGAGACGGGAGTCTACTAAGACCATCGTAAAAGTTCAGGCCAGGGATAAAGAAGGGCCCAAGGTAGGATTATGGTAGGTAGGATTATGACAGATAAGCACTGGAGAAACAAACATTAATTATTAAAAGGGAAAAAAAATCAATGAATTTATGACTGTGGACATTTTAGGCTCACTATGTTCCTCGGGGTATTAGAATTATTTTTGCAGATTAGGGTGATGTGGGAGAGGTGCATATGGTTTGGGGCCCCAGTGGGAAGACAGGATCTAGCTGAGGTGATTCAAGAGATGGTAATGAAGGCACTGCTTGCAGAGGTGTGGGCCAAGTCAAGGGAACCGAAAGTAGGAAGCTGTTAACATCCCTAAGGGGAAAGGCAAGGAAGGAGTAGTATCAGTTTCTAGTGAGAGCTGGAGCCATAGAGCAAGGGCCACCCAGCAGGTGCTATAGTCTAGGAAGGACAAATAAGGGAGTGGGAAAAGAACTAGCCCTATGTCTCTTAGTTACTGCCCTTTATTCTCCTGCTGGTTTCTTTCATTGGTCAGACTCACTGAAATGTGACTGCATAATGCAGTTACAGAGGTGGGCCTCTCAGGGCACAGAGCAGGAGACAGGAGGCGGTGGGCAGAAATATACATGAGGGAGAGGGGAAGGGGGAGCAAATGGAGACTAACCAACATAGGGTGCTACATTCTGCCATATTTTTGCTTTTATATTTCATGTCTTGGAGCTTCTTAAATCCTAAGGATTTCAAACAAAGGGGTTTCCCTCAAAACCTGATTCCAGTTCACACCCTTGAAAATAAAAGCTAGTAAAAAAATCTAAATAATGAAGGGTGAGGGGACATAATTTAACTTTAGAATCTCAGTTTATCTGTAGATTGATTATATTAATTCCTGCTACACCTACTCTCTATGATTATTATGAAAAGAAAATGAGATACAGGAGTAAAACTTTTTAAAATTAATTTTTGGTGTAAGTCACTGAAAGGATGTGAGGGATTGTTATCATCATCTGGGATCATTCCACTTTTTGCTTTCGTACTTTCCACCCTGTCAGCACAGTGCCTACCCAAAGGGCTGTTCAATCAATGGCGATGGCATTGAATTAACTTGAAATGAATTCTGAACACATACACCCTTTCTCTCATAATCCAGGCATGATGGCTTTCAATCAGTTTTCTTACTGTGAGACTTTTTACCTCCCTTAACATTCTATACCCTCTAACAATATGTCAGAAAAAATGAAGACCACTCAGGGTTAAAGTAGTTGAGAAATATTTAACTTCTTCCATCAAAGAAAAATTTCTTCAGATATTCTTGGAGTGAGACATCATCAGTAGCTTTGACTAAGTATCCCAAGTCTGAACACGGGATTTCTCATCTGAATGCATTAGTTTCCTTTCACAGCTTTCAACAGCTGCACACACTGTGATTTGGAGGAGGTAGCAGTTTGAAAGATGAAAAACCCTTCAAAGCTGTTTGAAATCGCTAAATCCCATGCATGAAAAGACTCAGTTCTTGCACTGTAATTGCTTTTCTTGGTCTGATCCTCAGAGATAGGCCCTAAATGAGATATTAGGGTTGTTCCATCTCTAATACTGATGATTTTGCCTCAGAATTCAGGTCCTTGATTTTCTGAAGTGCGTTAGATGAAGTGCAGGCAGAGAGCTCCCTGCCAGGAAGTCATCTGAGGGAAGTCTTCTGTATTGCTTACTTCCTCAAGCATAGGTGGACGCGCAGGAGTGTTCCCCGTTTGCTGGTCCCAGACATCAGCACAAATAAATGAAGCCAACTAAATGACTCTGGGACCCTGGACAGTTCCTAAGTGCTTAGAGGGTCGTCTGGTCATGGACCTGTCCCAGGGTCCTGTTGATATAATTGCTTTAAATTGCTTCCAAAGCCAAAGGACCTGGAGAAAACAGGTAAGGAGCTGAAGGAAACTACAGGTGAAGAGCATGGAGAAGGGAGAACTGGGGTGGGTGTGGGGCAGGATACAGTTTTCACCCTGCAGCTATTTCACCCTGCAGGGGGTGGAGTGGTGCATCTCTTCCAAAGAGGAGCCCTTCTCGTGTCCACAGCTTTGCCCCTCCAGGCCCAGGGCACTCCTTCCCACCTGGGTGGCTGTCCGCAGCGCCTCTCAAAGAGGGGTCTGCAGATCAGCAGCAGCTGTATTAACGGGAAGCTTGTTAAAAATGTAAATGAGGGAGGGAGCGGTGGCTCACACCTGTAATCCCAGCACTTTGAGAGGCCACGATACTAACCTGGCTAACATGGTGAAACCCTGTATCTATTAACAATACAAAAATGGCCGGGCGCGGTGATTCATGCCTGTAATCCCAGCACTTTAGGAGCCCGAGGCAGGTGGATCACCTGAGGTTAGGAGTTCAAGACCAGCCTGGCCAACATGGTGAAACCCCCGTCTCTACTAAAAAATACAAAAATTAGCCAGGCATGGTGGCAGGCACCTATAATGCCAGCTACTCGGGAGGCTGAGGCAGGGAGAATTGCTTGAACCCCAGAGGTGGAGGTTGCAGTGAGC
>NW_012114944.1:1979583-1986550 GCF_000951035.1 Colobus angolensis palliatus
AAAAAAAAAAAAAAAAAAAGCTGGAGGTGTTGGCATTCACCTATAGTCTTAGCTACTTGGGATGCTGAGGTGAGAGGATCACCTGAGCCTGGATGATAGAGGTTGCATTGAGCTGTGATCGGGCCACTGCATTCCAGCCTGGGCAACAGAGCGAGCCCTGTCTCAAAAGAGAGAGAGAGAAAAAAATAAATAAATTATGGGCTTTACCACATACCTACTGAATCAGAATCTTTGGGGTGTGGGGCCCTGAAATCTCTTTTTTAGCAGGCCCCTAGGGGATTTGTGTGCACTTTGAAGTTGGAGCAGCCCTGGTTTAGAGTACACCTGCTTTGCAGGTGATCATAAGTGTGTCTTCATTCCCTTTAATGTAACTGAGCTCCACACATAATTGGGCTTTTGTAGTCATTGCCAGTTACTCCACCTTCGAGGCGATCTTTGCTGACTCAGGTTTTCCTGCATTTCCCCAGAGCTGTTTCTTTAGGCTCCCATGGTCCTGCAGAAGCATAATCTTTTCATGCTCCACTCTTTCAGCTCCAGTTTAAAGTCCTCTGCCTTCCAACTTTAGCCCCTTACCTCAATTTCCCAAGTTACAACATTTCTCTCATCTTCCTCCTTCCTGGTTCGAGGGCCATGTTAAATCCCCAAGACACCTCTTTGCTTCCCCATAAGTTTCATGTTTACTTTTGAATCCTCTACCTTCTTCAATTTCTGAAATAATAGCTCTCCTGACAAAATTTTATTTGTTGCTCTTTATATCTCTGGCACTTTCCTGCATCACTGTGCAAGTGAGTCTTAAGAGTTAGAGTCCTCTCCTTTCATCTCCAGTCATTGTTGGGATTATTGTATTATTTTATTTTATTTATTTTTGAGACAGGGTCTCTACTCTGTCACCCAGGCTAGAGTGTAGTGGCACAATCAGCTCACTGTAACCTCCAACTACTGGGCTCAAGGGATCCTCCTGCCTCAGCCTGCCGAGTAGCTGGGCTACAGGCCCATGCCACACCATGCCCAGCTAATTTTTAATTTTTTTGTAGCGACAAGGTCTCACTTTGTTGCCCAGGCTATAGTTTTCATTTTAAACAGCTCAATTTTATTTTATTTTGCCTTCTCCCAAGTGGGTTGCACTTAATCTCTTTAGTTTTGGGATGTTTGGTGGTGGAGGATTCTTACTTAGGTACTGTGATAAAGTTGCCAGAGTTTGGTTGGGAAAATATATAGCCTGTTCAGGCTACCAAGTAATGGGGAAAATGGGAGGTCCTTAAGAATTAGCAGGGCCCACCCAGGCTTAAATTCAACTCAATTTAACAGACATTTATTGAGCTCCTAAACAATGCATAGGACATGTATTAGATGCTCAGGAATAGGACCGTGACTTATAATGGCACATTTAAAAGCAGAATAAGACTCAGACAAAAAGGAAAACCCAGTACTGGCAGACCCCGGTTACTAGTGAGGCATGCTGTTTTGCACATAATAGACACTTAAGAAAATCTGTGTTAAATGGTAAAAGTAATTTTCAGACTAACAAGCCTTTGCTTGGGTATGTCTTTTCACCTAATTGCTGTGAATTTGGATTTCTGCAGAAGGCTTTCTGTAGTGCTTTGTGTTGCAAGGCTGTGTGCGCCAATACTTCCAGCCCTAGGTGTCTTTCCTCTGCTCCTGTGATAATGGATGAGGCAGTAGCAGGATGGAGTTTTACCGGAAAATGTGAAGGAAACACTTGGACTCAGGACAAAAGAGAACTTGTAAACATATTAGTCTTTGGGGAAATCTTACTGCAAATTGCTCTGAAGAATGTAGACAGAGAGAAAAAAGAAAAACAGAAAAAGAAAGAAGGAGGAGGAGGAAAGAGAAGTCAAGTTTTAAAAGCAAAAAGAAATAATAGTTTTGATGGGATGGATTTGTTTTCTTAATAAGCCTGATGATCCCAAGAGTCTCATTTGATTATTAGCAACTGTATTTAAAATTTAAATATAAAACAAATTTTGTAGATGCAAAGTGCTTATCAGCCCCTAACCATGCCCCTCTTGGTTGGCAGCTAAGGGAACCTGCCTACCTGAGGGATGGCCACTTGATGTAGCACAGTGAGGAGAAGGGACTTAGGCCTGACTTTACCAAAATTTTAGTGTGTGATCTTTCGCAAGCTCCTTCCCTTCCTGATGCTCCAGCGTCTTCCCTGTAAAATAAATAATGGAGATCAGGTCAGTGATTCTAAGTGTGTGGTCCCTGAACCAGCAACATCAGCTTTATCTAGGAACTTGTTAGAAATTCTACTATATCAGGCCGGGCGTGGTGGCTCACACCTGTAATCCCAGCACTTTGGGAGGCCAAGGCAGATAGATCAACTGAGGTCAGAAATTCAAGACCAGCCTGGCCAATATGGTGAAACCCTGTCTCTACTAAAAATACAAAAATTAGCCAGGCATGGTGGCACATGCCTGTGGTCCCAGCTACTTGGAGGCTGAGGCAGGAGGATTGCTTGAACCTGGGAGGCAGAGGTTGCAGTGAGCCAAGGTTGTGCCATTGCACTCCAGCCTGGGCAATAGAGCAAGACTCCGTCTCCAAGAAAAAGAAATTCTACTACATGAGAAACTCTGGGGTAGAGCCCAGCAATCTGACTTTTAACAAACCCTGCTGATAATTCTGATGCACACTCAAGTTTGAGACCCACTGGACTTCATTTCTATAAATGAAGTAATTGAAGCCCACACAAAGCAGATGTAGGCAATTGAGGCAGATGCTGGTGCTGGAGGCCACTCATTCACAGCTGCTTGGTCATGGAGTGGAGTGGGGGCTGCTCTATATGGAGTGAACTGAGTTGCAGTCCCCATCCTTCCCTTCCTCCAGTACTAGATGACCCATTGTAGGCACACCAATCGCATGCTCAGGGCACTAGCAATGCAGGGCCACCCACCAACATCATTTTGTCTGGAAAACATTTGATACCTGATGCTTTCCTAAAAACATTAAAGTAATCCTCATAGGAAATATCAGAACTTTATTGGACCTCTTTATATTTAGTTTGTAGTTCAGTGCTTTTGAAAAAAATGTTGAAATTCTCTGGGCAGGAATGCGGACCTGGTGGGCCTGTATAACCTTTTCAGAGTTTAGAGTGTTTAGAGTATTTAGAGTTCTCCAGCCTGCCCTGCCTTCCTCCTGGCTTCTCTTTGAGGCATGTATTAAGCAACCCACTGCCTTAGTTTTTTGGGGCTGCTATAACAAAACATTGCAGACTGAGTGGCTTATCAACAATGGAAATATATTCCTGACAACTCGGGAAGCTGGAAGTTCAATATCAGGGTGTCATCATGGTTGGGTTCTGGTGAGGGCGTTTTTCTGGGTTGCAGACTGCTGACATCTTGCTGTATCCTCATGGAGTGGAAGGTGATAATTCCAATCTCCTCAGCCCCTTCATAAGGGCACTAAGCCTATTTGTGAGGGCTTCACCCTCATTACCTAATCACCTGTCAAAGGCCCCACCTTCTAAATCCCCATCACACTGGATTTTAGATTTCAACGTATGAATTTTGGGGGGACACCATCATTCGGTCCATAGCACTTGCCATACCTTATTGACTCTCTAAGAAGCACACCTTTTTAACTTCTGAGATTGGAATATGTCTTACAATTGATAGTGCCTTAGGTCCAATGAAATGTTGGCACTGTTGATGTTACCTAGAAGCTATTCTATGTCAGGCTTTCTTTCTTTTTTCTTTTCTTTTCTATTTTATTTTATTTTGAGACAGGGTTTCTTTATTTGAGACAGGGTTTCACTCCGTCACCCAAGTTGGAGTACAGAGGCCTAATCTCAGCTCACTGCAACCTCCACCTCCTGGTTCAAGTGATTCTCCTGCCTCAGGCTCCAGAGTAGCTGGGATTACAGGCGTGGGCCACCAGTCCTGGCTACTTTTTGTATTTTTAGTAGAGATGGAGTTCTACCGTGTTGATCAGGCTGGTCTTGAACTCCTGACCTCAAGTGATCCACCCACCTCGGCCTCCCAATGTGCTGAGGTGGTGAGATTGCTTGAGGCCAGATTTCACCCATAGCTTTTTCAGAAGTCTAAAACTTTCTTATGATCCCTGTGTCTGGAATTAGAGTTCACCATGGACAGTGTGCATCCTGGTTTAGGCATTCTGACAAACTCATCCAGAAGGTATTTAGTTGGTTCTTTGTAGAGCTCCCATGATTTTGGTGTAGAGTTCCTGTTATTCAGTGCAGGGATGAATAGCTTCCTTTAGATAACTTGACTTTTTCCGGGCAATGATTAATGTTCTGGACAGTGTCGTGGTTAGAAAAGGCCTTAGACTCATACCATGACCTCAAGGAGCTCACATTCTAGTGACACAAAAGTCAATAATTATAATGTAATGTGCTAAGTGCTGTAATGCTGTAATAGAGGTAAATAGAAAGTCCTACAGAGGAAGGGAAAAATTAAGTCTGTCTGCACTTGTTGGGTGTCACTTCACAGATGAGGTGACGTCACCTGGGTCTTGAAGAAGAAGAGATCACTGAATGGAAAAGGAAGGGAAGAACAGCATGTTAAAAAGCACTTCGATGTTGAAAAAATGGTTAAAAGAAAGAAAGTTAAAAACAAAATAACAAGCTAAAAATAATAAAAAAGCAAAAAAGCACTTAGAGTATCCCTACAATGGGTAAATGGCATGGTATGTAAATACAGATCTGGAAACCAGCAGGTTAGGCTGTGAAGCTATGGGATTTGTTGTTATCAGTGAAACTCTTGCCATCGCTTAGCATTGAAAGTAACTCTGATTTTCTTGGCAGCCTGGGCGAAAAGAAATGTGTGATGAGTTAAATAGCTTTTATTAACTGATTAAGGGAAGCATGGAGGTTTGTCGAAAGAGACAAATAATTTTCTTAGCAGTAAACTCTAAAGTGTTTCCAATGTGCGCCTTGATATTGGAGTCACTGAACAATACAGTTTAGAATAACACATTCACAAATTCCATATTTCTTTCTTCTTTTTCTTTTTTCAGAGACAAGGCCTTGCTCTGTCACCCAGACTAGAGTACAGTGGCATGATCATAGCTCATTGCAGCCTCGACCTCCTGGGCTCAAGCAATCCTCCTGCCTTAGCCTCCTGAGCAGCTGGGACTGCAGGTGCATGCCACCAGACCCAGCTAATACCTTAATTATTTGCAGAAATAGGGTCTTGCTATGTCTCCCAGGCTGGTCTCAAATTCCTGGCCTCAAGTGATCCTCCTACCTCAACCTCTCAAAAGTATTGGGATTATAGACATGAGCCACTGTGCCTGGCCTCCATGTTTATTTATACTAACTCGAGTAAAGTTAAGATAATAATTTTAATGATTTTTTCCCTGACAACAGAAGTAATACATGTTCATTACAATACATATACTGGTCACAAAAAGAAGAAAAATTACTGGTCATGCCAGTATCTAATGTCTTTATGTACATGGATGGGCTAAACGGTATGTACAATAATGGGATTATTTAACACGTCTATTTAAACCTACTTTTTTTAATCAAAAATATATTGGGAACATTTTTCCATGTCATTAGTTATTCTTCTACAATAAGGCATTTATTGTGTCACTTAATGGATGTACCATAACTTAACAGTATCCTATTGTTGAACCTGTATTCAATTTCCTAATATTCTGTTCAATATGTTGATGAACATTCTTGTTAACAAATCACTGGACCTATTCATGGTGTTTTCTGATAGGCTGTTCGTATCAGAAAACCAAGTTAAACTATTTTAAACAGAAATGGAATTTACTGTGGTAATACCTGAAAAATTCAGGAATACATTGGCTTCAGAGATGGCTGGATTCAAGTGCTCAAGCAATGCCATCAAGTGCTATAGCTTTCTCCTTCTCTATCTCAGTTTTCCTCTCTTCTGTGTAGGCTTTATTCGTAGGCAGGCTCTCTCCACAAAGTGGTAAAGGTTGTCACTGGCAGCTGCAAGCTTATATAGTCTTCATAACTCACCATTCTAGAGAAAAAACACTTTTTGTGACAGCTCTTGCAAAAGTCTCAGGGAAACACTGATTGGCCCAGCCTGGGTCACATGCCATCCTTGAACCAATCATTATAGCCAGGGCTGGAATACTGTAATTAGCCAAGACTGAGTCCTTAGTGCACCTTGTGGGTGGGATCAGCTACCCTAAAATCACATAGATAAGCAAGATTAGTATTGAGTAAGAAAGGGATGAGTTCTCAAAGGGAAGGATGCTAGACAGGTTAAAAAAATTCCCACAAATTTCCTGAAGATAGATTTCTAATGTGTAATGTATATGTATTTTATTTTATATATAAAAATATATACGTATATTTCTATATATATGTGTGTGTATATATATATATTTTTTTCTTTTCTTTTCTTTTTTTCTTAGATGGAGTCTCACTCTGTCTCCCAGGCAGGAGTGTAGTGGCATGATCATGATCTTGGCTCACTGCAACCTCTGCTCCCAGATTCAAGGAATTCTCCTGCCTCAGCCTCCCAAGTAGCTGGGATTACAGACACCTGCCACCATGCCTGGCTCATTTTTGTGTTTTTAGTAGAGATGGTGGTTTTACCATGTTGGCCAGGCTGGTCTCAAACTCTTGAGCTCAAGTAATGCGCCTGCTTCGGTCTTCCAAAGTGCTGGGATTACAGGCGTGAGCCACTGCTCCTGGACTGTTTTTAAAATGCTTCTAATGCATATAGTTAAATTTCTTTCCAGAAATGTGTAACAACTTTCACTTTCACTTGCAATGTATGAGAAAGTTCTTTTTCTTAAGCCCTCATAACAACTGGGCAATACTATCCTATTTTTATATTTATTTATTTATCTATCTATTTATTTATTTTTGAGATGGAGTCTTGCTCGTCGCCCAGGCTGGAGTTCAGTGGCACGATCTTGGCTCACTGCAAGCTCCGCCTCCTAGGTTCACGCCATTCTCCTGCCTCAGCCTCCCGAGTAGCTGGGACTACAGGCACCC
>NW_012114944.1:1987290-2001987 GCF_000951035.1 Colobus angolensis palliatus
AAAAAAAAAAAAAAAAAAAAAAAGAGAAACCAGTGAGAACCAGTGGTGTGCTGTAAACTAGGTCCCTGGGAAACAAAAAAGGCAGCCTGGTGCAGTGGCTCAAGCCTGTATTCCCAGCACTGTGGGAGGCCAAGGCAAGAGGATTGCTTGAGTCCAGGAGTTCAAGACCAGCCTGAGTAACATAGCAGGACCCCGTCTCTACAACCAACCAAACAAACAAATTAGCTGGGCATGGTGGCATGCACCTGTAGTCGCAGCTGCTTGGGAGACTGAGGTGGAAGGATCACTTGAGCTTGGGAGGTTGAGGCTGCAGTGAGTCATAATCACATCACTGTACTCCAGCCTGAGTGACAGAGTGAGACCCTGTCTCTAAATAAAGAAATAAATAAAAGAAGAAGCCCTGATTTGGAATTTTTACATATTTCTGTAGTATAAATGTTCCCACCATAATAGAGGTGTTTAACAACAGTGTTTAAAAAGAAATGGCAGTCTCCTGCCCCATCTCTCTCTAACACCTTGTTCTTCTCCCCAGAGGGAACCACACTCAATTATTCTCTTTTCTATTTTATTTGCCTCCACATTTCTAAATCATATGCTTATACTATTATATATTAATTTATCAATTTTAAACATTATCTATAGAAATAATAGAAATGTATTTCCTACTATGGTAGGATGAGCTCTTAGTTCTTATACTGTCTCCACAGTTCCCACCTTCATCAATCCCCAGATTTAACTGCTTTTGTTGTTGTTGTTGTTCAGTTGATAGCCAGTGTTTACTTGTTATGACTTTGCACATTTCCTTCATGCTATGCCAAGAAGTACATGTCTTATACAACCCTTAACTTTTCTTTTACAATCCTTAGCTTTTCTTGGTGTAATTTCTCTAGCGTGTTTTTCTCATTTGTTTAATTTTCTCTGTATTTATTACTGGTTTTCCCAAAGTGTCCCAAAATATATGTCATGTACCTATCAACATTTGGATTTCTGCTTAAACACACCAGTGGTTCTTTCCCGCCCCCACCCTGCAAACTTCCTTCTCATAGTCCTTGTCCTTCCTGTGCTAATCTGGAATGGTTGTTTTCCAGCCCTGCTGCAATGCACAGCTCTTGTCCTGCCGCTTCCCACTTCCCTCCAACTCTCCTCTATTTTGCACTTCTGTTTTCTGAAACCCATGTCTTTTTTCCTTCTTGGTTTACTCTCAATTTTTTACAGAAGCTCTTGTAGTTGTTTCCTAAGACAAGATACATGGAAAGTAAAATTTTGGAGATTTTTTTTTCTTCTTTTTTTTTTTTTAAAAAAAAGAGATCCGTGTGCAGAACATGCAGGTGTGTTACATAGGTATACGTGTGCCATGGTGGTTTGCTGCACCTATTGACCCACCCTCTAAGTTCCCTCCCCTCACCCCCAACCCCCCAACAGGACGTGGTGTGTGTTGTTCCCCTGTCTGTGTCCATGTGTTCTTATTGTTCTGGAGATTTTTAAAGTATGAAAATATCTTTATTATGTCCTCCACTTGACCAATTGTTTGGCTGGCTATGAAATTTTAGGTGGAAAACAGTTCCCTCAGAATTTTGAAGACATTGATCCATTGTCTTTTGACTCATTCTCACTCTTCGGATACCATTGAAATTGCCATTATGACAGTGGAGAAATGAGAATTCATTTTAATTTGCATTGAAAATGAACTGCATTGTCCATGTATTGGCTGTCCCCTATGGGTAGCCTCTCTTTTAAGCTTGCACCAACCTTGAAGAAAGCACTGAAAATTTCTTTATAAGTCCCCTCTAAAGAGAGCCATTTTATATACCATTAATGTTCAACATAGAATTTAGTCGTTATTTTCTAGCGGAAACAGAGGTGGAGATTAGTATTGCCCAGAAGTTGGCATTCAATTAATTCCTCTTTAGACATTCTGACTCCCCCTTTTTTGAACTGGTTTGATGTTTTTTAAATTTTAGAAATTGAAACTGCATTTAATAAAATTCACCCTTTTTAGTACACAGTTCTGTGAGTTTTGATGAACATATACAGTTGTGGAACCACCACCACCATAGAGATACAGAATAATTCCATCAGTCCCCAAAATTCCCCCTTGCTTCTTTGTGGTCAACCTTTTCCCTAACCCCTATACCCTGGCAAGCAAGCACCGATCTGTTTTCTGTCCCTATTGTTTTGCCTTTGTTAAATAAATGGAATCATACAGAATATAGTTTTTGAGTCTGGCTTCTTTCACTTAGCATAAACTTAGACTAGAAAAGTTGCAGGGCCATCACTTAATCTCTCCAGGCCCAGCATTGCTCATCTGTAAGACAGGATCTATATCATCTGTCCTCTCTGCCTTTCAGAATGATTGTGAGGGTAGAAGGACATGCTAGGTGGGAAGGTGCATTGAGAAGTGTAAAATGCTACACAAGGACAAATGGTTGTGCTGATAGTGAGTGAAAAAGGTGTGCCAAGAGAGAAAAGAGATCACTGGGTGTTACCTTTTTTAATAACTCACAACAACTGTGGGATTTTAATTCTGATTTCAAAGGAAAATGGTGTATGCTTTTCTTTCTTTTTTTTTTGGAGACAGAGTCTTGCTCTGTCATCCAGCCTGGAGTGCATTGGCGTGATCTCGGCGCAGTGCAACCTCTGCCTCCCAGGTTCAAGCGATTCTTCTGCCTCAGCTTCCCAAGTACCTGGGATAACAGGCGCCTGCTACCACGCCTGGATAATTTTTGTATTTTTAGTAGAGACAGGTTTCACCATGTTGGCCAGGCTGGTCTTGAACTCCTGATCTCAGGTGATCTGCCCGCTTTGGCCTCCCAAAGTGCTGGGAATACAGGTGTGAGCCACTGTGTCTGGCCTGGTTTGTGGTTTTTAATGAAAGGACTTTTGTTATGAGCAGTCCATGTCTCTGTGGCCCAGAGAGCAGCCTGATAATGTCAGGGAGATGGCTGCCCACCTGATTATAAAACTCTGCCCACAGACTTTCAGGAACTGATTCCATTTTAGTAAATCTTTGATGTCTTAAACAACTTTTGTTTGTGTATCATCACAGAGAGAGGGGGTCTTATCTTGGGACCATGGTGCAAAAAGTCAAGGATGTCTCCTGCTTGCAACCTCGTGGGAGTTATTTTCTAAATCCTTTACTCTTCAAAATTGGTAAGAAAATAAGGCCTTTTCAACTGATGGACTTACTAAAAATTCTGCAAGTTCCCCACTTAGTAAGATCTTGGGTGCTCCCAGGGGAGAGCCATTACAAACTGTTATAATGTGTTCTAGCACCCCTACTTTGGTAAAGCACCTGCTTCAAATGTTGGCTGTACTTCCTCCTCAAAGTCTATCCTGATCTTCACAGTTCCAGCTCTCCCCTCTCAAAGTGACTTCCTGCTGTGAAACCCCTGAGAGCAGAGGTTCCCCAGCTTTCTCGTTTCATGGTGCCCACAGTAATTTTTCATAGCACCCCCAGGTAAAAATAAATGTGTAACAGTTCCATATATTAAGTAGTTAGATCCAAACAACTTAATAAGCATTGACGTTCTAATAATTCAGTAGTTGTTTGAAAAAAAGTGCACTTACATTTTAAATATTATATTTTTATTTAATTTTAAAATAAACACAGTAAGTTACTAAAGGGATGTGTGTGCCTGTTGGATGCTGTACAACTTCTCAAACCTTGGATCAGGTTGGACACATTTCCTGTTCCATGTTGGGTTTTGTGCAAAAAAAATGTGCTTGCTTTTTATCACAGCAACTAATGAAAACTCAGCTTTGCAAAGATATGATGTCATAGGAATGTAACATGATCTGAGAACTGCCTGGAGCCAGTAGTTTGCACATGTCCAGTAGATTCTGGGTGTCACCATGTTTCCCTTGAAAAATTAAAGATCCCATTGTAACCCTGGGAATTTGCTGTGGCTCTGCAGGACACCTCAACCCGTAGTTTGGCCCTAGAAGTTTTCTGTACCTCTCATGATAAAAAGCACATTCTCCTCCTATCACAGTTATTTGAAGACATACATTATGTCTCCTAGTATTCATCTCTGTATCCTCCATAACACCTCTCAGTAAAAGTAACTAGCATTTTATGAGCACTTACTAAGGCCAGGATGTCCATACATCCATGGGCTGGATGACTCCAGAGTCCATGCACTTCCCAGGACACTATCCCACCTCACTTAGCACAGTGCCTTACCCATAAGCTCCCAGTCAATTTTACTTGAATGATTGAATAGAATTGCATATACTTAATTTGGACCACACCTTGCAAAACAATTCATAGAACCCATTCAGGCCAAGTAGATGCCTCTATACAGCCCGCATGAGTTTGGGGCATAGCACTGGGGCTAAGCATAGCTCTGTCACTTACCTCTGGCCTCAAGCAAATGGTCTAACTGCTGTGTGTTCCTGTTTTCCTCAACTGTGAAATTGGATAACGATACTTCACTCAGGAGTATTATGAAGGTCAAATGAGATATTGTCTGCATAAGGGCTCCAAAGGACATCAAGGTGGTGTGTGTTAAGGGATTATGGTTCAGTGTAGGTAACACAAATACCATTAATGGCATACCCCTATTCTATGCCTCTTCCTGGTAGGGCTGAAGGAGGAGGAGTGGCTGAACTGAGGACAGAGTTATGGGAGAAGAAGGGGTTATAAGTAGCTGTTTCTTTTCCCCAAGTGACCATTCTCTAGGCACAGACTGAAATTCCCTCTGGAGCTGCACTAATGGACACATTAGTATCAGTTGACAAAGTACCATATGCTCTGAAATGTTCTCCCATTAGGCTTCATGGGAGGTGGCAGGAATTCATGGTCCATTATAGGAAATCTGCCATGATTTTAGCCTTTAGTAAAGTGTACTCCTAGGCCTCCTAGGCTCTGGAAGTTCAGGTTTTGCCTTCAACTACATAATGATGCACAAGACATTACTTATTTTAAGACAGGAAGTCTGTGAAGTAAGGTTATCTTTGTCAATAGTAGACTCATAAAATAATCCTTTATTTTGGAAAAAAAATACGTTTTAACAATGAATTATTTTGTGAGTATTTGCTCTTTGGTTTCAGGTTAATCAGCATGTGTACTGGTTATTAATCGGGATCCAGATTATGATAATAATACATAATGTCTTCAGTGGCATCAATAAGTACATGGTTTTTCATAAGTCACCATGTTATTTATTTATTTATTTATTTAGAGACAGGGTCTTGCTCTGTTACACTGGGTGGAGCGCAATGCAGCCCAGTAAAATCTGGGCTCACTCCAGCGTTGACCCGAGTAACTGGGACTACAGGAATGCACTACCAGGCCTAGCTTGTTTTTGTGTTTTTTGTAGAGACTGGGTTTTGCCATGTTACCCAGACTGATCTTGGACTCCTGAGCTGATCTGCCACCACAGCCTCCCAAAGTGCTGGGATTACAGACCATGTGATTTTTATGGAAACTTCCTTTGCAAGAAGTATCATCTTTCTTAACACCAGTCAGTTTGCATAAAAAATAATGAAAGGAAAAAAGGATGAAAGAAAGACCCAGACTCCACCAATTGCAAAAGAAAAGGCAGACTTAAACTGTCAAGAGCTGGGAGTTTCAAAATGTATAACAATAGCTGCCATTTATTGAATGCCTGCAA
Organism: Colobus angolensis palliatus; assembly: GCF_000951035.1. NCBI lineage: Eukaryota > Metazoa > Chordata > Mammalia > Primates > Cercopithecidae > Colobus > Colobus angolensis. Next base: position 1,992,906 of record NW_012114944.1, read on the forward strand.
CACCCCAGATCCTGTGCTAGGTGCTTTATCCTTGCTGGTTAATTTAATTATCACAACACCCTTCAAGGTCAGTATTATCTGTGTGTTAGGATGAGAAAACCAAGAGGTTACATTAGTTGTCCAAGGTCATAAAGCTAACAAGAGCTGGCATTCAAGCTACGTCTGACTCCACAGCCCAGATCCTTTCCAGGACATCCCCCTCTGATTCAAAGAATAGGCTGAAATACAGTGTTGCAGTACACAGTACATAGTAACAAAACATGAATAAAGCCTTGTTTTTAAGAAAATCTAGATCATCCCTCCCTCTCCCTATGCTACACCGAAGATAGGAGAGAAAACTTCCAAGACTTTCCCCTGTGTCTGGAGACTCCATGCACTGTTTCCAGAATTTAGGGAATGTGTTAGCTGGAGGGGGTCCAGATTAGTCTAGTGCCTCCCCGACATCCCCCAGTTACTTTCATTCAGATTTAGTCTGCTTATACCTGTCCTGTAAAAGAGGCTTCTGTTTAGTAGGATTTGAGTTAAATAAAGGATTCTACTGGTCTCCTTTCTACCAAAGTTGGAAAAACACTGACAGTCCAATTCTATGTTTTATAGGTAAAGCTCTCTCAGACCCAGAGCAGGCTTGACCAAAATAACCTAGAAAGGTAGGACAGGTCCTTTGCTCTTTAAATTTTTAATCTCTGGATCACTACAGTGAAACTATTGGGGTGAGAAAGACAATCACCACGGGAAATATGCTCCAAAAACTGTTTTCACCTGTTGACAGAACAGAGGAGGGTAGCAGAACCAGATTTAAATTCTGACTCCATCACCAACACCAGCTATCTGGATGATCTTGAGCAGGTTACTTAACCATGCAGAGTCTCTTCATCTGCAAAAAAGACACATGATACTTGCTTGTTGGAGTTTTTGTGTTAGTATATTAAAAATACATGGCGTCTAATAGGTGTTCCCTTCCATCCTTAGAGCCTTCCCATAGGCTGTTCTCTCTGCCTGGAAGCTCTGTCATCCTTCTCCCCTTCAGGTAGCTGACTTGGACTTATTATTTAAATGTTTCTTTCACTAGATTGCTTGGATTTGAATCCAAGCTCTTACTAGTTGAGTGACCAGGAGAACATTTAGCCTTGGTTTTCTCATTTATAAAGTGGGTGTATTAATATATAACTCATAGGGTTATTAAAATGAGATAAACTGCTTAGAACAGTGCCTAACAAATATTAGGTCTCAATAAAATGTGGCAAGGACTCTTTGTGGGATCCATAATTCCAGAGGGCTCTTTTTCCTCCTTCAGTAAGCTATTCACATTGCCTGGAAGCTCATGACATTTTCTCCTTATTCTTGGAGTTCAGAAATTTCACCAGGATGTATTTTTAAATATCCATTCTGCCAATCTTTGTCTTTTAATTGGTGTATTTAGATTATTTACATTTAATATAATTATTAAAATGTTAGAACTTAACTCTGCTATGTTGTTATTTGTTTTCTTTCTGCACAGGGGAAACTCTTGGAAGTCTTCTCTCCCATCTGTTTGTTCCCCATTTCTCACTCCTCGTTTTTCTTTTTCCTGTCTCCCTGTGGACTACTTGGGCTTTTTTAAGAATGCTACTTTGATTTATCTAAAGTAATTTTGAGTGTATCTCTCTGTATAGTTTTTAAAGTTGTTGCTCAGGTATTAAACCATACATAAATATCTTACTCCAGTCTACTGCTCCTGACATTTTACCCCTTTCAGTGAAATGCCTAGGACTGGAAGTTCTAGGTGTGTGTTTTAAAATTAATACAGTGTAGAAATTAGAGTCTTTTTTACCTGATAACTCAAGTCCACACATTTAATGTATAGGTAATTCAAGTGCATAAATTTGATCTGATAATTCAAGACTATGGGCTTAGTCTTTTTTTCTATTATCTTTTGGTTATTGCTTTGTTCCTTTGTTATTTTTCTTCTGCTCCATTTGGTACTATTATTTGCATATCTTCTAGATATTTCATCAATGTTTGAAAATCCTCTGACTCATAGTTTCTATTTCTTTTTATTTTTTGGCTTGGTACTCATCATTAAATCAGTTTTCTGTGGTGTTCATTACATTTTTCATTTCCACAATTGAAAATTTAAAAAATTGTGTGTCTAACTTTCAAAAACCATTTTTCCTCATTTTGATCATTTCTTTCTAACCTCTGCTTGAATCTCCTTACATTTTTGGTTTTAAAAAGTTTTTTTTTCTTCTATTAAATTGATCTCAATGTGATTCATCTCTTTTAGTTATTCGTCTTGATTGTGCTCCTTCAAGCTATTGACTCCCCTTAAATAATCTCTGATCTACTTTGGCTACTTACATCAACACCTGGGCAAGTTGCGCTTTTGTGGCCCAACTTGGGTACAATAGTTCAGCGATCATGAAAGGAAAGAAGGATGCTTCTCCAGTGGCCTGGTAGTGAACAAAGCTACCTGGCTGGGTCCACCAGGCTGAGGTGAGGTGGAAGAGGCTTTTAGGATCTTTGGACACTCCTAGAATTAATAGGGTGGGGTTGGGCTGCTGTGTGCCATTGTGTAGTTTGTTTATTGCAAGGGCATCTGGTGGAGAGAATTAACAGGGGCTAACATCCACTTGCTGAGCTGTGTACTCTGGTGTGGAGCTACATCGGCCCGAAGGAAGGAAGCATATTTGCTCATTTTCACAAAGGTATCTGAGAGGGGAAGCTTTTTTCCAACCCACATAAAGATGCTGTGCGGGCTAGGCATGACCCTCAGGGGATAATTTGGTCCACCTGTGACATTCCATTCTATAGCAGCACGTCTTGACAGAGTCAGGGGTCTTCCCGCAGAGCAGGAAGCGGGCAGGGACAGTTCTTCCTCACCTGTTGAGGGGCCCTGCTCAGCTGGGGTCAGCTGGGCCCCTCAGGTAGCCCAGGATTGAAAGCCTTTACTGCAGACTCACTAGCGAGGCCACTTCCCAGGCTCCTGGGCCTTTGTCCTTCTTGCAATTGTGGACAGTGTGGCAGCGACACCGCCCTTTGCCAGTCCTGCACTGGGATTGTATGTGTGGAATCTCCTTTGGGCTCCGGCTATAGGCAACAGTGTCCTATGCCCCATTCACTGGATGGCTCACAATTTGGGTCTCCTCAGCAGGGAGCTGGGTGAGAGAGGGGCTCAGGAGGCAGGCCCCCCATCTTCAGAGAAGCCCCCTGGGTATGCATGCTAAGGTGATTTAGGAAGTTTCTCTATAACACAGTTCTACTGCAGCCATCTTTCCTCCCCAACAATAGAGCTCTGTTTCCCAGATAAACCTGAATCTGAATCCCATTTGCCAGCTCTGTGACCTCATACCAGTCACTTGAATTCTCTGAGCTTGCCTCAGTTTCATCTGTAAAGTGGGGATTGTCATGTGTGTCTTGCATAACTCAAGGAGCTGTTGAGATAATCAAATGAGATGATTGCTGTGTTTGGTGTTTTGCAAACTGAAAAGTGCTATGCAAAAGTAAAGAGATGAAAAGAATAGTGCTAGAGAGGGTGGCATCTGCCCCTGGAGGCTGTGGGGAGCACAGTGGCACTGGGGACTTGCAGTCACCCAGCAGATGCAAAGCAGAATGAAGCCTATGGGAAGTGGCCAGATGTAGTTGTCAAGACCAGAGTAGGGCCACACTCGACGCTGACCACAACCTCAAGACGTGCCTTCTTCTGGGGAGCTGATCTCCCAGGAGCTGAGCCAGCAGGGAAAAAAAGAGAGAGAGAATTTTAAAAAGAGATAAAAAGGCAAGAGTAATGGATGCTGAACCCAGTCCTATCTTTTCAAAGCTGTCTCTCAAAACACTGAAAGATTTATCACTTGAGGAATGAGATAAAAATTCATCTGACAAGAGACATAAAGAGCTTGAATATTTTTTGAAACTTGTGATAATCATTCCCAATTCTACACAAAAATCTTATTGCCATCCTCTGTTTCTAACTGAGTCATTATGTCCATTACATTAGCAATAGATTCGAATACCAGTTTTATCAAGGAGCAGAGAATGCAATTAGGAACAGGAAAAGAAATATAAGCAGACGAGGCTTAGATGAGAGCTAAGGAAGCAATCCAGAAATGAGACGTGTTTTCCATCCTCCTGCCCTACCATTTAAAAAAAGGTAAAAATAGATCATTTTTGGGAGAATGACTGTGATAAGCAGTCAAGCAAGTTTTGGAGGGTGTTGGGAGACTTATCTCTCTTCACCAGTACACAGATAATGAACTTGCTAGCTCAACTCCCTATTCTTAGTATTATGCAGTGAATTGGACAATTCGTTTTTAAGAAGTGAGCAGTGAATGTCTGCTTTGGTGTCCTCGAATCTTGGGAGTAAGAACATATTGTTTTTATGTCAGATTTTCTCTCTGTAGAGCAACAATCTAGTTGTCCTTAAGAGGTAATATAATCCTCATGATAATCACCCAATTTCTTTTGCCAAGAGCAGTACCTCTCTTCGTGACTGATACCACTTCAGCTTCCTTAATCTCAAAGAATCATTTGGCTTAGAGCTCAGGGTACATTGGTTGTCATCAGGTATAATTGCCTCTTTTATAGACGAGTAAAGTGTAGCTCAGAGAGGTGATGCGACTTTCCCATAGCTACATAGCAAGAGAGGGTCAGAACTAGGGTCCAGAACTCTAGGGCACTGCTTTTCTACAAGTAGCTCAGCAGAAGTACTGGCATAGATATCAGATAGGGCTGTTTTTAATAACCCTAGTACTCCTATAGTCCCTGAGTCGTGGCTCACCAAAGCCTTGATGTAACTGTCTCATTATATTTCTGCATAAGACCTTGAATATTAAGAACATACAATCAGTTTATGTGGTGTAATAACACTCTCTTCACCAAACCATTTCATCCCCTATCCCGTGTGGATTCACTTCAGAAGTCTTAAGTCTGTAGTAGGCACTCAACAATGTTGACTGAATGAATGAATAACGACTTAGAGGCCCATTAAGGAATCATGTCGTTTTAGATCTGAAAGAGACCTGGAAGGTCATTCTGGTCCCATTCCTCCATTCTGCTGAGACTTGAAGAGGGAGAGGACTCGGGCACGGTTCCAGAGCACTCCCATAGCTCTTTTCCCCTCTGCTTCCCATACAGTGTTCTTTCTTTCACCCATACTGCTTCTCATCAATTTGATCTGGAAGCATGAAAATTGCCAATTTACTTGTGTTCTGGTAAACAAAATAAATATTTCTAACATCTAAAACACAACACTTAAAAACACTACTCCATAGGAAATGACAGGATCAGGGTTTTTTTTTTTTTTTTTTTTTAACCGTATGGAATTTGATCATTCTGAAGAAGAACAGAAACTTGTCTTAAATCACTGCAGACAGTAAAGCTGAAATTTGAAGCAGTAAATGATTCTATTTTGGGAACAATAGATATGAAGTCAGGAAGAGTTAGGCATTCTAAGAAGGAAGTTGTATAGAAAAGCTAACTAGTAAGTCAGCTCTCAGAAGTATTTGAGGGCAAAGGAGATTAATACAGGTAAGGGGAAGGTATGGGCACTTAGCAGATGACAAATGGCATACTCATTGCCATAGAGAAAGCAAACTTTTAGCTGAAATGGTACTTATGGGAAATAAATTCGAATCTCAGATGTTTGAATCAGGAAGTCTCATTAGGATGCAACACAGCTTGTCATTATGGGCTATGACATAGTGTCACTAAAAAAAGGAGAGACATGAGAGAGGGACAAGGCACAACCACATAGCAATATGAGAAATTTCGTTCTTGCTATATCTTGTTCTATATTAATATTAGATCATTTGATGCTATCCTCTCACCAAAAATGACTCTTCAGAGTGACAAAAACAGATTAAAAGTAATCTATATCCAAATGACAGCTGTTAGGGTAAAACTTGAGAAACATATATATTTTATTTGTTGATTTATTCATTCATTCAATAAATATTTATGGAATTATGGGAAGGCAAAAATAAATAAGACATTGTCTTTCTCAAGAAGGTCTCAAGAAGACAGACATGTAAACAAATCATTGTAATGGGTGTGCTGGGTGCTTAATTTGCTGTATGCTGTACATAAATATAGCAGAGGCTCAAAGCAAGGACTGAGAAGAGCTCATGGAGGACAAGATATTTTTGACCAGGATTTAAAGGAAGAAGAAAAGTTTGTCCAGCAGGTTGGGTTAAAGGCTAGAAAAACAAGGAAGCCTCCCAGAGGGCAATAATAGCTTATGTAAAGTATTTAGCAGTATAGGATTTAGAATTTCATATGAAGCCCAGTGCAGCTATTTTAAAGATGTGGAATCTTGGCCAAGCGACTTTACTTCTTGGAGCCTCAGTTTCCTTCTCTGTAAAATAAGTAGAGTAATCCTCACTGCATACAATGATTAGAAGCATTCTTAATAGTGCTGGGTAGCGAGTAATGAATGCTGTTTCATCTCCAGGAACTCTTGTTTTTTAGAACACTCCTAGGTTGTAGGCATTGTTATTATGCTCCCTTTGCAAAGGAAAAAAACTGAGAACTGGGAGGTAATGGAACTTTTCCAAAATTACATAGATTAAAAAGCAGCAGCACTGGGATTTGAACCTAGGCAGTTTTATTCAAGACTACATTTTTTTTTAACACTATGTTATGTGTCTCTAATTACATAAGGTACCCTAGGAACATAAGGTGTTTGGTGTGCAGGTGTGCGGTGAGGGAGAGATGGGGCCACAGGGGTAATAGGATCACTGTGGACTCATGTGATGCTAAGGAGTTAAGACTTTGCTGCATGATCAAGAAGGAACAATGGAGGTGTCTTCAGCAGGAGAGTCACTGGTCAGGTCTGTGGTTGAAAAAGATCACTGGCAGTATGTGGAGGATGAAAATAGGAAAGACTGGAGGCGGTTACTACAGCCTTGGCAAGAAATGGTGAGGCTCCAACGAAGGCAAGGGCAGCAGGATGAGGAGGAGGAGACATGTGTAAGAGAAGTTAAGGAGAAAGAGCTGGTTGGACTTAGTGGCCAGTAGAGTATGAAGGCCAGGAAGAGGGAAGAGTCTAGACTGTCCCTTCGGTTTCTAGTTTAGGTGCCCAGAGGAAGGAGGTGCTGCTACCAGTTGAGATAGAGAAGCAATGCAGAAGGGGTAATTTGGGGGAAAGATGTGGATTTGGTTTTGGCTCTGTTGAGACTGGGGCACCTAAGGGACATTTAGGCGATGTCCAGCAGGCAGTTGTATCTCTGGATTTGGAAGACAGAAGGTTTGGCTGAAACCATGCAGCTGATAGAATTGCTCTGTGAGAGTGAAGGGAGAAAAGAGGCCAAGGAGGGGCATGAGGGCAATGGCAAAAGAGGCTGAGGGGCAAGAGGGACCAGAATGAGAATCTGAGGAGAGCGGGGTCACGGCCTGGGTCCAGCACCTAGAGAGGCTGACACTGACGCAGGTAGCTAGGAAATGGAGGGGGACAGGGCAAAATTCCATGGGGAACATTTGTGCTCACTGGACAGGAAAATAGTTCTTATCTTACTTTCTGACAAGTGCTATGCTTTTTGGTGTTTAACTGCCTTGGAGAGAGTAATTTGATGATTAATATTTATCTACAAACTAATTTTTAAAATTAAACTTTATTTTGAGAAAATTGTAGATTCACATGCAATTGTAAGAAATAATTCAGAGAGACAGAATACTTGATTTTTAAAAAGTTTTCTTTATTTCCACTATGGCTTCAGATTCTTCCACCCTCACGGTGTTTCTGTCTCCTGGGGCAGAACTTTGTACACTACATCTAGTGCAAAGACCCCTGAGGAAAGCAAAAGGCTCACTCAGCCCGTGGATCTGGGTGGCAGAGGGCTGGGGCACTGAGAGAAAAGGGAGCTTTGGGTGCAGTTACGTAGGAGGTCTTTCAGCGATGGAGCCACTCAGGAGTTTCTGGATAGACTCCTGGATTTGGAAATGAAGGTCACAGAGGAGGAGCACCTGCCTTCATCCAGACGTTGGCTCCAAAGTGCTGCTAGTCTCCGCCTACTGCCCTTGGATGAAGGATGCACTTGTTAACATCTGCCTGTGCACCATTCCCAGAATGATTTAACATCCCAATCTGCTCCCATGAACCTGCCAGTGCACTGAGAACAAGGTGCAAACTCCTTGACCAGGAATTGGCCCCTGCTCACTCCCCTGCTTTATGTCTCAACTCCTGCCACTCCCTCTGTGGGATCTCTCTCATCTTGGGGTCCTTGTTCCTGTGGTTTCAACCTGAAAGGCTGTCTCCACACTCCTCCCTTTCATTGGCCAATTCCACTGGCCTTTCAGGTTTCCATTTAGAGAATGTCCCCTCCAGGAGACCTTCACTCTGTCAGTGCAGGCCTGTGTGGTGCCCTTGGCCCTATGGGATCGGGCTATTGTTACAGGAACTGGACTGTATTTTAATAGTCCTAGACTGTACATTCCGTGAGGACAGGGACTGCTTTATTAAAAGTGTATTGTATCTCCAGTGTCTAATGCAGGATATGGACCTAGTAGGTGTTCAGTAGAGTTCAGCACAGAAAATAGTTCGTGCATAGACACACGCATTTGGGTATAATGGTCAGAGAGGTGGTAGGGTAGGACCAGAACCAGGGGAGTGGGGGTCAGAAAAGGGCTGAGTGCAGAGTCCCAGGGCGTTCCGGCATTTTAGAGCTTCTGGTTTGAGGAACCCTCAAGGAGACCGAGAAAGTGACTGGAGAGGGCCAAGGAAAGCTGGGAGAACAGTTTCCCAGCGCGGAAGGAGTTTACAGAGACCGGGGAGGTGGTCCACAGTGCCTAAATTGGGCCCACGCTTTCCCTCTCCCTTCAGCCGAACACCTGCGGGGCATGGGGGTCAGGGGGAGAGTCAGTCATCTGCGTCCCCCAGGGTTCCCCGTAGCTGGGGCTTTTCCTGGCGGAAACAAGGCGTGAGAAGGGGGTCGTTTTGGGAACTCTTCGGGGTTCCAGTTCTGGCCCAACCCCACGGGTCTGGGTGACCTTGGGGAGTCCCTTTCCTCTTCCAGCCTCAGTCTCCCCCTGGGTACTCAGCGGACGCTGCGTGCCCCGGCAGTGAGCTGAGGCAGGCGGCGGAGGCAGGGCCCGGGTGGGAGCAGGACCGCCC
>NW_012114944.1:2002342-2024628 GCF_000951035.1 Colobus angolensis palliatus
CCTGTCCCCACACCCCGGGCCTGCGCCTAGGCTTCCTCTGCGCCGCCCTCCGCCTGCACCACCAGTCCCGGTGACCCGCGCCCGCCTCCGGTCCTCGTGTCCCCAAGCCCGGCTCGGGGGCGCGTCCGTAGGCTACCTAAGGACCTGCCACCGTGAACTGCTTGCACAGTAGCGATGTGTGTTTAAGTTTCCGAGATCTGCATGGTGTAGTGAGTGGAAAGAGCGGCAACGCGGGAGGGGGAGAGACCTGGGTTCAGGTGCGACCGCGGCCAGTGCCAACTTTATGAGTGACCTCAGACCAACCCTCCCTGTCCGTCCTCGATGGCCACACCTGAACCAGAAGGGGTTCGCCAGGGACGATCAGCTGCAGTGCCAATGCCTGTGTTGTCATTTTTTGAGTAGAGGGGCATCCCTGAGTGTCTCAGCTCCAGAACTCATTGCAGGTGGAAAGGAATGACCCACGGAAGTGAGTCTCTGGGGTCGCGTCGCTAACTTGCAGCAGCTTTGGCTGAGCTTTAGGAGGGGCGTTGAGTCAGCCTCGGGGAGCAGGGGATGCTCCTAGGGTTAGGAGTCAGGACTCTGGCTTCTGGTGGCTCCTCTGCCGTCCACCCACCGACTGTGTGACCTTGGGCAAGTGCTCCCTGCTTTTGCCACCTATGAAATAGGGTGGAAGTCGTGTTCACTAGATGTTCGCTGTCTCTTTCAGCTGTAAACTCTGGAGAAGCGGAACCTCCGGTTCTCTGCATTTAGTCAGTTTGGGTGGAGGCAATATTTCACCAAGAATCCATCTAGCACTTGCAAATGAGCGTTTAGAAAATAAAGGAGGCATTTGCAGTTTGCTTTGGAAGTCCCAAAATAGGCATGGGGAGGATTGGTGAACGCTCAGCTCGCCTTCTTCAGTGCTTTGGACCATCATGAAATATTCAACAACATAATGATTTGTTTTCAAAGTGGCTTATAGATCAGGAAGCGTTTCTGTTTGTGAGTCGGCTATTTTTGTAAAAATCTCAGAATGGTTGTTTGGGGTAAAAAAAAATGCACTGTTCTAGGGGTCCTGACCTAGAGGCCAGCATCTACTTGTTTCTAGTCTAAGATGATGGTTGAGATGATTTCCAATCAAGACAATTTCGGGCATCCTTTGGTCGGTGTTGAGTGTGCGTACGGTTAAGGAGCCAAGTTCATATTTTCCAGGACCGGCGCATTCTGGCGCAGCCACAGCAAAACAAGCACGAGGTAGTTAACTGTGAGATGCTAGAAGGAGAACTTTATTCTTTTGCCCGATATCTTGTTCCCCTTGTGCTGCAATTAGTGTGTTCCCAGTGTGTGGGTGAAACGCGTTACCATGAAAGGATTCTCGCAGAAGTGATTTTATGATTTTATGTCCTTCCTCGACATCCTGGTTTTAAGTTTCAAGCATTATGAAATCAGAGAGCTGGTGAGGGTGTGCCTGGTGACCAGAGCAGAGTTGTGGTACTTAAGTTTGCCTTTCCTGAATAAGACCCCATCCTAGAAGCTAATTTGTCCAGAGCCTTTTATCTCTCTGATGCATTCAAATGCCACCAGTCTTTTCCCTCTTCATTCTCTATTGGTTCAGCAAGCACTTTCTCACTACTCATTCGGGAGGCACAAACATGAAAATTACCAACAGGCCCTACCCTCAAGGAGCTCAGGTTCTGGTGAGGAATAAAGAGGCTTGTGCCTCTTCATTCTGGGCTTTATGGCCTGGGATCCCTGTGAACACTAAGAAGGGTGAATTCCAACTGGAGATATTGGAGAAGGCTTTACAGTGGAAGGTGGAAGAAGAGGATTTCAACAGGTGGTGAGGAATAGAAAGGCCATGTGTAGGTCAAGGAGCTGGTACGAGCAAGGAACTGGTGAGAGCTGCGAAAGCATGAGACAGATGAGAACAGTGAGCCAGGTGGAAGCACAGAGAAGGCAGAGCACTTCAGAGAAAGGGCAGCAGGAAGAGGCTCTGGAGACTCTGAACCTGGGCTGGAATCTTTGCTGGCTGTGGAGTATTGGGCCTCCGAGCCTCACTTTTTTTATCTGTGAAAGGGGAATAATAATAATTCCAAACTCACAAGATTAAATGAGATCATGTGTAAAAGTGTCTAACAGGGTGTTTGCATGTGATACGTGTTGGATAAAAGTAAATTCTTTTTATCAGAGGGTTCATAGGCAAGCTGAATAAGTGTTTGAAGCCACCATTGGAGTAAATAGTGCTTTTTGTTTAAGCATGTGCATTGATTTTGAACCTCACCACCAGCAGAGAGTTCTTGTGACAATGTGATGTGTACTCGAGGTGTCTCCTGATTCAAGGGGCAGGGGCTTTTTGTTATTTGGAGGGTGTTCAGATCAGATACTAACATCAACAACAGTCAATGCCCTGTAAATACTGTTAGGTGGTGGGAGGTCACAGAAGGCTAATCAGAAGGCTCAATCCCTGCCTCACACAAGCTTATCACTATGTGCTCAAGAACCCAGGTTGGTTGGGTGGAGGGGGGGGGGGTGCAGATCTGACAGACACAGCTCTAAATATATCAGCTTTGTCCATATAGCTGGGAGCGGGGTAATGGCTCCCTTCTGTCTTAGATTTGCAGTGGTTTCAAAGAATAGGACACAACCTGGGCAGCATAGTGAGACCCCCATCTCTACAAAAAATTTACAAGTTAGCTGGGTGTAGTGGGTGTGCACCTGTGGTCCCAGCTACTTGGGAGGCTGAGGTGCTGAGGTGGGAGGATCACTTGAGCCTCACTCAGACTGCAGTGAGCTATGATCATGCCACTGCACTCCAGCCTGGGCAGAAGAGTGAGACTCCATCTCTAAAAAAAAAAAAAAAAAAAAAGAGGACAGGAAGGTGAAGAATAACATTGCAATACCTTATGACCCTGTGTAGTACCATGTAGCATCTATGGTACTGTCCTTCATTTTTTTCAATCAATGGTTATTCATAGAACACCTGCTGTCTGCCAGAAAATTGTTCTAGGTGCCTCGAGAATACATTGAAACAAAAGGCAGGGTCTCTGCCTTCCTGGAGTTTATATTCTAGTTGGAGAAAATAATGAACAAGTCATTACATAAATAAGGTAACTACAGGGTGTGCCAAAGGCTGGGAAGAAAATAAGCGGGGAAATGTGAGAGAAAGTAGTAGGAGTGGGACTCCATTGGGGGGTGGTCAGGGCAGGCCTATCTGAGCCAGTGAGAGCCACAGGAGAGAGGGAGCCAGTCTTGCCTGGAGCTGGGTGAGGGTCAGTGCAGCTCTGTATCTGTAAGAGGTAGGGTAGGGTAGTTCTGTGTATGAGAATGCAGACTCTGGGGCCACACCACCTGGAATTGAATACTTGCCCCTTGGCTAACTAAATGTATTCCACTATCAAGTTATTTAATCTTTAAACTGAGCTTCAGTTTTTTCATCTGTAAACTAGGGGTAATAACAGTACCTCCCTGAGAGGGTTGTTGGAGGACTGAATGAGTCGATACATGTAAAGTACTTAGAATAGTGCCAGTTATATAGTAAGCACCAAATAAAAGTTCAATTGAGGGTGAGAGAAGGAGGAAACTATTCCAGGCAGAAGGAACAGCAAATGCTAAGGCCTGGAGGCCTGAAGAGGCTTGGTGCATATACGACTAGATGGGCTGTGTGTGCAGGTATTATCCTCACAGTTATCAGGGAGACTCCTGAGCAGGCTCTCTGTCCCTTCAATACAGAATTATATATTTTAGGAATTTTGAAGAAATGACCACCCACAGCACTTTCACTTGCAGGATCAGGCCGAATGGTGTGGTGAGCTGCTGCTCCTGCTGCTACTGCTCTGGGGACATTGCACAGTAGATCCTTCTTTAGGATCTCTTTCCCTCCCTCCTTCCCTGACCCCGGAGGTGCTCATTGATGCATAAAGGGAAAGCAGGAGTGGAGCTGAGCCCCTGCTGTCACCAGCCCTGGTACGAAAGTACTGGCTCTGCCCGCTTGCTGTGGGGTATCATTCAGCCATCATCCCCTCCTCCTCCCAAGCTGGAAACTACAGCAGGGGAGGCTAATCATCTGTGCCATCTCCCTTGTTCCCTCCTTACTGAAATCTACTCAGTAAGAACCAAGTGACCTTGCCCTGTAAAGTAACAGCGACCAAGCCCTGTTATTTTTACTTCCAAAATCTCTCTCAAATATGCCCCCATCTTTCCATTCTCTCTGAGCATCAGACTTCGGTGCTCTATACTGTAAAGTGTGGCTCTGATCTCATCATGCTCCTCCTCAGAGCCTTTCAGTGGGTCTTCCCTGTATGGATATTGAAGTCCTGAATCCTCAGCCCAGCAGGCATGGTGGGCTACCTCCATCCTTTCTGTCACACCCCCTCCTCTGCACCTTGTCCCCACTCTTTTTTTTTTTCTTTTCTTTTCTTTTTTGTTTTTTGTTTTTTCTGAGATGGAGTCTTGCTCTGTCGCCCAGGCTGGAGTGCAGTGGTGTAATCTTGGCTCACTGCAAGCTCTGCCTCCTGGATTCAAGCAATTCTCCTGTCTCAACCTCCTCAGTAGCTGGGACTACAGGCACCTGCCACCATGCCTGGCTAATTTTTGTATTTTTTCATAGAGACAATGTTTCACCATATTGACCAGGCTGGTCTCGAACTCCTGACCTTGTGATCTGCCTACCTCAGCCTCTCGAAGTGCTGGGATTACAGGCATGAGCCCCCGTGCCCAGCCCCCCCTACTCTTAATACCCCTGGCCTCAGGTCTCTAGGCCTTTGCTTCCCCGTCTAGCCCCTCTGTCTAGCGTGTGCTTTAGCCTTGGTGGTCCTGCCTATGCCTGAAGGCTAAGCTCAAATCCTACCACCCCTAGGAAGCTATCTTCCAGATCCTCTCATCCCAGGGATTTCACTATCCCCTGATACTTGGTACCTCTCATGGAGAAATCATTGCTGTCAGCCTTGAAGGATTTTGTGTGCGGTTACTTGTGTATGTGGCCACAGCTCACAGAAAGCCCTTGGGAGGGCGGGCACAATGTCCTTCTTCTTTATACCCCACAGCCCTTTTCACAGAGCCTAGCCCTAATGCAGGTCTTTACTGGATTGACAAAAGCCTGTGATTTTCCCGAGATCTGAAATGATCTGAGTCAAGCCAGAAGCATGAGGCTGATGCTTGGGGCCGGGGGAGGGGGCGAGGGGCGGGGGTTGCATATGGTTCTCAGCTGAACTCACTCATGGCATTCTGATCCCTCAAGATGTAGATCCTTCATTTGATGATGGGTTGATGCAACCTCCAAGATGAATCTGAGTTTCGACTTTAGTCTTTCAGTGTGCCTATTGTAAAGGAATATACCATGTAAAATTTGAACCTTGAAGCTTTTGACAATCATTGTTTATATTACAAAAGCATTCTTTAACTGTAAAAAAGATCAGTAGCGAAAGCTTTCAAACACCAAATATACCTATGCACTTAATACCATTCAATGTATGAAATTTTGATTTATCCACAGTGATTGTAGTTGTACTTTTACTGTATCCTGAGATATACACTGAACTTAATATATGTTCATGGAAGCAGTACTAACAGTGGCTTAAATTTGTTTTGGTAACTACAGATTACATTATGCAGGTTTGCAAATCTGAGACTTTTTTTTTCTTTTAGTTAACTATCCGCCTGAAGGACAGTGGGAAGCCAGACTTGGTGCTTGGCAGATTGATATGAGGACAAAAGCCATTATTTTCATTAAGTGACACAGTGTTTTCAGGAACTCACCTGATGTTTAGAGACCTTTTTGCCAGCAGTTAGAAGTGGTTCAGGCCACCAATCATTTCTCAAGCTGGCTGCTAAATGATATGTGCCCTTAATATTAGTTGTTTTGGTGAAAAAGAAAAAAAAAAACACTAATTACAAGTTGGAAAAGATAAGATGGTAAATTTAAAAGTTCTTTTGACTTCTTTCAAGGAATGATCTGAGAACCTCAGCTGCTTCAGTAAAAGGGTGATATGGCAAAATTTCAAAATCCTGAATGGAAAGAGCTTCAGAGGAATTCATCTGGATGCAACAGTGCATCATTCTCTGAGATTTTTGACTTAAGAGAAGACAGATGTGCAGGCAACTGAGAAATGCTGTGCTTCCTGTTCTCTGAGTGTCTAGAATATAGGGTGTAGGCTACAGTTTGTATTAAAACCAACGATAACAATCCCACCTCCCCTGCCAATTGAAACCCCTGTCTGATGCTGACTTGTGGCCATTCACATGTGAAGCTTCTGAGTTACTGCTTTGTTGTTTTCTTTGCTCCAATGTAGAATTCAGAAGGATGCAAAAGGAAAAGCAATTATTAAAAATGAGGATGGCATGCATTTGTTCTTATAAAAATAATTTATTTGGTAGCTGCAGTCTCTGTTCTCTCTGGCTTTCTCTGGAAAAAGACACCAGTCCAGACTGTCCAGGGCTCCCCTGGTACCTGTGAATGTGCTGTTAGTTCCTGGTCTGGTTAGAAGATGATGTCTCTGTGGAGATATATACTTGGCCTCTTTCTTTCCCCCTGGGGTGAGGGACATTTTGTGTATAGGAGATGGAAGAATAGATGGTCTCTTTCTCAAGCTCATTCCTGGTTATTTTCAGTACTTAGCTCTTTGCAAAAGCTGCGTAATAAGTGTCTTAGTGAGAGTGTGCCTTGTTTATGTGCTGAAAACCTAGATTCACACATATGTTTCCAGATATTTTAGCTACCAGTCATAGACCCTCAAACAAGACCGCCAGCTCCGGAGATGATCAAGTACAGCCTTTGTGTGGCGCAGGAATTCCCCTAGCATACCCAGCCTCCCTCTGCTTGGACCTGCCAACCCCCCCACCCTCCTATTCCATCCTCAGTTGGCTCTGGTTATTACAAAGTTCTTCATTATTTCAAGCCAAAAATCTTCCTCTCGGCAATGTTTGCCCCATTGGCCCTGATCCTGTCCTTTGAAGCCCCACATAAAAAATCCATTTCTTCCTCCTTATGACAGCTAGTTAGGCCACTTGGACCTTCAAAGACAGGGATCAGGTGCCCACATCTTCACTTCCTCAGGCAGAATGCCCACTTTGGCCCCCTGAAAAGCTAAGAATGAGACACAGCTGTGCAGGTGGGGGTCTGATCCTCCCAGAGAGGAGCAAGCCCACTGCAGCCTCACTTCAGAATCTGTGTTTGCGTTAGCACAGCCTGAGGCCTGTTAGCGCCCGGTGGGTCCTCCTACTGGGCTCTGCACTGGGCCACTAGGGAATTGCATGCACTTTGGTGTCAGAGAGCCCCGAGTGTCCTGGCCCAGTGGTTGATGTGGGGTGGCCCCAGGTGAGTTAGCCCCCTCTCTGGGACTCAGATCCCTCATCTGTCTGACTACTTCTTAGGTGCTGTATTTTTTCCTGTGGATGCTGTAACAAATCATCACAATCTTGGCTTGAAACAACAGAACTGTGTCCTTTAACAGTTCTGGAGGCCAGAAGTACAAAATTGAGATGTTGGTAGTGCTGCTCTCCCACTGGAGTCTCTAAGGGGAATCCTTCCTTTGTCACTTCCAGCTTCTGGTGGCCACTGGCATTTCTTGTGGCTGCATCACTCCAGTCTCTGCCACCCTGGTCACATTGTCTCCTCCTGTCTGTTTCAAATCCTTGTTTCACTCTTATAAGGACACTTGTTGAGATTTAGGGTCCACCTGGATAATCCAAGGATAAGCACCTCATCTAAAGATCATTAATTTAATTACAGGTGCAAAAATCCTTTTTTCAAATAAGATCACATTTATAGGTTCCTGGGATTGGGACTTGGAATTTTTTTTTTTTTTTTTTTTTTTTTGAGACTGGATCTCGCTCTGTCACCCAGGCTGGAGTTCAGTGGCATGATCAAGCTCACTGCAGTGCTGATCTCCTGGGCTCAAGTGATCCTCTCACCTCAGCCTTCTAAATTGCTGGGACTGTAGGCACACACCAACTGGCTAATTTTTTAATTTTATGTTTAGTAGAGATGAGGCCTTGCTGTTTCTCAGACTGATCTGGAACTCCTGAGCTTAAGCAATCCTCCTGCGCCAGCCTTCCAAAGTGCTGGGATTACAGGTGTGAGCTACAACATCCAGCCAAGACTTGGATATCTTTTTAGGGTGGCCACCATTCAACCATGGGCTCTCTACTGCCTCTACTTTTGCAACTCCCTTTTGTTTCTATTGTGTTTGAACCCAGCTCTCCAGGGTCACTGGCTTCAGATCCTCAGGCCACATGTCTTCTGTCTCCTCCTTCCTTCAGCATCCTGGCTGCTACTCTGAAGTGTGCCAGGGCTTTTCCGATCACTCCTGCTGTACAGATGTGGGTGGGGCCCTCAGGGATTAGGCTGCCTAAGAGAAAGCTCAGGTCTTCCTGCTGCATACCCGCATTTCCACCAGCACGCTGTGGCTAGTCAGTGGAGGCTCTATCAGTGGGAAGGAGAAGCTGTGGCTGTTAAAATATTCATTGCTGGTTCTTAGACTTAGGGAAGATCCCACAGTGAATGTGCTCTGGACAAAGAAGGGACACATTTTCCTCCTAATTGAGGGAAATTATTTATATTCTCAGTGCCCAAATACTCTGTAAAAAATCAGGAAATGCTCTGTGGCAACGCTGTAAGAGCGTAGTAGTATCATCTTCTTGCCCTACAACTAGCCTGTTTCAGAAGTTCCATGGTCCTTTAAGTGTGATCTCCAATCTGCTGCTGGCTTCTGGGCTCTCCAAATGCAACTCCCACTAAAACGTGCTTTTCTCCACAAAGGGAGTGTGCTGCTTTCTTTGCAGTTGACTTTTCAAGCTCTGGAAAAAAAAAAAAGTGCCGAGGGGCAAGCAGAAGAGCTGGGTCTGGTGAAGCTGGTAGTGGAGCTGAGGGAAGCAGGGGGAGGGTAGTGGCCTGGGAGGGTCTAGATACTGAGCAGCTCCAGACTCTCTGCCCATTGCTGCCCCAGGATTCCTGTCTGACGGCATCCTCCTAGATGGCTGCTCCACTCATTTCAATGTGCTTTGCTAAGAAAGGCCCGTGTGGGGATGCGGGCTGGGGAGGAGAGGTGGGGAGGGAGGAGAGCGGTGAATCAGACAGCCCCTGCCCCGCCCGTGGCTGGAAGTAAGTCAGTGCTGGGCACGGTACTGCGCTTTGCAGAGACCCCTGGGAACCTAGCAAGGGCTGGCCATGCCTTGCAGGGAGATCTAGGAGGGCTTCTGGGAGGGACTGGCATTTGAACCGAGCCCTAATGGGTGACTAAGAGATAAAGAAGAGAAAGATGGATAGAACAGTATATCCAAAGTTGACCTCAGGTGGCCCCCTTCCTGGTCATTATCCAATGGAGCTGCACTGGAAGAAGATCAGGTGTGACAGGGACCTTAAGGACCATCTAGTAAGGAAGATATTCAGACTGCACTGCTTAGAGATCTCCACTTCTCATTTCTCTTGCTGGGTTTAAAGAACAGTGATTTTCCATTTTGACAAGGCTTGTTTGGTGTAGCCACTTCAAAATATCCCCACACCAAAATATAACGCTTTGTCTGGGATATCTTTTCCAGACTGAGGGAGCCTTCCCTCCTGCCCCCTCATTTCTGCAAGGCAATACTCCCCAGACTGTGTGGTCATGGGGTGTTGCTGTGTAACCTTCCGCACTTGACTGTGAGCTTCCTCGGCAGGGACTGAGCCTTGCTGCTCATTCGATACAGAGCCCAGAATGAGGCTTGAGGGGTACAGTGTTGACTGATGAAATGAATGAATGCATGACTATGACAACTTCCTTAGCTGCATCTGGTTCCCAGGTGTCTTCATTGATCTCTACGGTCATCAGTAGTGTCCTGGCTAAGTCAAGAGCATATGTGGGCCTCTGTGTTTCTCCATCTTATATTCTCTCCTGGAGTTGGTTTGCTATATCAGCCAAGTGCTAGCAGAGACTCAGAGGGGTGGTGCCCCCTCTCTGCACTTTGAAATGATGGGGAGGCTGTGGACCTAATGTCCAGCCCCTGAAACTTCTGCCTGTTGTTCTGGGACATGGCCAGACTGACCTGGGAACTTGCTTACTCGGGCCAGCTGGCTCTTCTTGGTGCCTTGTAGTCTTAGTACTACAGCCACAGAGGCACGAGGGTGCAGGGGGAAGTGCCCAGGTGACTCCATCAGGCCTGAGTTTACCAGCTACATGATCTGAGGCCCGTTGTTTACTTGCTTTCTTAATTGATTATCTGTGCATGTTAAACTTACAGAAAAGAAGATACAGGGAAGATATGATGGTCCCTGTTTTCCACTTACACATGGTAAATATTCAATAAATGTTAATCTTCTTTTTATATTATCTGAAGGGCTGTCTTGGAGAAGAGAGATAAAACTGGTTCTATGTGTTAGAGGCTGTCTGGAACAAAGTTTAATTTTGCCTCAAGTTATCATCCTTTCCAAATTTCATAAAGCCCCCCCAGTGTCCTAATTCCTCAAGCTTAAAGCATTCCTGACATCTTTATTTCTTATCCTCTTCCACCTCCAAACTACCACCACCTCTCTGTGTAAATTTGAAGGTTGCTTCCTCTTGTCTGGGCCTCAGTTTCCTATCTGTGGACGAGAAATATCCAAGGTCCTCTACAGCTTCGACACTACATTTAATTTCACAACATAGATAGATAATCCATGTCTTAGACTGTTTTGTGTTGCTATAACAGCTTGTTTGGAGGTTCTAGCAGGGGAGCACAGCTACTGGTATACCCTTGACTGAAGACCACTCCTCCTTTATCAGGGATGGTCGTCCTCTTTGCCCAAGCATGCAGCTTTGGGAGGGATGCACATGGAGTGGTGAGGGAGGAAGGGAACACCTGCCTAGCCAGCCAGATCAGCCAAATCAACCCTGGTGACCAGTGGGGTGACAGATGTCACAGCCAGATTGCCCTCACTTCCATTTTGCTATAACAGAATACCGCAGACTGGGCATTTATAATAAATAAAGTTGTGGTTCTGGAGGCAGGGAAGTCCAAATCAAGAGGCCTGTATCTTTCATGAGCCTTCTTGCTGTGTCATTCCGTGGCAGAAGGGCAAAGAGAGGGCAAGAGGAGTGAACCCAATCCCACAATAATAAACCCATTCCCGCAATAACAGCATTATTCTGTTCATGAGGGTGGTGCTCCCATGTTCCAAACATCCCCTATTAGGCCCCACCTCCCATCACTGCCATTTTGGGGATCACGGTTTCAGCACATGAACTTTGGGGGATATATTCAAACCATGGCCATTCATTATTTGAAAAGTGATGTTCTAGGCCCCGGAGCAAATACAGATGGAGTTACAGTCCTTGGCCTTATAAAGGTCACAACCTAGTGTAGGGACAAATAAGAAGTCAGCATCATGAATGCTATGGTAGGGGATGAATACAGGACTGAGGGATCTGAACCGGAACAGGGAGAGCCTAGCCACTTGATCAATGTATGGGCCCATTGCCCTCAGGGAGGAGCTGTCTAGAAATGTTTGTCACTGCATAAAAACATGAATGATGGAGACCAGGGCCTCCTAGGTGGCACTAGGATTTTTTGCTTTGAATTGGAATTATCAGTATGGAAAATCCCAGCAGAGATGACCTATGTGAAGGACCTTCTTTCCTCTTTTAGTCTCCTGCCTTCCTGGAAAGAAAAAAAAATATCCAAGTCTTCAGAATAGATTGACCTTTATGTACAGAAGCTCTTGGGACACGCAGCTCAGTTTAACAAGTACTGTTTGTGTGCCTGAGAAATGTCTGGGAAGATGCAGAATCACATGTGTAAAGAGAATTAATCTATCTTTTGCCATGATTGTGTTCAGAAGCTGATTTTCAAAGACAGTTTCAATTTTCCTAGCTGTCTGGGTGACAGTTAGATGCGTACAACCTGTGCACACTCTTCCCTCTTTTGTATTTAGTCTGCCCAATTTAATTTGTTTAGATTCCATAGGCTTTTATTGATTGTCCCTTAGAAGTTTAGCCTAATGTTGACAGCCTAGGGGTATGAGAGACATCATTAGCCAGAAATTTCTTTTCTAGCTGGACTAATAAGTCTGATACCCAAGAGTCAGTGAACAGAATGATATGTTCATTGGGGACTGCTGAGTAAATTGGTGTGAGTACCAGGATTTCTGCCCCAGGCTGAGAGATCTGGATAGATGGATGCTGAAGATGATTCTCCAGGAAGTCTTTTGGAGGAGTCTGCACTGGAGATGCGTCAGGTGGGCATTGCGTGCCAGAGTGGAGATGCAGGGGGAGGGGGCCGATCAGCAGGTGAACTTAGCATGGGTATTCAGCTTGAGCTAACTTTCCAGTCTCATCCTCAACTCGTTGTTCTTGTGCCTTAGTAATGAAAACATTTATTCAATGCGCAAGGCTCTAGCAGGCCTCTGGATTTTTGCTTGTGCTATTTCCTTTGCTTAGCCTCTCCACTGCCCCACTCCATCTACCAGTAAAACTCCTAGTTATTTTTCAGTTCTGGTGTTCTTCTGCTGTTTTGACCTCATGACTTTGCCTCTCCTGGCTTCTCATAGTGATTTGTTTATATAGTCATCCTTCAGAATCCCATAGGCGATTGGTTCCAGGACCCCACTGCAGATAACAAAATCCATGGATGCTCAAGTCCTTTATATAAAATGGTGTGATGTTTGCGTATAACCTATGCATATCCTCTTGTATACTTCACATTATCTGCAGGTTACTTATAATACTTAATAGAGTGTAAATGCTATGTAAATAGTTGTTATACTGCATTGTTTAGGGAATAATGACAAGAAAAAGTCTGCATATGTTCAGTAGAGGCACAACCATACATCTTTTCCCCAAATATTTTCCATTCAAGGTTGGTTGAATCCACGGATGTGGAAGCCACAGATAGGAAGGGCTGACTGTACTTCTGTTTTAGTTTGGTACCTGGAGCATGACAGACGCCCAAGAGATATCACCTGAATAAATGAATAACTGAATAAATGACTGATTATTAAGTTCTGTGTCTGACTCACCTGCTGGCACTGTGAAATGTTTCCTGGGAGAGGAGTGGAGGGCACCGAGATGAAAATGTGGGTGACAGATTCAGAGCAGGGAGACCACTGGGCTGCCCTTGGTGGTGGGGTGGGGGAGATACCCTCTGGAGGGGGTGTAGGACATCGACTTTTATTTATTTATTTATTTTTACTTTAAGTTCCGGGATTCATGTGGAGAATGTGCGAGTTTGTTACATAGGTATACGTGTGCCATAGTGGTTCTCTGCACCTATCCACCCATCACCTAGGTTGTAAGCCCCACATGCATTAGCTATTTGTCCTGATGCTCTCCCTCCCCTCACCCCACCCCCCACGGGCCCCGGTGTGTGTTGTTCTTCTCCCTGTGTCCATGTGTTCTCATTGTTTAACTCCCACTTACGAGTGAGAACATGCGGTGTTTGGTTTTCTTTTCCTGTGTTAGTTTTCTGGAGGATGGCTGCCAGCTTCATCCGAGGACATCGACTTTTTGATGAATAGAAGCACACAGTAAAAATACTCTCTAAGATATACTACAGACATTAAACATTCGGGGAAAAACCTGACTCTGGAATAATCAAAGAACTACAAATAAAATCAGCAATGAAAGCAAGGAAAAGAACTGCAAACAGAAGCCCCCTTATAAATCTAATAAATTAGAGGTGACTGAGTAATTGGGGGAAGTAATTTTCTACTGACTGAGGGAGCATAATTGGGATAGCCTTGTGGGGGGCAATTTGGCTATATCAAAATCATTAAAAACTTGTATAGTCTTTCACCCAGCAGTGCCATTCCTAGAAATTTATCCTAAGAGAATAATTACAGATGTACCATCAGAGATGTTTATCTCAACATATTTGTAATGCAGACATCGAAAATCAACCAAATATCCAGCAGTAGGGGCTCAGCTTTAAAAATGGCACTCTTATCTATGGCAGATAAAAAATAATGTTGTAGAATAATAAAGACACAGGGAAGTGTTTACAGTGTGTTTTTCAGTTCAGAAACCAGCATATATGGTAAGTTCCCAATTATGTTGAAAATGTGTCTTTTCACACAAAAAGACTAGAAGGGTAATTAGCAACTTATAGCTTTTGGTGGACAATTTTTATTATCTTCTCTCTAAAAAAGAACACTTTCAAAATTTTCTACCAGCCACATGTATTATGTTTATAAGAGAGGGGAAGCAAGTGTCAATTAAGAAAAAGAGAGAAGCTTTTGGAGAGCATTGTTTGAGCATCACTAGGTGGAAAACTAAATGGGCACATCATTTATCTTGCAAATTCCAGACAGGTAGTGTTTTCAGAAGGAAGAGTGGTCTTAGGTCCATTTGTGTGAGTATATTTATAGAAGTGAAAGCTTTGGGGGAAGGAAATAGATTGATTTTTTTTCCCCTTGAACTTTTGAAATTATTTTTTCCACTCCATTTGTAATTGAGCCCAGGGAGCTATTCTTATTTCTTCCTTTCTTGGGCACTGCGTTAGACCTAAAAATGTTAACTGGCTTAGGATGTGGGTTTTGCTAAAATGATTCCCCTTGAAGTCTTCACTGGGCTTTCTCATGCTTAAAAGTGGGGTCCCACAGAAGATCACTTTCTACCTAATGCACTTTGCTCCTGAATTCTTTGGCAACGTTGGGGTGGTCAGAAACCACTCCTGCCTTATGGTTCTGGACCCCATCAGCCACATGTGAGGGGCTCAGGACTATGCACCTGTGTTGGCACTGTCTGTTGGAGAGGTTTATTTAGGGGCCAATCTGGCATCACCTTATCCTGTGGACGTAACATTAGTCTGCAGAAAAAGAGATCAGAGCTGGGTAGAATCTCTTTAAATATTAAAGATAGTGATGCCTTTTGCCACACATCTCCAAAGAGCTCTGAGCGTTTCAGACATTACCTCATCGTTAATTTTCACAGTGTTCTTGGGTGAGAAGCTGATGGTAAGTATTCCCTGGTCTCCATGTGGGGCAGAACATAGCAAATTTTAGGTAGGTAGTAGTAGTTCTCCTGACTAGATATCAATTGCTAAAAGAAGATGGGGGCATTTTTTGAGCATCTTCTTCACAGTTGTTCTGCATTACTCAGAAATTAAATTGCCTTCCTGCATTTTGCCCCACTAACACTTACCGAGTGTCTACTGTGAGCAAGGCACAATGCTGACTACTGCGGCTAGGAGCGAAATGTAAATGTCCTTAGTCCCACACATGGGGCCTTTGGTGATATGGCTTCTTCCACCTGCCACTCGTACCCCGATACCTCCGCCCTACTTCACATACCTTTCATGCCTCATCGTCTTCATCCTAAGCTGAACCTTTGGTCTTCAGGGTAGCCCAGTGCCATCTCCCTTCTGTGCACTTTATGCCCTTCCCCAGGTGCTGCCCCCATTGCCTTTCTCCCTACCCCTGCAGGTCTTACTTTCCTGTCCTTCATGCTCTGCTCACCTTCTGCACAAAGCTTTCTCTGATAGCTCACTCTACTTTATCCACAGCTGGATGGGATCTCCTACCATCAAACTCCCAGGCATTCTACTAGCCTCTCTGCACTGGTCCTTGCTCTTTTTTACTTGTATTTTAGTGATTTATGTGCACTCCTTGATGACTTTTCAAGCTTCTTGACTGAAGAGATGTGCAAGTACTCAATGCATAAAGGAATGAAATGGGCATAATTTCAGGCTGGCAGTCACCAGTTTGTGCCTAGCCTTCTGAGGTACAGAGTCACTGATAGAACCCTACTTGACCTCCCCTCTCCTTTGATCCTTCTTCACTGAGGCCCTTTGCTGCCTCCCAGTCGGTTCTGTCCTTGCCTTGCATCAGTACCCATACCATCTTTCAGTTCATAGCTGTGTATTGAAAAGTATTCCTCTCTTATGGTATTTTGGGGAGACACGGGAAAAGAGAGACAATTGGAGCATGCTTTTTTTTTTTTTTTTTTTTTTTTCCGACAGGGTCTTGCTGTGTCACCCAGACTGGAGTGCAGTGGCGTGACCTTGGCTTACTGCAACTGCCGCTCCCCTGAGCTCAAGCGATCCTGCCACCTCAGCTTCCCAAGTAGCTGGGACCACAGGTGTGCACCACCGAGCCCAGCTGTTTTCTTGTATTTTTAGTAGAGGGAGGGTCTCACCATGTTGGCCAGGCTGGTCTAGAACTCCTGACCTCAAACGATCTGCCCACCTCAGCCTCCCAAAGTGCTGGGATTACAGATGTGAGCCACTGTGCCTGGCCTGAAGCAGTTTTAAGGTTACCCCTGGGCTGGCCACGATGGCTCACTCTTGTAATCGCAGCACTTTGGGAGGCTGAAGCAGGCGGATTGCTTGAGGTCAAGAGTTCAGGACCAACCTGGCCAACATGGTGAGACCCCATCTCTACTAAAAATTAAAAAAAAAACAACTTAGCCAGGTGTGGTGGCACACACCTGTAATCTCAGCTGCTTGGGAGGCTGAGGAACAAGAATTGCTTGAACCCAGGAGGCGGAGGCAGAGGTTGCAATGAGATGAGATTGCGCCACCACACTCCAACCTGGGTGATAGAGGGAGACTCTGTCTCGAAAAAAGAAGAAGAAAAAAAAAGAAGGTTACCCCTGTGCTTATTTCTTTTTCAACCTCTGTAATGCACACCACCCACACTGCATGGGATCCTAAAATTGCAAAGGGCTTTATCCAGAGTAGTCTTTGTCCATGAGCTGGCACAGAGGCTAAGATCATCCTGTGCTCCACCTGTGGCAGGCTGTGTGAGGCTGGGCAGGTTATTTAATCTTCCTGTGGCGTCATTTCCCCATCTGTTAAGGGGGGATAATGTGCTTGGGGGTGACCTACCTCCCTGGGTTGCTGTGAGGCTTAGTGAGCTAATGCCATTGCTATTAAGTTTAACTGAACACGACTAGGCAGAACTAGCAGGAGACCAAGTATTATGTGGCACAGAATAAACTCTACAACTATAAAATGGATGCATCCTGAGACCTTGGGTGTTATCTTCTGTGTTGCCCTTGGCACAGAGGAAGCCAGTTTGCCAATCAAGGACCTCTAGGGTTTCCTCTCTCAGCTGGCTCAAGTGGTTGAGGTCTTGAGGATAAGAATGGCATCTGCAGGACTTCTGTGCCTGTCGTGCTGAAAGGAGAAGCCAGATTCGTTGAGAGGCATAGCCGTAGCTGCCCAGTATCCGCAGACAAGGAGGGTCACGGTCCTGTGAGGAGGGGGCCTGTGTCACAGAGATGCCACCCAACTTTGCCCACATGGCCTGGCAGTCAGTTTTACTTGGGCTTATTGATGAGCTACGGGAAGGTCATTTGATATTCACATTCTTGTGGCCGCAATGTTGGGAATATGGCCTTTTATCTTTAAAAATAGCTGTGTGCTGGGAGGCCCGGGAGCAGTGTCCTGGGATGGAGGGGAGGTACCAGCAGTGGGAAGAGGTGTGGATTTCTTTCCGTGGAAGAGTCCCTTCAGCTCTGCGCCACTGGTAAGTTGGTGTTTGCTCATTCTGTAATGTGTGCTGCTTTCTCTAGACTGTTCTTGGAAAGGGAATTGTTTTGGTTCTTTTCAATTGTGATATCTTCTCCATATCTTAAAAAAATCTGTTTCTGTGGTATATTTGTTCTTGAGCACTTACCCTTTATGAAACCTGTTTGAGTAAGATCCTTTCAGTCTTCATAATTGCAATTTATTTATTATGGGTTCTTCTCAGATTTAACTGGTAATTATTTCTCACATTTGTTTTGTGTTTTCAAAAGGCAGCATCCTTAACCATTATATATATAAATAGGATAATCATTAAATACTTTTGGAACTAACTTGCCAACAGGTTTTCAAAATTGGGGGATCATAGGATGTGAGACCCCAGACTAGAGACTTTCACATTGAGTAAGTCTCTGTTTCAGATGGGTGCAGTGATGTCCTGAGAGGGTAATGAGTGATCTTTGGTTACACAGCTAACTAGTGACCGAATCAGGGCTTGGATCCAGGTCCCCTAACTTCCTTGTCCATGCCTCTCTGGTCAGCTCTGTAGAATTTAGCCTCTGAATTACAAGTGAGTGAAAAGGGGGGAAAAATCACTACCTAATTTAACTTCTCCATATGTCTTAATTTAATTAAAATGAATCTTCTAGTTTTAGAAATGCCTATGCCACAGCTGATCCCTTGACCTTGACTCGCTTGATTCCTTTGATGGTCTGCATTGAGGATTCTTCAAGTGTGGTCTCCACCTGTCAAGAGCTTGTGAGAAATGCGAACTCTCAGCCCCACCCCAGACCTAGAGAAACTCTGGGGGTGGGGCCCAGCAACCTGTGTTTTAACAAGTCCTCCAGGTGATCTGATAGGCAGTGAAGTTACAGAATCACTGCCTGCTATGGCTTAAGTCATCCTCTCCATGTGTTTGACACCCAGGGCAGTGACTCACTTTGTCTCTTTTGTGGATTCTGAGTTTTCTTTACCGAAGAGAGAGTGTCTCTGTTGCTGCTGCCAGCTTTGAATAATGATCCCCTTTCTCTACTCTGCTTCTCTGCATTACTACTGTACACACACACCTAGCAGGATTGAAAGATAGGTGGGCCAAAAATGGAAGTAAACAGGCTGGGCGCGCGGTGGCTCACTCCTGTAGTCCCAGCACTTTGAGAGGCCGAGGCGGTTGGAACACCTGGGTTCGGGAGTTCGAGACCAGCCTGACCAACATAGAGAAACCCCAACTCTACTAAAAATACAAAATTAGCCGGGCGTGGTGGTGCATGCCTGTAATCCCAGCTACTTGGGAGGCTGACGCAGGAGAATCGCTTGAATGCGGAAGGCAGATGTTGCGGTGAGCTGAGATCACGCCATTGCACTCTACCCTGGGCAACAAGAGCAAAACATCATCGTAAAAAAAAAAAAAAAGAAAGTACATAGGGAATTTCAACAAAAACAGGTTTACAGATAGAAAAAAAATGTCTCAACCACTGAGGTATGTTTTCTGTGTTTAAACCTTGCTACTTCTCTAAGTACACTGATAAATTAGACTGTGTCTAACTGTAATTATACTGGGTTTTCTATCATTTGTTTGTTATTTTATTCATTCATTCTGCAGATTTTTTGTACCTTGTATTTGCATGGCACATGTTAAGTGCTGGGGGAGATGTATTCGAATTTTTCGGGAGGTAGACAACATGTTCAAAAGTAACTATAATCCAAGCTAGCCAGTGATAAATACTGGAGAATCATCTTTAGTAAAAGGGCTACGGAAGCCTAGAGATGGTAGAGAGCATGTGTGAGGGAGGGGGACATCAGGGAGGACTTCATGAAGACAGCAGCATTTAGACGAAGCTTAAAAGGAGGTGGAATTTGACATTGAGAGTTTGGGTGTGGGTAAATAACATTCTAGGCAAAGGTGCAAAAAGATCAAAGCATGGCAGGAGGCTCAGTGCAATTTGTTAGGATGGGGGTTATGTGAAAATGATTAGAAAGAAATGAGGCCATGTAAGTAGGTCAGTGTCAGAAGGAGAAGGATCTTCAAATACTCACTTAGGAGTTTGTTCTTTATCCTGAAGGCAATGGGGAGCCATTGAAGGATTTTGAATAAAGGGGAGATATGGCCAAGCTGTGCTTTCAGTAAAGTTTATCTGCCATCAGCCTATGAAGTAGATTAAAGTACGTGAGAGGGAGACTTTCGTTGTTTTTATTTTGTAACTGTTTTGCAGCAATTTGTTGATAGATTGAAAAATTGTCTTAATGTTTAATTGGGAGGTAATTGCCTTTCTTCTCGTGGTCACTGGATTTTGAAATAAGCATCCAGGGCATAGTTTATTGTCTGGGGAATGCAGCTGTAACGTTAAAATGGGGAATCTGCAGGAAAATAAGAATTGCTTAACAGAATGGCTTTATAGGAAACTTCCAGAACTAACTTCTTCCTTCCTTCTTTTCTTACGAACATTTTCTTTTAAACAAAATGTATTCGTATTCATTTTATCCAGTAATGATCTGGTATTGCTAGATCACATAAAATCTACAAGTATTGAACACTTAAAGGCTATTGAACACCTAAAGGCTCTTTCTTGCCTTTTCCTACTCAGCCTCCAGAGCTGTTTTCCCTCTCACTCAAGAACTTACTTTGTTAAAGTGCCTAAATCAAACTCATTTTGCAAGGATCTGCCTTATTTCAGCGGTAGCTATAATGGGAATAGTTGTAGGAAACTTGAATGTCCTGAGTTTTTAAATATGTTGTGACTTCTAGTATTTGTAGTATAGAGAAGGCTCTGTTACTGTTGATTTTTTCAGTAGGGCTGTCTTTATAGGGCCTTGGCTTTGGCTTATTCGCCCCATTGATTTTAGTCATTCAACCAGTATTTAGTGCACATCTATTAGGCACTGAAAAATCATGGTGAATCAGACGACCACGACCCTGCTCAATGTGGAACTTATATTCTAGCAGGGGATATATACAAGTAAATAGTCAAATATAGTCTGAGAGAGGGAAGATACTAGGTACTGTGAAAGCACCGACCCAGAGTAGAGGTCAGAGAAAATTTCACAAGTGGGGTATAAACTGAGACCTGAAAACTAACTGGGGGCTGGCATGGTGGCTCACTCCTGTAATTCCAGCAATTTGGGAGGCTGAGGTGGGTGGATCACCTGAGGTCAGGAGTTTGAGACCATCCTGGCCAACATGATGAAACCCCATCTCTACTAAAAATACAAAAATTAGCCAGGCATGGAGGCACACACCTGTAATCCCAGCCACTTGGGAGGCTGAGGCAGGAGAATCGCTTGAACCTGGGAGGCAGAGGTTGTAGTGATCCAAGATCGTGCCACTGCACTCCAGCCTGGGTGACAGAGCAAGACTCCGTCGCAAAACAACAACAACAAAAAACAAAACAAAACAAAAAAACAAAACAATTGGGGTAGGTTAGTTAGCCTAGGCTTGCGGGGAGACAACTGGGGGGAAATGGCCTGCTAATGAGTATGAGGTTTCTTTTTGGAGTGATGAAAATGCTTCAGAATGGATTGTGGTGATGGTTGCACAGCTCCATAAATATACGAAAAACCATTGACTTGTGTACTTTAGATTGAATTGTATGCTATGTGAATCATATCTCAATAAACCTGTTTAAAAAGTCAACTAGGGAAGCCAGCAGCAGGAAGGGTGTACCTGGCAATGAAACAGCACATGCAAAGGCTCCATGCCATGAACAAAAAAGGAAGAGATTCACTAGGTCTGGAACCTCTTGGGAAGTGGAGAGCAGTAAGACAGAGGAAAGTGAAGAGGCTAGAGAGTCCCCTCTCTCCTGGGGCCTGCACAGGTAGGTCCTTGAAGTCCTGTAAATTATAACAGCAGCTACCACTTACGAAGGGCTTATCAAATGCCTGGTACTGTTCTAAGCTGTTTACATGCATTACCTCATTAATTCTCACAACAACCTTTTGAGGCAGGTACTGTTGTTATTGCATCTTATAAGTGGGAAAACCAAAGCACAAAATTGTGAAGTAACCTGCCCATAGTCACAGATCTAGCAAGTGGCATGGCTGAGATATGAGCCTGTATTAGTCTGTTTTCACCCTGCTGATAAAGACATACCTGAGACTGGGAAGAAAAAGAAGTTTAATTGGACTTATAGTTCCACAGGCTGGGGAGGCCTCAGAATCATGGCAGGAGGCGAGAGGCAAGAGAAAATAAGGAGGAAGCAGAAGCGGAAGCCTCCAGTAAACCCATCAAATCTCATGAGACTTACTCACTATCACGAGCCTAGCCCCCATGATTCAACTACCTCCCCCTAGGTCCCTCCCAGAACATGTGGGAATTCTGGGAGATAAAATTCAAGTTGAGATTTGAATGGGGACGCAATCAAACCATATCATTCTGCCCTTGGCCCCTCCAAATCTCATATCCTCACATTTCAAAACCATCATGCCTTCCCAACAGTTCCCCAAAGTCTTAATTCATTTCAACGTTAACCCAAAGGTCCATAGTCCAAAGTCTCATCTGAGACAAGGCAAGTCCCTTCTGCCTATGAGCCTGTAAAATCAAAAGCAAGCTAGTTACTTCCTAGATACAATGGGGGTATACGTATTGGGTAAATACAGCCATTCCAAATGGGAGATATTTGCCAAAACGAAGGGGTTACAGGTCCCATGTAAGTCTGAAATCCAGCGGAGCAGTCAAATTATAAAGCTCCAAAATGATCTCCTTTGACTCCAGGTCTCACATGCAGGTCAAACTGATGCAAGAGCTAGGTTCCCATGGTCTTGGGCAGCTCCGCCTCTGTGGCTTGTAGCCTCCCTCCTGGCTGCTTTCACGGGCTGGCGTTGGGTGTCTGTGGCTTTTCCAGGCTCCTGGTGCAAGCTGTTGGTGGATCTACCATTCTGGGGTCTGGAGGATGGTGGCCCTCTTC